>NC_135758.1:4988138-5325472 GCF_052425735.1 Oculina patagonica | reverse complement strand
CACCTATCTTATTCCATGGCACGACAACTATAATCAGCTGGGTTTGAAACCACGGGCCTAATGGTTAGCGCACTCTGCTCCGAGTTGAACGGCCCGGGTTCGAGACCTGGCCAGGGCACGGCGTTGTGTTCTTGGGTTAGACACTTTACTCTCACAGTGCCTCTCTCCACCCAGGTGTATGAATGGGTACTGGCGAACTTACTGCTGGGGGGTAACCCTACGATGGACTAGCATCCCATCCAGGGGGGGGGGGAGTAGGAATACTCCTAGTTGCTTAATGCTACAGAAACCGGGATAAGCTCCAGCTGTATGAGCCACTTAGGCTCCGACACAGACTTTTGAAGCCATGATGGCAAAAATTGATTGATTTTTTTACGATTCTGTATACCTTTAGAGGAGATGATAAAACGAAGCTGTTTTGTGACCAGACAAAGTTCCCAGCAATAATGAAATGCAACCTGGTGAGCAGCATATCATTCTTTTTTACACTAGAGCATGCATGGGGCTGTGATTTGACATTTTTGTCTTAACATAAAAATAAGAAGTAACTGGGGTTTTCCCTCTTAAAACGTTAGCTGCATCAATGATCTTTGTCGTCATCATCATCATTATCGTGATATGGTGTCCCTCAATTTCATACGCACCTTCCCCTTCGCTGCTTCACATTTCTAAGCCTCCATTCCCGCTATCTGCTAAACCATAATAATTATTTATGAAACAAAAATCAAGTTATTGTGAACTGTGAGGTTATGTCCTTCAGTGACCTGTAATTCCATGAAAGATCGCGATCTGAATTACATGAAACGTGAAATGAACTGAACGACTTCTATTTTTGTTAAACGACATCTGGACCACCCACCCACCTGACCCTTATCCCTCTCTTCTTACACCCTGCTTGTTTGTTTATACAAAGTCCAGCTTTCGCCAGCGGTAAATAACTCTTGTTTTTCTGTGAATAAGGAAATCGAAAGGATTCTAGCAGAGTTAAAGAGCCATCGTTCAGAGTTTAGACAGATTTTGCGGCATCCATCACTGGATTACTGTTGTGTATCTGGAAATGAGGTACAGTTCTTTTTATCAACGCTTCATTTCAGTAGAACTTTACAAAACCCGCGTACTTACAGAGATGCTAGTGCTCCACGGCACAAAACATGGATTGAAAGCTCACGCTTTCAATCCATGTTTTGGGTGACCAATCAAAATCTTGGGGGGGGGGGGGGGGGGTTGAGTTGACCGCCGACTCGAGACAGATAAAATCTGAAATTTGCAATGGCCGGAGAGGGGGGGGGGGAGAGGGTTACCTGTGAATGACTAGCATCCCATCTAGGGAGAATAACAATACTACTAGCCGCTTCATTCTATAAAAACCAGAGTAAAGCACTGATAAGTCGGTTGGCTCCTGTGATCCTTTGAATAACTTTTTTTCGTCCTGTTCTTTTTCAGTTCTTGATCGAGGTGAGGAATACAAATTTAAAAATGGTACCCGGTGACTGGGTCAAAATAAGCGCGTAAGTTTCAAGAACTGTTAAATTTGGTTCCCTTCTTCCATTGCTGTTTATTAAATCTTTGTCTTTGTTTGTTAGCCGGGAATAAGTGTACTCACAATTTCTTGTGTGTGATTTTCCAGCACCAAGCAAGTGTCAAGATTCAGGACGCCATTTGTGGAAGACAAATTCAAACTTCTCTGCCAGTGGCGGGAACAGCTGTCAATCACATGTCAGGAGGCGTGGCTGGAATTCCTGGCGCTGTTTTCAGAGGGGTGTTCCAGATATCGCCGAGCTGTTCATCACATCGCTACACTCGACTGTCTGTTTTCCTTGGCTGCTGTTGCTAAGCAACCGGGTTTCACAAGGTATCATAGCTTGTGAACAAATGAGTAAAGCAGTAAATCATATTCACATAGCCGCCATGATCATAATGCAAATTTCCGTCAAATTCCGGTACAAGCCATGGGATTATCGAAAAAAAATTAAAGGTACAGCCAGAAATACTCATTAAGAAATCACTTGACAGCGTGGAAATAAAGCGTGTGTTGTTGTTATTGTTGTTTTTGTTGACAACTGGTTAAAAAATGTTAAAACGGACTTTGTAAAAAAAAAATAATTCAATTCCTTTCTATGTTCAGAACGAGTAAACAACAGTCGTAAATTTTGAACGAATTGTAGAAAAAGCACAGCTTTAGGTGTTGTTGTTTTTTTACCTTGAAAACAATACTATTAGACCGCATTTGACAAATTCAAAGTTTGTCAATATTTGACATGTTGTTAAGAGTTACGTCTGGTGTCGAAAATCAAACTTCTTGAAAACAAAACATTTGCAAAGAAACTTTAAGAGAATGATGTCTAACAAACGGTGTGTTTACGACTATGAGTATCCATCATGGCCGTCGTGGCGAACTCGGTCGGCAAATTTTCAACTCTGAATTTTGAAAAAAAAAAAAACTAAATAGAAACCGAACCTTAGACAGAAGTTCACTAAAAGGATCTTTTGGGAAGATAAAAAGAAGTTTAAAATTTTTTCAGCAGAGCCGTAGCCTCTGTATTTAAGTAAGCCAATAAGCCTGAATAAGCGAGTGACAAATTTAGCATTGTTGTAAAAACCGTCTTGTCTTCATTGTATCGTTACAGGCCGGTTGTGAAAGACTGTGAAGCGCACATTTACATCAAACAGGGACGACATCCTGTGCTGGATTCCCTTCTGCCAGAAAATGAACAGTTTGTCCCAAATGATACACACATGAACGTGAGTGAATGCAGTTGATCTGTTCTTGCATGGTTTTTCAGTAGTAAAGTTCAACGTACTTTTAATGAACAGTTACTGTCAAACGGCCATTAGATGACGTTTTGATCTTTTTTGGTGTCTTTATGTCAAGAAGCTTTATGTTTGCAGTCGTAATCGGTGACGTGGTTTCTTCGCAGGTAAACAGTAATCGCTGTATGATCATCACTGGACCAAATATGGGCGGGAAGAGCTCTTACATAAAACAGGTGCGAATTTGAACACACAACCAACAGCAGTTTTGTCTTTTGCGTTGGCGATGAAATACATGTAGAAAAAGCCGTGATGTAATTTGATTGAATGAGATAAACGAAAAACCGACCGACCTATGCACGCACGCACGCACAAACGAACGAACGGACGCACGCACGCACGCACGCACGCACGCACGCACGAACGAACGAACGAACGAACTAACGAACGAACGAACGAACGAACGAACGAACGAACGAACGAACGAACGAACGAACGAACGAACGAACGAACGAACACACGAAAGAACGAACACACGAAAGAACGAACACACGAAAGAACGAATTAAGCCGTTAGCGTCAACCCCACCATCCATCTGTATTGACAAATGTTACGTCAGTGATGTTGGTTTCGGTTTGCTTCAATGCATTCACACGCTGTCAAGCTAACACCTGACTCACACTACCCTACACAGGTTGCCTTGATTGCTATTCTGGCCCAGGTCGGCTCGTATGTACCAGCCGAGGAAGCTCGGGTTGGAGTTCTGGACGCGGTTTTTACCAGGTATAAACTGACCATTGACATTCTACAATTGTTTGCATTCTGGTCATTTTACCTGTCATGATATGTTTTCAATTGATTGTTTTTGTCGATAGAATGGGAGCTATGGACAACATTTACAAAGGCCAAAGCACATTTATGGTCGAACTTCAGGTAACTATTTATTCTGCATATAAATATTTGATCTGTATTTTAACTGTACTAAAACTATTTAGTAGAAAATTAGCCGTGTTTTGTTGGAAATCGGCGAATCTGATTAGTTCTTGCAGTGTTTTTTATTCGTTGATAGAACACGATGGCGCGCGTGTTGCTCTTTAAAGGGGCAATTATTCTTGATTTTTGACATAAAACTGTAGGTTTTGGACTGCAATCCTTTAAAGTTTCTACTTAAACAATTAGACTACTCGCTCTTGTTTTCTATGGGCGTTCGCTCACAGCAAGAGAAAATAAGCTCACGGAAAACTTGAGCTCGTAGTCTAATTTTTAAATAAAACCGTTCAATTGACTGTCAACTTGCTTTAATGTTTGAGTTTGCTAAACTAGCTGTGTGATTGGTTCGCAAATATTCGTACAACCTGGTCCAGCCAGTAGGAACAGACGTATTGTTTCCTCAACGAATGAGGTAATCTGGTGAAAAACCTAAATGCATTGACATGGGTTCTCGAAATTTCCCGCGTTTTCCACCAGTTGCAAGGTTTCATTGCGAGCGTTGATTGGCTCATCGCGGTATCTCGGCATAATGTGGTTGGCTAGTTGTGACTGGTTTAAAACCTCTGCAATACGTGATTAACTGTTGTTGTTATCGTCGCAGGAAACGTCTGATATAATTGCCCAAGCCACTCCTAAATCACTTGTCATTCTGGATGAGCTGGGCCGGGGAACTAGTACCCATGACGGCACGGCCATTGCCTATGCTACACTGCACCACTTTATTAGCAAGGTATGTGTTGTAGCTGGGAGAACGCGCTACTGTGTCAGTATCTACTGACAAGTCGTTAAAAGAAAGCACGCCGTTAAATCAAAATTATCCGAGTGTGAAGCACAGAAAATCTTTTATTGTTTCGGAGTGCAGCCCGCGAAACTAAAATAATTTTCTTTCTCCAAAGTGAGGGATGTAGCGAACAGCCATTAAGGCCTGACAAAACGAGGAAACATGTATCTAAAAATATTCAAAGTTTGCGCATGTTTCTCCAATGTTTGCCAGTTTTGCCATACCGGAAGCATTGTTTCAGCGTCAATTTTTGTTTCCAAGAAGCAAAATTTGCTTCTGCTACACGGCAGAAACATTCCATGTTTTCGCGCGGCATGGAACCATGGCAAAACGAGAAAACAGTCATGGAACTTGTTTCTGGAAACGTGTTTCCTCGTTATGCCTTGTTTTATTTGGTCCGCATGTAGGTCACTTATATCCTGTTTCTAGCCCTTGGGCCATAAATCGATGGAAGAAAACTCGTTCCGTATCTTCTAGAACGGACCTCGCACTCACGTAACAAAAGTTTTGTGCATTAAAAAGCATATAAAAAAACCAAAGCAATATATTACAATTTCCTAAAACAGTCAAGTCATTTGAGAACGTCTGAGAAATATAGAAGCACTCTCCTGCGGCTCAAGCTTTTACCCGGAGAGCAGGCATTGCGCAGTGGTGAGAGTTCTCGCCTCCCACCGTTTCAGTGGCCCCCCCTTACCCGGCGTCTTGTGTTAATTAATTTGTTGTTGGTTCTCGTCCTTGCTCCGAGGGTTTTTCTCCGCGTTCTCCGGTTTTCCGCTCTCCACAAATTCGATCAGTGGATGAAGAGCCACTCTGTGGAGTTCTCAATCCCGTTTTTATTTTATTATTTTTATACATTTCGTCCTTTTTAAAATGCCCATGGTGCTTATGACAGTATGGTACATGGTTTCATTTCTTCCTGTGTTAAATAACGCGCGTTCGGATGTAGAGCGTTGTTAGGGCTTTTTGAACATACTTGCGGTCCTAGCTCTTTCTTTTTTCCTTCCCGACAGGTATCTAGTCTGACTCTGTTTGTAACACACTACCCGTCACTAGCAGAGCTGGACGCCATCTTTCCGAACCAGGTCACCAACAATCACATGGCTTTTATGACGTCAGAAGAGGTACAAGATCAACAAAGCGCCAAACAGTGTACTGAGGGAGGGGAGGCTGAAGAACATCAGTTACCGTCTACTGTACCGTCAGTCACGTTTTTGTATCACTTGGTGAATGGAGCTGCGGCAAGAAGCTACGGGTTGAATGTTGCTCGTTTGGCGGGAATTCCAAATGAAATACTCACAGAGGCTGCCGCGAAATCACGAGAGCTGGAGAAATTGATCATCTCAAGACGGTGAGCAGCTTCAAAATAAACAATGAGATTTTGTCTGACAAAGTCATGTTCCACGATGCAATCTTTCTTTTATCGGACATACTTTGCAAGAGGCCCTTCCCGGGGGGAGTGGGGAGGTGGGGTGGGGGTTCCTCGTGTCGCTTGTCTGATCTTTAAAAATGCCCTATGTCTGTGTTTTATCGTACTTTACGTTGCTCAACGTCGCTGTCAGAATAAGGGGTTTGTGACGATAAGGGTTTTTTTTGTTGCGATTTCATACTAGGTGCTGTCATTACTTTTTTGGATCATGTCGCTTGTCCGAATTTACCCTGGCAGGGCCTCTTGCAACGGACAAAAATGTTGGGAGTCAAGATGCTGTTGCGTTTCCTTTATGTAACAGGGAAACCCCACCGCTTTTGTGAATTCTCTTTACATAACCACTGGCACACCTAATGATGATTTATAGTTCTTCTTGTTCCTAAACTTTTGCAAGTCCCATCTTTTCTGTTCTCCCCCGTGATTATAACGGTATTATGAAAATGATTAGCCGAGTTAATCTTGAGAATCCTCAAGAAATTTCCAACTGTGTATGGGAAGGCAAAAATTAAGACATTTAGCTTTCTCGATTCCGAATTTTATTTCTTAACTTTTGTTTTTCTCTTTATTCTCCCTCAGCTCCATCAAGACTAGTTTCCAGGAACTGTTTTCAAACAAGCCGATAACACATGAAGCGATCAAGCACTTAAGGATGGTCTTGGAAAAGGTTGCTCCTGAAGTGAAAGAAATGACATTTGATAGTAGCTCTTGATATTAGAGACAATGGTGTTTTTGAGCCTTTATTATCTGAGTTATATGTCAAAAATATATGTCAAATTATCGCAGGAAACGCTGTTTTTCCATTTGTTAAAATTTTCCGATGCGTCAGTCTTAAAATGTATAGAAAATGATTATTGAAATACTTGAGTGAACTATCATCTAAAAGTTTATTAAGATAAATTTTAGCTGCGAATTTGCGAATATTACTTTCTAAACTTCAAATTGGCATTTGCAAGGAAAGGTCGCCAATAAATTTTTAAATCCCTGTGTTTACATGGTATTTAGTTGAATCCAGTTTATAACCTGTGTATGCCAAACAGTGTGTAGTTAAAAGGGAAACGTACTTATATAATTTCAATTTCATGTTGCAATTCACCGAATTGTTTTGCAAGCATTGTGAAAAACAAAAACAAGCAAGTACAAAGTTTTTGTACGAGGTGGTATTTAGTATGTGAAATATCTTCCCCAGGGAGAAGAACCTTATTGAGGCGGACTTCCGCGCTGTGAAAACATTATTTTAAATTTTCCGCGAAATGGCAGTTTATATGACAGAAATTTGTTACGCACTGGCATAGAAACTTATAAATTTCCATAAACCAGTTAGGATTTTGAATTGTAAAATAAAACAATGGATACTGGCTTTAGTGTTGTATTGTTGTTTTGCTGGTGTAACAAATCCAATAGAGAAAGCCGGTAAAACCAAGTCGTTGCGACGCCACGGTTACATTTTTGGCGGGAAAAATAACTTTATTTTCTAAGCTGTTGAATTCGCGAAACGCTTGCAAAACGGGCCGTGTCAAGGTAACAATTTTTCAGGGAAAACCTTACTTATGCTTCTGGATTTTCTAATATTAATTAGAAAGACAAAGGCAAAAATTGATACTTTATAAAAATAACAACATCGGTGGCGAGAGAACAGGACAACGGCAACAGCAATTCACCTAAACCAATCAAAAACTTTAGTTCCGATGACGTATATACGCAAGTTCCCGCCTTTTCCCCGTTTTGTTTCCCAAAAAGGAACACAACCTCGCCAACGAAATGTTTGCAGTCCTTGAGCGAAAGTTTCACCACCGACGCTATTGAAAATAGAAATGAATTGTCAATACTATTTTGACGTGAAACATTCCGCTAGTTTCTTCGTCTTGGGTTAAAATAAAAGTTCAAATAGCGATGATATCGAGCTGATATTGAAAAACAACATGACTGCGCTCCCACACGCGGCTCAATCAGTGCACCACTGATCTCTTATTCGCAAGTAATTTAAACTGGAATTAATGGGAGGAGCCCCAATAAAACCTTTCACTCCCATTTTACACAAGATTGACCGTGATCTAAGAACTGCAGGAGAAAACGACCGGTAGATATCTCTATTGAGAGGATGACCCAAGCGCTTGTCACGAACGGCGACACTTGGTGACATTTGTTTTGAAATAGGGTTTGCACTTTGATGATATTGCACTTGTATTTATGTAAGTTGCGCTAATAAATCAACGTAAATATTTTTGATAAATACCATAACAAGGGTGTGTGCTTCACATGAAAATAAATTTATCTTATCCCTGCTTTGGCGGCGGGTTGTTTTCCTTCACGTAATTTTCTTTAAATAAATAATGATTAAATGCGTCCGGCCAATAGAAAACCCGCTTCCTTCAGATGAAATATAATTCAGTCCCGGGAATAACAAACCATAAGAGGTTTGTGCGTGTTAGTTCTTCAAAATGCTGTGTTGTTTCGTTGTTTTTGCTGTGCTTGGCTTTTCTGGCTGTCTCGGTTCCAATAATGTTTATAACCTGAACGAGCGCGATTTTGAGGGGTACATCCGGGATAAGGACATAATGCTTGTGGATTTCTTCGCGCCGTGGTGAGTTGAATCAAATATTGACATTGTTGAATAGAATGCTACACGCTTGGCTGCGTTTGTTATCTTAGAATATAAGTGATTGGTGCTTTTTGTACACATGGGCAACGTTTCTCAGAGTGTGCTCCTAAGCCTTTACCTGAATTTTATTCGGATTCAAAAATGATCAAAGTCACGATTTGGCTACGAAGGTCATACAATATTTTCGTCTCCAGCAGACTCTCTGTTCAAGGAAACCAAACTTCGGTTACATTTCAATGTTCAATGTTTTTAGTTACAATATAACTTTATTGCTCCCTCTAAGTCCTTGAGTTTGGTAATAGTATAATTTCCCTCGTAAAGAGCGATGTACTATTTTGCTACTAGATTCGATCAAAAGCAAGACATTACTTAGCAGGTAGATCGCGTGCCATATTCCCTTTATTATTTTTTTTAAAACAATTAAACAGTTATGGTACTTTTTCAATTTTCAAAAAAAGACAAAGACATCAGAGTGGGTTCAATTTAAAATACTTGGATCGTAACCCCATACAACTTTTGTCTGGATTTATAAATTGAAGGCGTACTCGACAACAAGTGGAAAAATAGTTATGACTTAGACGTTTTTAAAACAACTGTGACATGTTGTTATGGTTGCTGTCACTAGACTGAGAATCTGATGACAGTTAAAAAAAACTCTTGAAGGAAACCTTTTAAATTATTGTGGAAAATGGCTCGCGAAACGCTAGTTTGTCGGAGATAGTCATAAATCGTCGGAAAGAAAAAACAAAGGGTACATGATATGGTAAATACACTTTAAAAATACTTAAACTAAACTGAAACTGTTTAACAAAAGCGTCATTTAAGTTATTAGCAAACAGTATGGAACTATCTTGATTTACAGACGTTCCAACAAATTAATTTACCTAACCGAGAGCAGATCAAAGTCTTAACACTGGCAGATCATTGTTTTGCAAACAAATGTTTTGATTTAGGTCCCAGTTGAAGGGCGTTTCCAAAAATCAAATTCTTTTGAAATTGTTCTGCACATATTTAGCCGTTTATGCTAATTTAAACACTGGGTCAGCACACCATTTAAACATTTAATAAAATTGATTTAGGGCCTCTTGACTTCACATAAGTTCGTAAAACGGGCTCTCTCGGTTACCAGGACGAATTTTGCCGTCTGTTCGTATGGAAAATTTTAGCCCGGTTGACGAAGATAAAATTCAAGAGACAAAACCAATTAAAATTGAAAATGGCGACACATAAAGTTGCATCGTTCGCGACTACCGTAGCTTTATCGACACTTGTTAAAAGCTAATTCGCATATTTCTAAAGTGGAAATAGATACAAGAAATAACGCCATTTTGACCGCCCAGTTACGAAAGGGAAAGCTATTTCCCGGTGACCAGGCTGGAGTGTTCATATTGAAAAATTTTCTTCCCGGTTGCCGAGATCCCGGTTTTTTTTTTTATTTTATTTTTTATTTTATTATTTTTTATTATTTTCTATTATTTTTTTAGCCGAGATCCCGGTTGCAGAAATTGAGATATAGGTAACCGGGCTGGCTTGCCTTCTCATATGAACACATCGAAATTTTTACAAACGTTTTAGGAGTAAATAAAAAAAAAATCAACTTTGTTTAACGAGGGTTGCACGTAACAGTCTTGCAACTGACAAACCTGTGGCCCTCGGATTCCCGATCGGATTGGAATTTAGAAGTGTTGGAGTGAGTCGAGATCTTGGTATCTGGGCCAGTGAAGAGGCCCTTAATCTCCCGCGAATATTCTGTTCATAACACGCCCAACTGTTCTTTAATGTAGTTCTCAACCACCTGTTCGCCAAAACAACTTGTGTATTTTAATCACCGTGTTTGGCGACTTTTAGCCGTTGTCACCAAGTTCGAACAAACCTGAAAAACTGTTTTCGCTTAACTTACCAGCATATTTTCTTTAGAATCTTAGAAGCGGGGGAGCGTTTTGGAACGTAAGGGGGGGGGGGGGAGTAAGGGGGCGGGGCGTTTTGGAACGTGGGGGGGGGGGGAGACAGAAATACTCGGCAGGTGTTCTTCTTTTCGTTCTAGCAAATGCGTTTTGAATACTGGCTGCTTTTGTTAATTATACACCCTTCTCATTTTCCTCCATTTGACTTTTCTCTGAGAATTACAGTGTTGGTTTAGCCTTTCACATTGTTTGGTCTTCACCAATAGTAATTATTCATTCTCATTTTCTTTAGGTGCTCACATTGTAAGGAACTAAGTCCCGAGCTGGACGCAGCCGCAGATCAACTCGCTACAAAGAACCAGTTTGTGTTTGCTAAGGTAAGCTGCGCTTTGTTATTTGTCATCTTCCATATGTCACGTAACTCAGTGGATGTCACGCAAGTGTCGTTTCAGTGAGGCTTTATCACGCAATTGTTGTGTCGGTATGGCTAAAACTGGTCTTCAACATTAAGAAAGTTAGCCTAACGTTGTAAGCTAGAAGATACTAGAACGATTTAGCAAGAGAACGGAAACGTCAGTTGACGACGGCGTGCGCATTTTAAGGGATTGTGTCACGGCTAAGTTAATTTTATGTTATGAAATTTTGCCAAACACCCGCTATGAAACTAAATGTTTGCAAAGAAATTAATTCTATGATTCTAAATGACAAAACCATAGCTTCACTGCAGCCAAATGTGTTTCCTGGCGTTATAATTTAAAGTTACAAGCAAACAAGATTAACTTTGAAAACTGTTCCGCCGGACCATTTTTCAAAAACCCATATCGCAATCCGTTTCAATCTTCGTCACTTTTCTCTTTTGCATTTGGTGTGTTATTTAAATATCCCTTCACTGTTTTAAGAGGTTATTTTATACATTTAAACAAATTTGGTGGTCAATTCCTATGCCTAAGTTTTGTTAAAATCCGTGACACGGTCCCTTTAAAATGCCTATGTATGGGTGTTTTTATGCGCGTGCTACCCATATATGGGTAGTTTTAATGCGTGCGCCGTCATCAACTGCCGTTCCCGTTCCTCTTGCTAAATCTGTCTACTAGAAGGAATACCGCAAGCTCACCACTTTGAAATGATCACAGATTTTAACTCTTTTTACAGGTGGATTGTGTTAACGACGGCCAACAATTGTGTCAGCGGTTCAACATACAAGGCTACCCTACCATCAAGTTGTTCAAATATGGTCAATATGTTGGAGACTATGTTGGACAGCGAGATAGAAGTAAGTAAGAAAAGAACTTGTCGAATCTCTCATCACGTGAAACAAAAATTACAAGCACACTTGAGAAACGTCGTTTTCCACTCATCTCAGTTATCGATTAATCCCAATGAGAAATATGGAACTACCCGTTGTCTAACCTGGTAAAGACCCTTTCGTAGAACAGACCAAACCACCAGGGGGATAAGGCGTCTTTTTTTTAAAAAAAAAAAGCTCGTTCTTAACCTGTCAATAACACCGTTAGGCTCTGCATGTAAGAATGGGTTATTTAAAATTCCAATAACTGAACAAATACCGTAAAATTCCGGTTATAAGCCCTGGGCTTATACAACTTCGTAAGGGGTTTTGGGTGGACTCATAAGCAGAGGGGCTTATATCCGGGAGGGCTTATAAGCGGAATAAAAATACATTTGGAAACGAGCCACGGGAGTGTTGATCGAAATACGTTTTTTAGGTTCAAAACGCATAATAAAGCAACATTTAGTCCTGTTTAGTACTGTCATTCAGCAGAGGGGAGCTTATATCCGGGGGGCTTGTAACCGGATGTATTTTTTTTTTTTGGTTCAAGGTAGATCGGCCTATAACCGGGGGGCTAATAGCCGGAATTTAACGGTATAGTATTATCACCGTAGGTTGTGCATAGCTGATAAATACCGTTATCATTTGCACAGACTCTCTGATGAAGTACGTAGACTCGGTGGCGTCCACTTTCACGCAGCATGCACCGCTGACCAGTGGAGAACCCAAACCGCTTGCTCAGGCACCTAACTACCCGCCTCAAGCTCAGCTATTCCCCTCGCACCATGCCTCCGCCATCCACGCTCCCGCCCCGGCCGTTGCACCGACGTTTCTGAATCACGCAAACATGCACGCGAAGAACCCGTCCCTTATGCATTCCTTTTACGGTTCCTCAGCGCATGCACAGCACCCTACAAACACCGCTGCGTTTCTAGGCTCCAGTGGACTCTTGCAGCAAGCGAGCCCAGACTCCTTGCAGTCTAAATTTGGCAACTTGGCGTCACTGGATGTATACAGGGCCAAACTTAAAATGATAGCAGCCTACAAGAATTACCAGCGCCGACTCAAAGAGTACAGACTCAAGCTGACGTCCGTAGGTAAAGCCAAGGTGAATCCCAATCCCCAACGGTTCGCAGGCGCGGTTACTCAACCACCTCGTCCTGGTGTTAATGCATTTGCTCAGCCCCAGTCCTATCGCGGATATTATCGGCCCGAGGCTTTGGCAGCTCAGAATGTACAAATCAACCGTGCATATCCCCAGGCCGGGGGATATACCATGGG
This sequence comes from Oculina patagonica, assembly GCF_052425735.1. Classification (NCBI taxonomy): domain Eukaryota; kingdom Metazoa; phylum Cnidaria; class Anthozoa; order Scleractinia; family Oculinidae; genus Oculina; species Oculina patagonica. Next base: position 5,312,452 of record NC_135758.1, on the reverse strand, counting down.
TTATCCTAGCCAATATGCAAGTCCGTATGGTTATCAAGCGCCAGCCAGCAGTCCGTATTATAGAAGTAAAACGTTTCATGGCGGAAAGCAGCATCATGGAAAGCAAAGAAGACCTGCTCCACGGCCTGCTGCGGTGAGAAAACCCGCGTACAACGCGCAGCCTGGAGCAACACAAGTAAACAATCGAGCAGCTTATTATTACAAACAAAAACAACAACAACAACGATTTCGGCAACAGCCACAACAACGGCAACAGCAATTCAGACAACAACCGCAGCGGCAACAATTCCAACAAGATTCACAGCAGCAGTTTAGACAAACACCACAGCAACAACAACGACAACAATTTCAACAAGAGCCACAACAACAATTTAAACAACCGCCACAACAACAATTTCAACAAGAGCCTCACAAAGAACAAACGAATCACCAACAGCAGAAGGATAACAACAGGCCACAGGTATTCAGAGATCACACAATTTCAATTTATCATTAAATTTGGACTGTTAAGCCGGGTTATGACGAGCAATTTCTATGTGGCAATTTTTATGTGACAACTTTCATTTGCTCGTGTAGACGAGAAAGTTTGATCAATTTTTATGTGACAAATATATTTGTTGACAAGCTGGCGAGTAACCTTTTTGTGACAAATAAAAGTTGTCACATACGAAAATCGGTCGTGTAGACGACTCGTCACATAAAATGTGGCAAATATTGCGTCAGCATATATGGTCACCAATCTCCCAAACTCCCACTGAGCACTGTGCGCGCGTATCTCTGCTGTCCAAGGTCATTACTGGGCGCGCTAAACTTTGGACTGCTGACAAATACTTGTTGTGTCATCTTAACGATCATCAAATATATTTGTCACTTAAAAATTGTCCGTGTAAACTCGGCTTTATACCCTGATATACTGTCTGATACCTTTTCAACTAAACCATAACGCGCGTAACGCGCTAGGCGAAATCCGGGTGCGAAACAATATAGCCTCATTTGAGAACCAAATCAATGTAGTAATAGCTTGATTTTTGTAGATCTTGGTACATTTGTGGGTGTGTAGCGACGACGGGATAAAATTCGGAAACTAAACTTTAAGTGGCGAGGTAAAACAAAGCACCGAGTTTTGCTTCTCCTAGACTCTCGGTGTTCCCTTCGGTCGAAACAAAAATCTTTGTTTCTTTTTCTAGTGGGGTCAGTGACTATGATGCGCATTTTTTCCTAAATCGTTAGCAAAGTTTTTGGTTACGGTTTTTCGTTTCCGCCAAAATCGCCAAGATAACACGAACGTAAAAATCTCAACCGAGGTATATATATCTGTTCTGCGTTTTTGAAGTTTTAATGTAAATCCTCTTGTGTTACTTGCAGGCATCCCAAACAATGGAAAAACTTGCTCTACCCATCCCTGGACAGTCAAGCGACTCACCTGCAAAGCCAGACACTTCAGCTCTGAAGGATCTCAAGGCAGACATCGAGAGTGCCATCCAGGACGCACTGAGAAACGCGGTCTCAAAAGACAGCGGGAAAACTAAGCCGAGTCCCACCGTTCATGTTGATGGCGAGAGGGCTAAGCCCCAGGCTACAGCGGCTGCTGCTGAACAAACAGCTTCAGGCTCTGGCGCCCAGTCACAGAGTGACACAGCGCATGGCTCGGGCATCATTGGAGATGCAGTGACTGGAGAAGCCGCAGGGAGCGGATCAGGGGCAAAGCCCGATTCTCCTTAAAAGACACCGGATTCGAGACGAAGAATAACTTATTGTGATTCCAGCACATGGGAGCTCTCAAAAAGTGACACTGAACGCGACGGTCTCTAAAAGATTTGTTCACTTGATGTGTTTTTGCATCTTTCCAACAGAAAGACCTCAATGAATTAAACTGGCTTCATCTGGCGAAAAGTTAAAACTTTGTTTCGCTAAATCCTAAAAGGTGTCAAAGAGTCAACTTCTGAGACTTTCATGTCTCGCTATCTCTTGATATAATAACCAGTTTTTCTTTCATCTTTTGTCACGAGGAAACTGTAATTATAAATCGCTTATAACTTGGCCGAAATGTCCATTTTGTAGGAAGTCAAAGTATATATTTTGTATAGACACGATATAGTCAAAACAAAAGATGTATATCGTAAAAGAAAATAAAAATATTTTTCTACGTGTAACTGCAATGTAAAGTGTTAGAGAAACAAACAACAAATGTTTAAATGTTAATCTTACAAATGTTTATCTTACAATTTTCATAAAAGATCAGCACTTATAAAAAGAGAAGTTCATTCCAAAATGGCCCTTTTCTTCACACCAAGATATGTTAGTCACCAAAATTTCAGCTTCCAAAGAGTATCAGTTCAAACCCTATGAAATCCTTGTCTGAAGTAGTTCGAAAATCGAGAACCGGCCGCCGCCATCTTGGAGTAACTTAGCAGGCAGGCGATGTATGTGTGACGTCAAAGAGCTCAACCTGAAGTTTGGCAGGAAGTTTAAACATTGTTTAAATACTTGACAGTCCTTGTAAATTTTGAATTGGCTTGTTTTTTGAAATGCCTCAGTTTGCACAAACTGAGCTCCAAGAGGTAGTAAAGTTGAGCTCTTTGACGTCACGCAAATTTTAGTGACTAACATATCTTTGGATTACCCTTTTGTCGGCTTGAACAAAAAAAAGTGCCATTTTGGAATGAACTTCTCCTTTTAGGTGTAATCGGGTGTCTTGAAAACAAAGCGGGCACAAAAATATTACAATGACTTGAAAGAGCTTTTAAAAAGACTGAAATAAGGTAAGGTAAAACATGTATGGGTAAATAAGTACTAGTAACTGTCTTTTTTATTTGAAAAAATTGCACAAAAAGTTGTTTCGTGTTATTCGGGTATTTTACACGATTTTCGATTGAGTGTCGTTAAACCAAAACCGGTCACTCTGACCAATCACAATCACAAAGGACACAGACAATCCAGTGAACAAATCAGTCAAATCGTGTGCCAGCGAGTGAGTCGCGATTGGTTCTGTCGGTTTTGATTATACTACTGATTGGTTGAGAAAGTGGTGCAAAACCAAAGCAACCGCGAATTACTTTCGACACCCAAGTGGAAATTCTGATTGGTGAGAAAAAGAGTAATGCAAAAACCAAAGCAAACGCGAATTACTTTCAATAATCAAGTGAAAATCGCTCTACATACGATTGATGAGAAAGCAAGTAATTCAAAACCAAAGCAAATGCAAATTGCTTTCCAAACTCAAGTGAAAATGGTTCTATCAAACAATCTTGGAAGTAAAACCAATACCACTCGTGACTTGGCTTTGATTTGTGCGTTTCCCGCGTTAAGCATCGGTTGCATATTTTCGCGCGCTTTGGACCGGTTGCATGGATCTGATTGGTCCATTGCGTTACTTATGTTTGTTTTGATTCTTTCGTTCTGGTCTATCAAGTCATCATAAGGCCGTCGAAGCCTTTTTGCGGCTGAAGTTCTTAACTTTTGATTTTAGTTTTACACCAAAGCCGTTAAAATATCTCACTAAAACAAACAGATTCTATAACAGACACACGACAGGTTAAGCGTTTTGTTTGGTAATCAAACATCAACAGGTTAAATGTTAATTCAATAGTTAAGCAAATCACCCACCTGTTGGCTGCGTTTACAACCGAGGTAAATTTACCAAAAAATTCTCATTTATAAAAAAAATATGATTGAAGACGACTAGACCGTGGAGAAGAAGAAGTATCGCTCTTTTTGCATTCCTTCTTCTTGAAAAAAAAAATGAAGAAAAATTAGCACTAAAATAGATGATTGCGAAAAATAGTAGGTGCGAGTTTAGACGAACTTTCTGCCAACAATTACGTGATGCAATAATAAAACTACTCAATGCAAGGTGACAACGACAAAATTAGCCAATCAGATTACACGAAAATGACATATGAAGGGTAAAATGTTGGGGTACTTCATATCAACATTTGGAATTCCCTCTCATATTGTATTACATCCTGAGTCAGAATTTGGCAAAATGTTTTCAATTATTTTTACGATAGCCCTGGCCCTTGTGGGGCCGAGTCTGTGTGCTCCAGCTGACCCAGTGTTTAAGTTAACCGATGCAGATTTTGATCATTTTCTCAAAGACAAGGATACCATGTTGGTCGACTTTTACGCACCATGGTAAGTTCAAGTTGCCGCCATTTTGGATTTTCACCTCATTATTAAATAACTAAAGGAAAACACTGAAAAGAGACTACTACAATATGAGTATATTTTTGCAAAGAAATGCACGGAAGGAGATGTTTTATTATTTCACTTGAACCACTGAGTTGAAGGCAAACGTATAATGAATCTCCAAACGAGATTATCTGTTCACGGATCATTAATCTTGCAGGTGGGACAATGTTTGCTCTCACAGGGTTTCCTTTCTTACTTTCCATTTTCTGCCCTGTTTCTTTTCTTTGTAAAATTTTGCCATTACCAAATACAAAATTTAGTTTAAATACTTTAAAGGTAGACTAATAGAGGCAAGAAGTCTTTTCGAAAGCTATAAGGGCTTTTTTATGACGATCTCCCGGTAGCAGTGAGTTAAAGCAAACAAAAGTAGACATACAGTTTGACTGAATGAACCCTATGTTTACTATATTTATCTTCAATGAATTTTATTGTGACTTATTTTCGCGGAAGGCAATTTTCGCCGAAATTGAAGAGGTAAACTTCGCAATTTGACAGAAAACGCGTGTTGAAGGAACAAAATCTCGCGTAAATTTGCCATACCGATTCGTATTAACAAACGGGTTGTCTCATAAAAAAAAACATATTTTATAACAGCAGAAAATACCAGGTTAGCATGTTCGTTCGAATTGCCAAGGACATATAATTATGGTACCGAAAATAGGTCTGCATTTACAATATGTTTTCTACGTTGTATGATTCAGAGAGAGAGAATCGTGTCAAAATATTTTGCAATTTTTGCAATCGCGATATGTTCAAGACCCATGAAAATAAATAACGCCAAGGTGTAAAAACACTTCTTTTTTCGCTCTGCTTCATTTCGTTTTATTATTATGTCGTTTGTCAATATCTTATTAGCAGGAAAAATTCATAACAACTGGCCAAAGTAGCGATTTGATTATTTTTTGAAGACAAAGTCTCGCCCGAAAAACAAAACAGTTCAAAGGAAGCCATTAAACATCAAATGACAAACTAATCCTCTCCCCTCCCCCTATTAGGTGCAGTGACTGTGCCAACCTGAAGCCAGCTTTTGAAGGTGCTGCGAAGGACTTTGCACTAAAAGGAAAATTTGTTTTCGCCAAGGTTAGTCCTTATTTTGATAACCAGTAAGTTTAGAGCAGTTTTCAATTCTGCGAGTCTCGTGAAACCAAAAGCAAAGTAGTTACTCTGTCAAACCACAGAGGACACAGAGAATCCAGTGAACCAATCAAAACTCGAAGCAAACACATGAAGCTGGCACGAAGCGCGGGAAAACGTGCGCGAGCGAGATACGATTGGTTTTGGTTTTTTAAAAAATCTGATTGGGTGAGAATGAAGCGTAGTTATGCAAAACCAAAGCAAACGCAAATAACTTTCGACACTCAAGTGAAAACCGCTCCGAGCCTGACACCGGCCCGCAGTTTTTAATCTTGCTTGAATTGGCCTCAGTGGAATTACCGGACTCCGGATCGGACAGTCTGGGTTCCAGCGCTCGCCAAGGTCATTTTGTGATGAGGGGTGGCGCACGTTAGGAGTGAAATGCATAAGATCCATTCCATAATTCTTTGCCATTAAAAACAGTAAATTCAGTTACACAGCAGTAGTTGTGTAACTGAATTTGTTTCTCTGTGTGACATCTCCTTTTAGAAACAAAGACAACTTTTAAACAAGAACGTGATCAAAGGTCAGAGACCAAAAATAAAGAATTTGTAGCGCTGGTTAGCGAGTAACTTTTTTTATTTTACTGCTGCATAAACAGATTGACTGTTTCGGTGAGGGAAGGAGTATCTGCGAGAACAGATTTAATGTGCACAGCTGGCCTCAACTGAAAGTCTTCCGTAAAGGACAATATGCTGGAGAATACAGCGGAAATCAGGACAAAGGTAATATAGGACCGCACGTCATGTAACGCTCCTTAGAGTGCCCTTAAACCTACGATCAGGAAAACTTTCTGAACTTTTATATTTGTTGAAGTAGCAACGAAAAGTAAAAAAAAGAGCGCGGAATAATTCGCTGAATCGAAGGTTAGAGTGCTTTTTGATGGTGATTCCTCAAGCGGGCAAGATTGGCCTATCTTACACGTTCGGGATTGCCCGTGATTATCCCGGAAATTCAGTTCTCAATTCATGACTGATGTTGCCTTGTTCTTTTTTTCCGTGTTTATGGAGCTTGACATCGTCTCGGTCCATAAACACGCAAAAAAAAAGAACTTGGCCAATATCACGCCATCTCAACTCGGGGACTCGGGGGTTAATGTGAATTTGAGTGAGATTTTAAGAGGTTTAAAGATGGGATAAAAGAAAGAAAATTATTTTTGGAACACCACCAGACAGTTGACCCCCACGCAAGAGCACTTCAGGTTGTCAGGGGACTGTTTTGGTGTCCATCTACTAATTTTTAACTTCAAATTTTAATTTTACAATCACATTAAATCTTCAATATTTTTCATTCCTCTACATTTTACTTATCCTTTTAAGAAAAACTATCTCTTTCCCAAAACCCCCCCAAAATCACCAAAAAAATTTACAAAACACCGCAAAACATAGATTCGTGAAATGAATTGAATTGCTTGCAACGCGAACGAGATATTTGCAGGAGTCAAAAATGGTCCCTCAAAATGTCGCAGTGCTCGCACAATTTTACAAGTGCTCGCATGCTCGGTTTTTAGTGGAGGTAGGTTTTTGAAAAGTGCTCGTTGCTCGCAAGGCTAATTTTTATCAATGCTCGTGCTCGCAAAGAAAAACGCTGTGCTTGCATGCTCGCAAATGCTCGCAAAGACCATTTGATACCCCTATTTGCATTAAACAAAGTTAAGCGGTGGATAAACGGTCTTTAGGTGTACCCCGCCTTAACCGAACAAGCTTGGTCAATAACCCATAATATATATTTTTTTCAGTATTGTTAAGTGTCAACTACGTTGTTTTGCGACAGATTGTCGCGTAAGAAGTCGCATAACGATAGTTTTTTCCGTACTTTTCTCCTTCAGCTTCTATCGAAAGGTTCATGGCTGAACTAATTAAACAGAAAGTCCCGGGCAACATTATACAAGACAAACCAGAGTCAAACAACCCCTCATACCAGAATACCAACCCAAATGGACCTTGGTATCAGAATGGCTGGACATATTCATCAGTCAGCCCAGGCAATGTACCTTACCAGAACCCACCAGGCTGGAAACGAGGATAAGCTGAAAAATAACTCGAAATATATCAAACTTAAGACTTTGAGATTCATGACAACTTCTGAAAATATGAACCGGCGGTTTCGTGGTTTAAACATGGAAACGAGGCTTAAAAAATAAGCCTCGTTTGCAAGTTAAGGCAATAACGCTTTTAGGAGGAAAGAAATAGACCGTGACTTTAAAACTACTTTTGTCTTTGTTTTAAAGCGGTTTCTTTTGCAAAACCTTTCATATTTAACTGAATTGTACGTTCATGTACATTTTCATGCAATACGGCTTTTTCGTAAGAAGTGTTTTGCATGGTCCCGTTTTGAAATAGAGGCAAAAGCCTTCTCAGAAGTGGGTTATTTTAGAAACCGCTGGAATGACGTACCCAGGCTTGCAAAGAGGGAAATTTCCAATATAACCAGACTTTGTTTTGAATTAAAGGAACAATGAGAAAAATATCAAAAAAATTAATTATGGCAACAAAAACACTTGTTCTGCCTTTTAAAGTTGCTGAAATGCATCATTGTATATTTTAAAGCGACAGAATTAGCTGAATTTAAAATTGAAGCTTATCACTGGAGATTCAGCTTTTATTCTCTATTTACGACACATAATGTTGCGAATTAAAGAAAAGGAGAAAAAAAGATAATTTCTCAAGGATTTCTTTATCAGGTATTTTAATAGATTAGGAAAAACAACTTAGTCAGGAACAAAGGTGCCATTATTGCACATTACTAGTGTCTAATAGTAAACAGATTTAAAGTTTAATCATTTGTTCAGTTTTAGTTCAGAATAAAGCCACATAAAGAACAACACAAGTGTGTGAAAACGTGTTTATTACTCGAGCCTACACGGCGAACCGGACACATATAACATTGGTCTGCAGAGCGTTAGAAATCGCGACACTTTTGATAGCATTTGAAACCACCACCACCACCACCACACACACACATCCCTTGGCGTGTATTTAGGACACCAAATCTAAGCACCTTTGATCAAAGATGAGAGGTGCGGTGGCCTAATGGTTAGCGCACTGTACTTTGGATCGAGGAGTCTGGGGTCTAGCCCTGGCCGGGGTCACTGTGTTGTGTTCTTGGGCAAGACACTTCACTCTCATAGTGCCTCTCTCCACCCAGGTGTAGAAATGGGTATGAGTCGGCTAATCTAATGATGCAGGAGTAACCCTGCAATAAAAAAAACTTGTTTTTTTTAAGAGTTTTTTTTTTCGCCTAAGTATTATCACCCCGTTGAAATGGACCATTTTCGTTGTCTTGTGCCTTTTTGAAAATAAAAATTGACCAGGTCTAAAATCTTAAACACGAAAATAAGTTTGTCAAAAACTTGAGGCTTGGTATAAATGAATCGCCGCTAGCTTTTATTTCAACTTTGCTTTGCACACATTACATTGGCATCTTATATACCCTTTCACGGACAGTTTAAACGTTTAGTAAACTTTCTATCATCCCTTTACTGAGTGTAGACAACAATGAAATAGTCATAACACTTTTAGACACTATTTGACACTAATTCTATTGTTTTCTTATGTTTCCTTTTGAGTGTTACGCGCAAACTGGTAGATATTGTTTCACGGGTTAAATGAAATCACTCTAGCAAACAACATCTAGTTCGTGTGCAGTATACAAAAAACTTTCAAAGTATTTAATATGATAAAGGCGTTTTTTATACTTTCCTATATTTTATAATTTCAAATTAAATTCTGTAATTTCTGTTATACTCCAATGTTCTTACAAAGTCCTATTACTTACTTAGTCTGTTGCATTTTTAACCAAACTTCACCAACTGTTTGTATACCTTAAATCCTTCCTGGACGTTAAACAACATCTCTGAGTTTTTAATACGATCATCAAGGTTAATTACTTGCTTTAAGCGATAACGACAATACGAGATCAGAACAATTAGCTTGTCAAGAAAAATTCGTGTGCTTTGATTTCTCCATCAAAAGTTAAGAGTTATTAGCTCGTGATCATCGAGGTTCCCAAGATTCCAGTCTGAAATTAAAAAGACAAATTATTACCTAATCTTTAACACGGTTTCTGATATAAAATTTTGTTTGCATTTGTGACAATATCCTTCAGAAAACGGGCATATCGCAGATTAAAAAACACCTAGTTTAACAAATCTATAAGTGAGAAACTTTAATATAAAATGTAACTTTGCGCAGTATATATCATGTATATTATACAGTCGCAGGGAAAGGGTTTATGTTATGCTACTCTTTAGATCTTTCGATTTAAAACCGAGTTTCTTTTTCACTGTCGCATGACTCTGAGGTTTTCGAAAGTTTTGTTTGCTAAATTTCAGGTTGGCTTAAGGTGGCCTGTTTCTTTGAAAATGAAACAAAAGATGAGAAATTGTGTTTCTCACTGTTTTAGAGCAGTTTTCAATTGAGTGTCGTAAAACCAAAGTAAGCACTCTAGCCAATCACAAAGAGCAAGGACAATCCAGTTAACCAATAAAAACTCGAAATAAATACATGTCAGACATGTTGCCGGCACGAGGCGCGGGAAAACGTGCGCAAGCGAGTCATGATTGGTTTTGGATGAGAAAATGGCACGAGATTTTTAAACCAATCAATAAGCGTAGTTTTGCAAAACCAAAGCAAATGTGAATTACTTTCGACACTTAAGTGAAAACGCTATCTAGTTGGTATTTGTTCCACACGTACAAATTAAGGCTCTCCAATTCTACCCATTTTACCTTCGCTGATCTAGTTACATAGGCTTTACGCTTCTATCGGACGTTTTCTTAAATTATTGCTGTGTATAAAATCACACACATTCAATTTATGTTAAAGTTGGGAGGAAAGCGTTCTTCTGTAAAAAAAAAATTAAGCCTTACTTGTTGCATGGGTGTTCCAAATCTTCTAGTACATCAGTGGTGTCAATTTGACCATCACCACCCCACTCGGGTTGACAAAGGCACTGAAGCTTTGACTAAATATCCCAAGATCCTTGTGTTCAAACAGGTCACGTGCCACAGCGTGCGGAGCAGTCAATCCAACCTGGAATGATAAATACAGAAATTTCACCTTGTTTCTTTGTCATGTGGTCATGTTAAATAACTTAGAGCCAATAAAGGGTAAAGGATAAAGTCGGCATACTAGTAAAGTGTAACATAGAAATCTCTAAAGAAATTTCGTGTAACTGTGTAGCGCATATAACTCAGGGTTGGAAATTAGCGCTCGCCCACTTGCCCAGGCGAGTGTGAAAACTGTCGGGCGCGTACAAATCATGGATCACTCGCCCGGTTTGGCGAGTACGATTTTCATATCCAGTATTGTATTTTTCAAAATAAGCGTAACTTTTACTTTTTACTTCAAAATAATCCAAACTGTCCACAAGCCGATACCTTACCAACATTTTGTAATCTCAAACAAAGCTGCGTTCGAGTTCGTAAACAGACACAAAAATGGCTTCCGTTTGGTGATTGTTATAACAATAGAGTTGATGTTCGCGGGCGTAAATATGTTTTTGGCCCGACTCAGGCTCATTTTAGCCCGAGCCGCAGGCGAGGGCTAAAATGAGCTTTGAGAAGGGCCAAAAACATATTTACGCCCAAGAACATCAACTCTATTACTATTATAATCATTTCAGAGGGCATTTAGGTAAGGAATCAAAAACAGTAAGCGATATCGTGAACGCTGCCGTTACGAGTCGGCGTTTATTCTGATTGAAAACCAGGGCATGTACTAAAACCCGAAACAACGAAACGAAACCACCGAAACGAAACGACCGAAACGAGCGAAACCACCGAAACGAGCGAAACGAAACCGCCGAAACCGCCGAAACAACCGAAACGGCCGAAACGAGCGAAACGAAACTAAATCACTGAAACAAGCAAAACCCATTACAATTATTGAGAGCTAACCGTAAACAGGCTAACCGGAGTGCATAGTAGGCTAACCTAAGTGAAAAGTAGGCTAACCGGAGTGTGTAGTAGGCTAACAGGAGTGTATAGTAGGCTAACCGGAGCGAATAGTAGGCTAAACGGAGTGTATAGTAGGCTAACCTGAGTGTATAGTACGGTAAGTGGCTAAAATATTGATGTTTTGCTTGTTTCGGTAATTTTGTTTCGTTTCGCTTGTTTCGGCCGTTTCGGTTGTTTCGGCGGTTTCGTTTCGGTCGTTTCGGCGGTTTCGGTCGTTTCGTTTCGGTGGTTTCGTTTCGTTGTTTCGGGTTTTAGTACATGCCGAAAACCAGGTTTAAAAGTTTACAAAACTCGGCAGAAAACCGCAAAATTACTCAAAACAATCTTTGCTTGAAAAAGGAAATTACAAAATTATATCGGCAGCAAAGAAATAGTCGTCATTTATAAGCGTTAAAATTAATTGTGCTGTTAACTGAACTGGCAGTTTGGAATATGCCTGAAATTCAACTGAGCGAGTTTCGCTCGACGAAGACAAACTTACATTCACTTCGCCGCCTGGATTCTTCTTTGAGTTTCTGTTATTCCTCTTCATCTAGTTTAGAAGACTGAGAATTTGCTTTCCCGTTCAGTCCTTCAAACATTTTGTCGTTATAAAGCTCAAAAACAGTTTTGAAGCGTCTCGACTAAAATTAAACGAAGCTTGAAATATTATTCCACTAGCTTGTGTCAGCCAGCAAGAAAACGGCGCGAACAGTTGAATGGTTTTCAGTTCTGATTGGCTGGCTTCGTTTTTTTCTTGTTTCTGATTGGTCCACCGCAGCGGGCTAAAATATATTTTAGCCCGCTGAATTCTCCATTTTAGCCCGCAAAATACGCCACAATGCCCGATGAAATGATTATAATACATGATCGCCATACTTGTACAAAGTAATACCTCTGGACAGAAACACACTAACTCGTCTACCGAGCCACAAAACGCAGCAAGTTCGCCTTTTCCCGATTTTCCCGCCTCTTTTTCTGCGCAATTTTGACACTTTGCTCGCCAACTACAGGAATTTGGGGAGACGCTCATGGTTTATTGTGGAGTAACGTCTACGTAATTTAAAATTTAAGTTATACATTTTATTATTTGTGGGGGGGGGGGGGGGGGGCGGAGAGGGACTAAATTTTCCTTTCTTAAATGGAAAAGACTGGGCGAGTGAAAATTGATCTGGGCGAGTGCAATTTGAAGGTCACTCGCCCAGATGGCGAGTACTCCGAAATTTAAGTTTCCAACCCTGTAACTTGTGAATTGAAAACGATAATTAAAATGAAAAATGCGCCTGATGGTAGTATACTACTCAAGTGGCCCATCAGGCCAGAGCTTATCCCGGTTTCATGGTAGCATGAAGCGACTAGGAGTATTTTATTTCACCCTTGGATAGGATGCTAGTCCATCGTAGGATTACCCCCCAGCAGTAAATTGGCCTGTACCCATTTATACACCTGGATGAAGAGAGGCACTATGAGAGTAAAGTGTCTTACCCAAGAACGCAACAAATTGCCCCAACCAGGGCTTGAACACCGACTACTCGATCTGGGCCCAGTTGTTCAAAGGGCGGATAACGCTATCCGCTGGATAAATTGCTTTCCAGTGGATAGCGTAGTATGTTTTGTTAGCATTTATCGACTGGATATCGATTTATCTGGTAGATAGCGTTATCCGCCCTCCGAACAACTGGGCCCTGGAGTCCGGTGCACTGACCATTAGACCACCACGCCTTCCATAAGCCAATAAAGTGGCCTGGAGTATTGTCGGTAATGTAGAAGCTCTTGTAAGCTTGTAATTGTACTTGTCCTCCAGCGTAGCAGTTGCTATTGTTTTTGGGGCCCAGTATTGTTACTCCCCCTAGATGGGATACTAGTCCATCGCAAGTTACACCCCGACATCAATATCCTGCCAGGTTGTCCCAACAGTTCATCAGTACCCATTTACACACCTGGGTGGCTAGAAGCAGAGGTGCTTTGATAGTAAACTATCCTACACGAGCAGAGGTGGCGGAGCGTTTTGAAACGTGAGGGGGCCCATTGCACTCCAAGCCAAGCCCAAGGAGGGCGCATCCCCAACTCAAAATTCCCAAAATATCTTCAACAACAGTGTGTCCGTAATCGATCTGTGACAATGCATAACTAGCCAGTTCAGACGATCCTGCTTCATGGTGCTTTTTGGGTGGCTTTTTAGACGTCGGAGGGCAGAAAATATACGCTCTGAAGTCGCGGATGCCACAGGTAATGTGAAATACAATCTTCACAGATTGTGGACCTCTCCTAGTAGTGTTTTGGGAAGAGGGGTTACGTTGAAAGTTTTACACCATAATATCCCGCCAAGCATGGTCCTAATAAAACTATTTGTGTCTTGAAACACCAATTTTTATGCTGCACTAAAGATACTTTTGGAACTGAAATATGGGTAGGGGGGAGCCCCACAAATTTTTTGACATGCTTGATTACTCACCAATTTAAAACTTGCTTCAATAGATTCAGGGAGGGACTGAGAATGTGAAAACAATACCACAGCTACTGAACCATCAGCCAATGGTCGTGCCCAGATCTCTCTGTTGCCATTCTAGAATGCAACACAAGAACAAGTCACCCTCACCTGAACACAAATTTAATTTTAAATAACTAATTAAAATAAAGTTTCAAAGACCGTGGGGAATGAAGCAGTCAACAGTTCATTAGTTCATTAGGCAATCTTTTTATAATTCCTCATTAAAGTTTCCATTTTGCGAAACTTGTTTTTTTTTCTGTTGAGGTGATGTCTTTTCCTTAACCTGTTTTTTTTTTTGTCGAGGTGATGTCTTTTCCTTACTTAGGGAGCCCAAAACGTAAAGCATTAATTTCTCTTTTCTGGGTTCATTAATATTTCTTTAATTCTGATTCTGAAATTTTGGTTTTAAATCAAGACAATATCTCTTCACTGATTGATGATTCCTTCAAGTTAATCACCTGCCGTGTTAATGTGCGAAGTATCACCAGTGAAAAAAACAAAGGAAACCAAAAAGTCCCCCTTAAAGTCACCATAGGATGGTTATTCTCTCAGCCCTAGGCACGCAATGCGTGCATAGGGCTCTGTAGCTATAGTATTTTGCATGCAGTGCAGGCTAATGATGCTAGATTATTAATTTCAGCTTGTTATATGGTCAAGTTTATCAAGTCTCTTGACTGTATGACTGGTCAAGTAATAATTCCTTTATTTTACATTCAGATTGTTTAGTGCCTCACCAAGAGAACTCTCCTGCCCATTTTTCCAAGTTTGTCTTGATTGACAGCTATCACTTCACTGCAAAATAAATGTGATATTATGTGAAATCTCATGGAAATTTCCCTGGGTGATAGTTACTTGTGGGATTTGATCTGTTTTAAAAACCCACCTCCACCCCTGACCCCCCACCCCCTCTCTCTCTCCACCCTCTTATCGCCATGTTTCTTGTTGAAACCTAATAATCATAAACCTATTAACAATAATCTTGCATCCACAATGTCAGGTACTGGTGTGAGCTTTGGATGTGGTACATGCCACATTTGTGACACAACTTGCTCCAAATTGAGCCAGTTCAATGGCCAAAATGTTATTTTTTAATTATACACACACACTGCATTAAGTTACTTCTGTAAAAATCATTAGAAAACCTCACCTATTTTGAAGGATTGTTTTGGCCCAAGGTGAAATTTTACGAAGATCAGTGGACATAATCAAAGGCTGTAAGAAAGAAATACAGTGCAACATAAACTATCGCATACAATACAATACAATAATTTTTGCTTAGCTATAAACAGCCTGTTGATTTACATGAAAGCATATCATTAGATCACTGGTTGTCTTGAAAATGGGTTCCTATACAATAGCAACAAGGGTTTGGGGAACTTAAAAGTGTTATTTCATAGTTAAGGAAACTACTCTCGAGTTCTCCTAACTACTCATGCTGTCAGGTTCCGGAAATACAGGACAGTAAGTTGGATGTTTTTCTTACAACTGTTCCAGGTGACATGTAACATGCTTTGGGCATGCTTTGGTCCCACTAACACATGCAGGAGAACTTGAAAGCACCATACTTTTTAGATATGAAAATTAAATTTAGTTTAGGTACCACCTGGCATGTTCCATTTCAAGTTTTGGTATGTTTCAAAGTAAGCCATGAATAAACAGGAAATAGTTCTCAAAGAAATGTCAGTTTTGTCTTAAATGCAGCTCTTCCTAGCCAGTATCAGACACTCGCCAATAAGAACATCCACAATAGTAGCTATTAAGGGGTGTTTTCCAAATTATTGCTAACAAGCATCCCTCTTGTTTTTATAGGGGTGTCTCACCCTCTCTCTCTCTCTGATCTGTTACATTACATTACGATACCATTAAGTTGGGTCAAGTTTACTTACAGAAGCCATGATGGACCAAATGGCAAACTGAGCCTTGGATTGTTCAAAACTTAAACTAAAGTCACCAATAATAAGCTGAGGATAAATAGCAACAAATTACATCACATCAGTTCAGACTCCTTATTAGAGGATTTATTGCTATACAACTTAAATGGTTTTGGAAGAGCGATGTTTGGCAACACTTACTTTTTTGCCAATTTGTTTCTTTTCTGGAGAAGACTGATTTGTGTAATTTAAGGTGGATGACATTAGCTGATTAGCACAACAGTGCTAAATACATTAGCTCCTATTATTCTCTCTTTTCAAGTGTACTATCTATTTAAAAAGTAGCTTTAAAATGTAACAACAGAGAAAGCCCTCTTCAGTGTTATATTATGCTGAGTGACTTGACGGCCAACACATCACTCTAAGTGATTGAGCCTGGTCATTGCTTTTGTTGTCAAGTTATTGGAAAGAAATACCTAATGGACAGACACACGTTTCCTAGTCCTGCTTCGTTAATGCTATAGAGACGGGAACCGGACATTGCTTTTGTGCCAAGTTATTATTATTGGACAAAAAGACCTGGGACAGACACCTTTCATAGTCCTGTTTTCTGAATGCTTTAGAGACAGGAATTTAAAATCGGCCCTACTGACACTTCAAATGACTTGTATCAATGTCACAGTTACCATATCAGGATCATTCCAGTTGCCTGGTCCTGCTACAGGTATCATCTCATCTTGATGGTCCCCATACCACTTAATTATTGATGTAACACTCTGCCAAGAATCCTGCAAAACAGCAAGTCAACTGATCACTTTATTATGTGCACTGTAACATAATGACTACAGAAACAAATACTGCATTGTATCTTAATATACTCTTCCAAGTAGATTCAGTTCAGTGACAATGCTTGGTGTTTAATCAAACACTTAGCATTGAATGGTGTAGTTATAGCACAAAATGGGACGGGGGGATGGGGGGATGGGGGGCTGGGGGGGGGTGGTCAGTACTCCCTATAGTGTACTATTGGGGGAGGCTCCACTCAAAACGAGTACCTTTTTCAGGCTGGCAGGTATATAAAAAGGCAGGAATTCATGAGTATACAAAAGGGTAGAGAAAACTTTTAGAAAGGACCTTTTAAAATATCTCAAAAAGACACACTGAACAGCTGTTTCATTAATTTGTTTAGTATTATTTTTAGGGGTTATAACGTGGACATAAGCCAAGTTTTCGGTCGAATTCTTTTTTTTTTTGTTTTTTGTGTCGGGATGGTCAGGCAGTCCTGAGGAAGGCAGTTACTATTCCACACTGAGTTCATGTCTTGAGACTTCTCATTTTTTCATACACGAAGTATAAATCACACTTAAACTATTTTTTTTTAAGTTAAAAAAATAGTTGAGACCAAGAGGATTTGAACCCAGATGACCAGCATGCCAAGCGGGAAAGATACCACTAAGCCACCGACGACCAGCTGCCATGATCCTGATTATTTTAGATAGAAATTCTAACCCTATTATAAAAGCTAACTGCAAGCAACCCAAGCTAAAGTAGGCTAACCGGAGTGCTATTTAGGCTAACCCGAGTGCTAGTTAGGCTAAGCGGAGTTCTAGTTAGGCTAACCGGAGTGCTATTTAGGCTAACCCGAGTGCTAGCTAGGCTAACTGGAGTGCTAGTTAGGCTTACCGCAGTGCTGTTATTATTATTATTATTATATAGTATTCTACCTGAACTGAGTGTAACATGGTATAAATGTCATGAGGTGACTCGCTATTGTCTCACGACATCAACTGAGTGCAGAATAGTTAGTCCCGTCCTGATAAGAATTGGCTCTAAACTGGTCCAACGTCGTCATGCAATATTTGTTTACAGATCGTCTGGTAATATTATATAATCTGACAAGCAAATTGAAGGTCCCCTGGGGTGAAATAATCAAAACACTCTCTGCATTTAAGATGGCCAGAGTAAATGCTGTTTGCAGGTTCTTGTTGAAGTTAAAAATTTAAAAATGAATCCCTTCTGTAGGTATGTGAAAGGGGTATCGTTGTGCTATCAATGGTCTACTGCCAAAAAAAATACCTTTTTCACCCTCCCCTTAACAAAAAACAGTTTACAATACCTGTATGTCACCATAGTTTCTCCACAAGTTGCAATTTTCAGCAATCCATGTATAATTAGGCTGAAAAGTTAAAAGAAAACCAATTTTAATATTACAATTATTAATAACATTAAATTAAAAAGCTTTTTCCTAAGAATCTCTGACACTGAGTCTCACCGTTCTCTTCGAACTCTGATAAGCTGGCCAGCTACAAGAAAAAACTATTGGTCTCCCTGTTTTGTTAAGTGCTTTAGTGACCACTGGGTATCCTGTATCCATCTTGTCAGGGTCGCTATAACAACCATCAAGCTTAAGGTAGTCAACTCCCCAGGCAGCAAATGTCTGGAAATGAATCAGAAATGAGCAACAAATTACAACCAGTTTTCAAAATGAGTGTCTTAAAAGTTGATAATACTGTCACCTTCTTAAAGCAGACACAGCTGTAAAGTAGTAACAATATCCCCAGGGTAGAAATGTACATAGTTAAAGTTTTATGCCCAGGTGAATATCCTAGAGGCATATAAACACTTCTCTAAACGGGGACTGCTCAAGTTGGTCTCAAGGGTACCAAAGAAGTTTGCTATTAATAACACTGTTTCTAAGACTTACAATTATTAAAGAAGCAAAATACCGGTAAAATAGATCAGTCGACTTACATCCATGTCTTGTTGAATGTGGTCAATAGTTCCTGGATATCCTGCACATGTTTTTGTTCCATAATCTAGAGAGAAATATATGAGGGGCAGGGAACTATTGGTCAGTGAATCACTCTCCAGGATTAATTTTTATTGGTGGTCGAGTTTGGGCCCTGGTGCCGGGTCACTGAGTACTCGATCATAATGATGCAAATATGTCCCCCACTTTCAGAGATCTCTGCTTAGATAGTTTACAGTAAGCATGCACACCAAGTTCTGGTCCCAATAACATTTTTAAAACTATTCAAAGCATTATTTTTCCATGCAGTAACTGTCCTTGCTGCTGATTGTTCTAACTACAGACCAAAATTAAAGGCAGACCTTAGAACCAATGAATGTGATGAATTATGCAACCCTCCAAGTTAAGACCATTTTAGTCACCATGGCAACTAAAATATTGGAGCTGGCGACTAGATTGGAACCATCGCCAGCCTGGCAACTAAAATTGAGAAGGATTGAAAGCGTGAGCTTAATTTAGCAACTAAAATAATTTATTCTTCACAGGCGACCCCACTTGAGCAGTTGGTGGCCAAATGGCCACTAAGGAAAAAAATAAACTTGGAGGGGTATTTGTTGCCTTTTGTATCTGTCATAGACTTATAATTTCCTAGAACTATTACCTGCATATATTCCAAACTTTAATCCTTTTGAATGAATCTGAAACAGGAAAAATACTTTCACAGTAAAAAGTTAGCAATTCAAGACTTACAAGAATGTTAACAAATAGAACATCTCTAAGTTTATAAAGCAACACTGCATGCACAATGAGGTGTCTACATTTAGTTGGTTTACTTCAAAGAAATTGTACGAGCCGGGGACCAATTTAACTACTTTCTGTAATAACGAAGTGTTGCATCAAGCAGATTTCTGTAAAGCATGGTTCTCAAGTACAAGAAATCCTGGTGAAACAAGATACATGATTGTACTAACAGGACTGTAACTACATGTAGCAAGCAAGAGGCAAGACGAAGCACTTGCCTCATCTAAATTTTAACCAAAAATGAAAAAATTCTGGGTTGGTTTTTTGCCTATTCTAGTTAATTTATTTTATGCTGTAATTATTTCTATTTATTTTGGCAAAATAAAACTGTTTGTTGTTGTTGTTGTTGTTGGGGAAATAAGCCCCACTTGAACTAGATTGATTTTTCTGAAGAAATACCTTATGAAAAATTTAATGCCGAGAAAAATGTATCAGATCTTCTGGATCTCACAATTTTCTGGGGGCATGGCCTCAGACCTTGCCTCCTCTATGCCTTAAGTCTGGCTATGGTCCTGACTAAATAAATTGGATGAGTAGGCGATAACACACATACGTATTCACCAAGAGCTTTCATTCCACTTGGAAATCTTGCAGGATCTGGTTGCAGCTGACCATCAGATGTGCGATTGTGAGACATCCAACAATCCTAAGTAAGAAATGGTAACTTAGAAATATGTACCTGACAAAGCTAGGTCGGATAGGATAGGATAGGATAGGATAGGGACGGGACGGGAGGGGAGAGGAGAGGAGAGGATAACTTTATTTTGACACGGTATTTCCATTAGCCTATAATTATAAAAACTAACTTAATAAGCTAACTGCAGTATAAATAGCATTGAATGCATGAGCCTCCATGCAAGAGGTTGTACAAAAGACAAAAAGTACTTACATCAATGGATACATATTTATACCCTGCATCTCTGAAGCCA
Organism: Oculina patagonica; assembly: GCF_052425735.1. NCBI lineage: Eukaryota > Metazoa > Cnidaria > Anthozoa > Scleractinia > Oculinidae > Oculina > Oculina patagonica. The sequence continues at coordinate 5,292,348 of NC_135758.1, read as the reverse complement.
TCCTCGGCCATGCGATCTGCCATCTCAGTAATTAACTTTTCACTGAAAAAGGGATGGTATTGATAAATAAATTAGTTTTTTATTTCGTCTTTTTTTAGCATTTTAAAATACCGGTAACAATAAGAACAGAAAACAAAATGTCAAATTTTGACCTCATGTCCAGAGATCAGAGTTTGAACTAGCATGGGTTGTTCTTGTGTTGCATTCACGTATAAAATAAAAGACTTCAATTTCACATTGTGTCTCACCACCTAACTTGTACACAAATCAGGAGCCAATTAAGATCTGGAGCCCTGAGCATTAAGGGAGTTTTCTTCCCTGATCTAAAACCATCAGTTAAGTGCATTCAGAAGGACCTACCATAAATGATTGATTAAGCACTGCTACTCAAATAAGCGCCACTCTTAAATAACCACCGCACCTTTACTGAAAATAATTTAACGGGCATCACGGCGCTAATTTGGGTATTAAGGAAGAGACTGTGCAACTGTACCTCTTGTATTTGAACAGCAATACTTTCACAAAAAGACCGAGAAACTGTGTTCTGATGTATTTCATTTGAAATAATTTTATATTAAATATTTGTGCATATCTAGTATGAGGCTCACTTTATTCTCTCTATTCCCCTGAAATAAGTGCCACTCTCAAATAAGTGCCGCACCTTTAACAGGGAAATTAAATAAGCGCCATGAAACTAAATACATCATTTACGGTACACAGGGAAGAAACACATTGTCACTGTCGAGCCACTGGCTATATCATTGATAGTAGTTTCAACTGATATATCAAAATAATATAGATGTATCTGGTGCAACAGTAGTGGGCATAAACCAGTCCCCAGTTCCCCCTTCTCTATAATTCCTACGACCCTGCAAATAAGGTCTAGCAAATTATTTGGAGAAACCTAGTATGAAATGCAACTAAGGAGTCTGCTGATGGACTAGCATCACCTTTTAATATTTTAAACCACTAATTTATTGTTTGGCTTGAAGCCAGTTCATCAATCTACATGTGAAAATAAAGAATTGGATAGCTATACCCAATACAATTTTCTGGATCATTTGTACAGTCAATGTTACAGCGGTATCTCTCCCAATCCATCCATCCCACTAAAAGAAAAAACAAACAAGTATGAGAATAAATTAAATTAAACATAGTGAAAATTCTTTCATTCTGGTGACAAAATGAACAAAGATCACTACATGCATTGAAGCAGATGGCCTTGAATTTTGCCAGGTTTTTTAATATTATTTGATACAACTTGATAAGTTTTTGCCCACAAGGACAGACACTGTCCACAGTGACCCGGGTAAATTTGAAAACGCATCTTTCCCCGGTTAGGCCAACCGTCCACACTGAACCGGGGTTTTCGGTCACAGAAAATAGAGCTTTTTAAAAACACTCAACAAAGTCTGAAGCGTATCGTTTTCAAATTTACTCGGGTAAATGTGGACAGAAAACATTTTATGCTGCGTTTTTAAATTTACCCGGGTCAGTGTGGACGGGGCCTAAGACAGACAACACTTTAAGGCATGCAGAAACTTTTTCAAGCAGGGCACTTCTCTAAGACAGACATCTTTCTAAGGCAGTTAAACACCTTTCTCTCTAAGAGAAAATATGCCCTGGAGATAGGCCACGGTGGATCTGGATGACAGACTGTCAGCCCCCTCCCCCAATCGCCTCCGCCTTTTTATGCGGAAAACCATAACGTCAGTAGACCGCAATATTTTTTTTTCCCAGACCACAAGTTTCTTTTATTTTCTCCCAAAGATTGAGACTGCCATGCATTTTTCGAACCTAAACTGCCAGATTATAAAGAAAATGGCCACAGATCAGACTGACGTTCAAACTTGGCTCAATCTGCCAGACTGCCAGAGTAGTATGTTGCAAGAAAGGAGCAAGCTACACCCTGTTCCCTCCCCCACCTCTTTTCTTCAATTGAGTAATGGATTTAAATACCACTTATCAACAATTCGTTCAGGTGTTTTTGTCTTCAGATACACCACGTTCCATTTTTTATCCGCATCCCCCGCCCCCACCCCCGTCCGCTAAGGATGGCGTGTTGTTGCAAAGCTAAGGGATTCGTTTTTGCAGTGGATTCATTACATTTCTTGGGATCCGAAGTGTAAAACAAAGAAGAAATAGAAATTAAATGACAAAACATTGAAGGGGTAGTAAAGGTAAATAATGGTTTCTTCACCAAAGAACAACTACAGAGCTCAGAGCTGAAGTAAAACAATTTTATCAGCTGAATATCATGTGACAGGACGCAAGTGGGGTGAGAAACAAAATATGAACTAACAGCAGAAAAACTTGCATTTATAGATCATGTTAGTGACTTACTTGGTGGTGTTCGAGCTAAACCATTGTTTAGAGATTCCACAACGATGCACGCTTGAAATGATATAATAGAAACAACAATTAAAAGTTGTCGACTCAAACAAGGCGCCATTTTTGCTCGAAACTGAAGGCACTGCAAGCCACGAGCTACCAGTCCTTCTCGACCAGCCGTCACGGGTTTCGCGTGACCGACGCAAATCGTTGGTCACGCGATCACATTGAAAAATATTTTGTCTAAGTGTGCTCAGTTTCGGGAAGAAGAAGGTAAATTGAGCGAAGACGTCTTTCCAGCTCGGCATTGCAATGTGCTCGCTACGAATAGCGATTATTTCCACGCCATGTTTACAAATGGAATGAAGGTGTCGAACCAGGAAGTGATCGAACTGAAAGATGAAAGCATTTCACCAGATGCTTTAAAGATTGTCATGGACTCCATCTACACTGGATAAAGATTATTGATTGGTTGATTTGATTGATTAAATCCTTGCATCGGTTCTCGTCGCCAAAAATATATTAGACCCTTTTGTGAAACGTCATCGCTTCTGTATGTATTGCGTGCCATTTATATAAGAGGATCTCTGTAAGTATCTTGCTTTTATATATATGTCTGAATTTATCAAAATCAGGTCAAGGAAATTTCCACCGTTTTAAGCGCAAATCGCTGTAAACGCGTTTTTTTCTCCAAACTCCATGATATAAAAACTAAAGGGAATGTCAGTCTTTTTTTCACTTCTCCTCTCTCTTCTCTACCTTTCAGCGCTGTATTTCTTTTTTTTTTTTTCCCTTTCTTGTGGCGTTTTAAGCCAATTCGCGCAGTAACGTGCTTGTTCAAGAATACTGACGTCACTTTTCTTTGACCCGGTTTTGATAAATTCAGACATATATATGTCTGAATTTATCAAAACCGGGTCAAAGAAAAGTGACGTCAGTATTCTTGAACAAGTACGTTACCGCGCCAATTGGCTTAAAACGCCACAAGAAAGGGAAAAAAAAGAAATACAGCGCTGAAAGGTAGAGAAGAGAGAGGAGAAGAGAAAAAAAGACTGACATTCCCTTTAGTTTTTATATCATCGAGTTTTTTATATATTAAACTCGTTTACAGAGATTTGCGCTTAAAACGGTGAAAATGTCCTTGACCTGGTTTTGATAAATTCAGACATATATAAGTTAATACTTTCACATTCGAAAACACGTGGAAAACGGTTAGATAGTCGAGTAAACACTTTGAAAACGGGTTTCTTTTTCGATGCGGTTTCGAAGTATTTGAAACCGTGCCAAGTGAAAACCGCATGGCCGTGCGACTGCTCTTTCAGAAAGTGAAACTTTTGCCTCGCGCCTCGATCAAGCAATATATTAATACAAAATGATTTGTCCATTCTGAAATTCTGCTGTCAAAGTGTGCTGAATTTCGAGGCGCAAGTGAACTCATCGACGTCAGTTTAAAAGTTGGGGAAGACATCTTTCCAACTATATCGCATTAACTCGCATTGTACTTGCTGCGAATAGCGATTATTTCCACGCCATGTCTACAGATGGAATGAAGGAGTCGAACCAGGAAGTGATCGAACTGAAAGATGAAAGCATTTCACTAAATGCTTTAAAGATTGTCATGGACTTCATCTGCACTGGAGATCTTCATGTCAACGAGGAAAACGTGTTTGAAGTTCTTGCCACCGCTGATCATCTTCAAGTCACAAGGGTTGTTCAACAGTGCTGTGATTTCTTGAAGAGGGAATTTATCCAGAAACGACTTGACCTGCAAAACTACTGTCTGCTGTGTACAGTTACCGATAGACACGGTCTGAAAGATCTGCAAGAGGCAGTGGAGCACAAGATGGCTTCAGAGTATAAGGATATTTGTGAAAGTGAAGAATTCCTGACTCATATTGGCGCAGACCAATTATTCAGCCTCCTCAGTCGAGATGTTCTCAGTGCACCTTCAGAGAGGTTCGTCCTCAAATCAGTAATGCAGTGGATTAAACACAAGAAGGAAGAGAGGATGGCAGTTGCGGCCAAAGTTCTCGGAGCTGTTCGTCTGGGGCTGGTGAACATCAGGGTTGTGATTAAAGAATTGGATAAAGAGGAGATGCAGCGAGTTCCAGAGATTCACATGCTGGTGTATGAAGCACTGATGTATAACTTTAGGCCTTTTCATACTTCCAAGTTTGCTGTGGAGAAAACTAAACCACGATCAATAAGCCCGGTACGTAAGAATGATATTTATAGTTGTAATACCCTTTCATAAAAAATAAGGCTTTTTTTAGCTATATATTCTCTGGTTATACGACTAAATTGAAAAGTTGGTCTAATTGTGATGACCTATCAGTCTGCGTGCAAACGTGTTAAAAAATAGAACCGAAATTTAATTTGCAGTTTTCTAGTCAAGGCACAAACAACAAAGCGGAAGAATTTAATGTTCCGCAAAGCGACACCGACCGAAACTCAAAGAGCTCTTTTGATTTCAGAATCACTTGAAAACGTTCATTTTTAAACTCTATATTAAATTTTTAATTTTATTATGCATGTGCATTTGTATTCTAAGTAATTTTTAAATAATCATGTTATGTATATTTCAGTAATGTCATGAAATTTTAAAGATTGCAAAGAACTGTATAAGTTAGTTTCTATTTTTTATCTGTAATTTAGTTTTAAAGGTCCACATCAGCCCTAGGCTGCCATCTTTATAGACCTTTGTTTTCAAATAAAGTATGTATGTATGTATGTATGTATGTACTGGGTTAGAAGAAATCGCAAGGTTACAAGACGGAGTGCAATAGGCAGGCCGTGGCGTTGAGAAGTTTCCCCTGAGGACGCAAGATGGCCTGCGTTGCAATATCTTCATGTTACATTTTATTAGCTTTTGCAGAAAATAGTCTTTTTAATGCATTTTCAAGGAGAGAAAAAACTGGATTAGGGATAGCGATGAAAAAAGTGCGGGATGCGGGATTCGCGTAAAAAAGGAGAGGGAATGGGGGGATGAGGAACCCTACCCCCCTACCCCCTTCCAGTTTATTGTCAGAAATGGTATAAAAAAATCAATAATTGGACTCCCCCACCACCAGAATCCATAGTGCCCCAAAAATGATAATTAAATTGTGAGTATTATTTAACACATTCAAACTTACAACTGTGTTGTGCATTTTCCTTACCTATAGATCTTGTTTCAGGTTCTTGTGGCCATTCATCCTACAGCGTCTTTAAAGCCAAGCACAGACAGTGAAGATCGCTCTCAGGAGGGTGATCCTTGCCCTCCCAAGACTATGGCTCGGCACTACTTTGATGCTGAGACCAAAATATGGAAACCGATGCCATCTGTACGATTAGGTGAAGAAATTCAGTCATGCTTCAGTGCAATAGTAGTCGGTAATCACATGTATTTAGCTGCACAGATTAAGCAATCCGGTCGCTATGTTTACAGTTGCTCTGTAATCTATCGTTATCACATAGTTAATAACTCATGGGAGATACTAGGGTACAGGGACTGCGCATGTGAATTTGATTCCAATTTTATTAACCATCATTGCTTGCTCAGATCAAGAATTCGCTGGGGGAGACCGCCAACTTTCCCGGGGGTGCAATTATGTTCCGTTGATCATTACATTTATGCAATCAGTGAATCCGATCCACCTCATGCCCAGAGGTACAACAGCTTGGCTAATAACGATTGGGAAAGTAGTGGGGAAAATTTGAGTTTCTTTAATACAAGCAGCAATATTAAGATACTTACTGTAGCGGCAGTCGTTTTGAAATCTAAAATATACGTAATTCAGGGATGTAAAAGGCCCATGGTAGTGAAACAGATTTATGGCATATTCAGGAAACGCAATTATTTCCCATTCCACCACCGGGTCCACCGCTGGGTAGATCAACCAGCTCTAGTGCATTGTTTTGACCCAGAAAAGAACAAATGGAAACAAAAAGCTTCAACCTGCCATCCCCACTTTGGATCTTGTCTTTTTGTTGTCAATGACAGACTCTGTGTGGCGGGGGGAAAGATTTCTTGTCACATTTCTCGTAACCGATATAACATGCCAGCCCCAGTTGAAGTTTATAACGAGGAAAACAACACTTGGTCTGTTGTTAGACAAAAACATATTCCCCCAAACAACCTTGGTGCTGTGGAAATAGAAGGGAGGGTGTATTTCATCATCAACAAATTTCCAATTGACAGTGGAATTAGAATCCCACCAGGGGAGGTACTGAATCATGTTTCTTTAAAGGAATGGGAAAAGTTAGCAGAAGTAAGTAGCGAAGCAGTCTTGTGTTATCTGCCTGTATTATAAAGGAGTCTAAAACTTGAAAACAGAGTAAGATGAAAAGCAGACTGACTAAGAATTAAAAATCTTTGCACCTGGAAGTTTATCATGTGATATGGTGTTAAAGCTTATCACACCATATGCTGTCTAAGTTAGTAGCAAATGTCACGCCATTATTACGTACCTAAATAGAGTTTCTGGATCATAGCGGTCGATCATAGTATCTTTGTAGTTCCTAGCTTAAGAAACTCGAGTGGACTTTTTTTAACTCTCCCTTGGTGAGCGTTTCAATGACTTAATTTTAGTCTGCATGAGTTGTATGTAATAATATGGTTAGTGCTTTATAGCCGTATAGCACTGGCAGCGGCAGTCAATTGCAAAAGAGAACTATGTTTCAGTTAAAGTGTAATATGTGCGTGTTATTTTTTATTTAATGAAATGTAACTGCTTTTGGCAAAACATTTCGCTTAAGGATATATTGATAATTAACTTTTTCAAGGTTAACTGTTAACTTGCTTCACATATGTATAGAGCGATTTTCGATTGAGGGTCGTAAAACTACAACTAAAGTTATCACTCTATAGCCAGTCACAAAGGACGCAGAAATCCAGTGAATCAATCAAAACTCAAAGAAAACATATGAAGCATTAAGCGCGAGAAAATGCGTGTGAGCGAATCACGATTGTTTTTGGTTTTACTTATGACGGGTTATGATTGATCGAGAAAGTGATGCGAGTTTTTTAAACCAATCACTGACTAAGCGTAGTGATGCAAAACCAAAACAAACGTTCAAATGAAAACCGCTCTATAGTCGTGATTTAGAGCTAAGTTTTATAAGGACAAGAGGACATGTATATTAGTATTAAATGTATTACTGACAGCGAGTGGAAATAAAACAGAGTTAATTTTACTATGGCATTTCTGTGGTTTTTGTAGGCACCACTGATTATTTCTTGTTCATAAAGCTCGCCAAATTTGCTGTTTTCAACCATTTTTCTGATGGAACTGTCGCTTCCCGCAGAAAAAATTTACGCTGAGCGGCACTTGCCGCACTCATTTGCCATATAAGGTCAAACATAGGTACATGAGCTGAAAACCGGGATTCAGTGAACCAATCAGAAAGCTAGAAATGCAATATCCGAGGTTGAGAATTTAATAACTGGTTAAAAATAATTATTCCACGAGTGCGCGTCAGATATACCGTTATTTATTTTTCTTATTATTATTATCAGCCTATCACGTACCGGTTTTTCATCTTAGTCTATTTAAATTTTGTAACCGTTTGTTTCCATACTCACTTAGCATTGTATGCCCCTGATGAAGGTTGGTTTTGTTCAACCGAAATATTGGGCCAAAATAAATTTATAACATCAGTCCCTAGGTGTTTGATCAGCCCTGCATTTAAAGTTTGTTTATCTTTGAAAAATACCTACCTTTTATTTGTAAAAGGCTAGATGACGAGCGACGCGTGGAAATGTTAAAAAAATATAGACTTTAGTTTCGACCATGTCGACACTCGACAGGCCATCGTAATTGCCTGCCTTGTATCTTTCCTTTTGTTGAGGCCGGAGGCAGCCATCGAGAAATTGCTTCGATAGCTTTTCATAGATAACAAAACCATCGAATCGAAAAACAGAACACAACCAACAAAAGGTAACTGAACTTTATTTAATTCCCTTGAGAAATTAGAATATTCCCTTGAGAAATAAGGCAGTCCCATGAGACTTTACACGAAAAATGTGGTCTGAGGAGTGAAATTAGTGCAAACTATTCTTACTATTGTATTTAACAAGCAATGGAGTCGGAAAAATTATACCCCTAAGTTATGAAACGTCATCGCTTCTGCATGCATTACGTGTCATTTATTTATAAGTATCATTGTATAAGTATCGATTTTTTCGGCATCTGGGCCATCTTGCTGTGATGGTTACAAGTAGAAGTAGTAGACCAAAGAGCTTAGGCTACAATTTTTCCGACCACATGCTATAATAACGCATCTCATAATCATACACACACAAAAAAACTGAAAACCTACTCCCGGTTACAATGGAAACATTACACTTGCTTATTTTTCACATTCGAAAACACATGGGAAACGGTTAGATAGTCGAGTAAACACTTCGAAACTGTGTCGTTTTCGAGTTTCAAAGTATTTGTCATGATTTGTAACCGTGTCGATTGGAAACCGCACGACCGTGTAAAGCTTTCTGAAAATGAAACTACTGCATAATTTGCCTCGAACAAGCAATACAACATGGAGACCAAAATGATTGCCCATTCTGAAATTCTGTTGTCGAAGTGTGTTAAATTTCGAGACGAAAGTGGATTCATCGACGTTCGTTTAAAAGTTGGGGAAGACATCTTTCCAGCTAATCGCGCTGTACTAGCTGCGAATAGCGATTATTTCCGAGCCATGTTTACAAATGGAATGAAGGAGTCGAACCAGGAAGTGATCGAACTGAAAGATGAAAGCATTTCACCCGATGCTTTAAAGATTGTCATGGACTCCATCTACACTGGAGATCTTCATGTCAACAAGGAAAACGTGTTTGAAGTTTTTGCCGCCGCTGATCATCTTCAAGTCACAATTGTTGTTCAACAGTGTCGTGATTTCATGAAGAGAGAATTTATCCAGAAACGACTTGACCTGCAAAACTACTGTCTGCTGTGTACAGTTGCCGATAGACACGGTCTGAAAGATCTGCAAGAGGCAGCGCAGCACAAGATGGCTTCAATGTACAAGGATATTTGTGAAAGTGAAGAGTTCATAACCCATATTGACGCAGACCAATTATTCAGCCTCCTCAGTCGAGATGACCTCAATGCACCTTCAGAGACGTTCGTCTTCAAATCAGTGATGCAGTGGATTAAACACAAGAAGGAAGAGAGGATGGCAGTTGCGGCCAAAGTTCTCGGAGCTGTTCGTCTGGGGCTGGTGGACATCAGGGTTGTGATTGAAGAACTGAATACGGAGGAGATGCAGCGAGTTCCAGAGATTCACATGCTGGTGTATGATATCATGGTGTATCATGCTATATTTTTCATTTAAGTACGGATTATTTTTTTTTATGGGTGTGGGCACTTTTTCTGAGTAAGATTCTTTTTATTGGCATTGGTATTTGAAAGAATTTTCTCTACCAGCATAACCCTCTGCAAGATCTTTTTTTTTGCCCCACCCATCTTTAGCAGGTGGGGCTTGCAGGGCTGTAGGCAGGATCCTACATGGGTGGATGCGAGCGCCAGAGCCGTGAGCATCTCAAGGGGTACAGGGTTATTCTCCCCCCTGGGAAATTTTGAAATACCAGGTTGTTTAATTCCACATTCCCTGCATTCTGAGAGTCATTTTAACGCTCACTCCCCGATTAAGCGGACCTTTGTGGCCCGTGGGTGGGTGCGGACGCACCCATCGCACCACCCCTGCCTACGGCCCTGGCTTGCTTGAATTGTTTTTTTTTCCGTTAATACTTGTGCATGAATTTTTTCTTTAACTTTTCTTGTGCAAGAACTTTTTGGGGGGTAATTGCCCAACTTTCCCACCCCTCAAAAAAATATGGTCCAACCCTTAGTTACCGTAAAAATAAGTGGTGGATGACACACCATTTACCTAAAAAGCCTTATCAGTGATGTTTGTAAATAGAGTTTCTGGATCATAGAAGCTTTTTGTATTGTGCTGCTTTGTATAGCCTGTAGATTTCAAAACTTAAAACTTTTTTTAAAGTGCAAACTCAAATTTTTAATATTAGGATTAGTGGGATTTATATTTGAATTCTATATTTATCTTGGCATCTCTTTTTAATTTCTGTTTTTTAATGATATTAATGTAATAGTAATGTAAGTAGTTTTATTGTAAATAGTTGTGCGTTTTTAACATGAGCCCCTGTCTCGGGAGATTGGGCAACCACTCCCAATGTCAACGACTCTAAATAAAATACAATCATACCATTTGATGTGATCTCAGTGCTTCGAAGATTCGTAATGTCTGCATTGACTTAACGATTCTTAACGATAACGTAATGCATCAGTCAATTCCAGCAGTGCCCATCCCCCCCGGGCTAACCCCCGGGGTGGGGATGAAGGAACCGGGCAAATGCCCCGCTCCCGGGTTGATTGTTTTCAATCTCTCGATAGGTGATATAAGAATATAATACAAGTTGTTGCTTCTTACCAATGAAGAAATATCTAAAATTGAGAAAATATACCTTTAAAAACATCCACGAACATCCACGAGCTTCTCTAGTCCTTCATGAACTAGCTAATCTGCAACGTAGTCCACGTCTTGGTCTATAAATGCCTCCATCACGAATACGCGACTCACTCCACGGTTTTGAAAGCACGTGTCAAATGCCCGGGGGTCAACCCGAGGTACGCAAATGCCCCACCCTCGAGACGGGCAACATTAGGAAATGCCCCACGGTTGCCCCGGGGGGGGGGGGGATGGGCACTGCTGGAATTGACTGATAAATAATCTAAGTAGGGAGCTTAAGCAAAGGTCAGCAAACTACCACGACAACGTGAACGAGAACGCCACCAAACAAAAGATTTAATGAGCAGAATAATTACTCTGCACGTGCATTTTAAATCATGGTACATTTCTTGGCCGTTCTCTTCCAAACAACAACGTGAAATAACCAAATTCTACGTATTTTAGAGAACGTCAAAGACATATTTCTATTTGGGATTGAACCCTCTGTTAACATATTTCAGCTGGAGCTAGTTCCTAAAGCAATAGATACACTGAATACATCTGGATAATCGCGAAAGTCTCAAGTAAAAAGTTCATTTTTCACTAGCCGTTGTCCTCGGATCGGAGTCGCCGTGGTCGGCTGGTTCTCATATAATCGCCCCGATCGTCTCTGTCGCTTCTGTCGTTTGCAAATTCTGAGGCGATCGTAGGCGATCGAAGCGATTGCAAGCGATCAGGGGGTTCTCATATCATCGCCCCGATCGTCTGGTATATGCAAAATAGGGTTAATCAACCAAGATAATAATTCATGATCTTTTCTTTGTTCCCGCATATGAATATTCGATTTTATTCCGATCGACGCACGTGTGTTTTTTTAAAAACTCCGATATCGCTTATGGCAGCCTTCGATGCAAAGGCAAAATTCGTGGCCTCCTATCTTCTCATTATTGCCGTTTTACGGCGAAGAAGCAAAAGGGAGGCCAAACGGAAACGTACTTCTGGGTAGTACTGATGCACCATGGGACAGTTTGGATCGCTTCGATCGTCTCCCTCTGCGGCAGTAGTTCTCATATAATCGCCGCGGTCTGCGACCGTCTGCGACCGATCGCCCGGATAGAACACGGGCGATCGAAGCGATCGCGATCGCCCCGATCGTCGCAGACGTCTCTGTAATGTTCTCATATGATCGCCCCGATCGCAAGCAAACTTTTGAGAGGGTCCCCAATAGGTTTTTCGGGATCCGCGATTTGGCTTATACGAAGGCCGAGATCTGGGATTTTAGATGTAAAAGGGTGTGAAATTCGGGATTGAAATTATGAACGGGACACGTGAATTGGCTTTTTTACGAGACGGGAATCGGGAAATGTCACTTAAAAGAAACAAAATCAGGAAAGTCCGGTGACAAGAAAATAATTTACTTGTATAGAAAATCAAGTTGTGATTTTCGTGAACGTCGCAAAAAGCCGCACAAACTGTGACTTTCACAAGTTACCCGTGTTTTCCGCGTGCCATTTACACGGAAAGAAAGATATATGATTATTGTCGATGACCAAAAACTTCAAGACCAGCGCTGGGAGAGAATATGTACCCACTGAAACAGTGCTGAAAGGCCTTTTATCGTCGAGGCAGTGGATTAAGTAATGTTTAATAAACAAGCAGGAGTGCTTTATCAAGTTTAAAACACGAGGCGCAGCCGAGTGTTTTAGACTTGATGAAGCACGATCTGCGAGTTTATTGAACGGCTTCAAAGACATTCCTAAATAAGCGTGTCCCAATAGAGTTCATATCATCGATGCCTGTGTGACGTTGGAAATTAGCATACGAAAAAAATATTACGTAGAAAATAAGTATGCAAGAAAATCAAATCTCACACGTGTTTTGAACTGAACGAAGAGGACATGGCGTCCACTTCCAGGACTTTTCGGAAGCCTACAAATTCCGAGGAAGAGCGGAAATTGTTAGAAAGTGCTACCCCAAAGTCAACACAGGCAGCGACAAAGTGGTCCTTGAAAATTTTATTTGAGAATGGCAGAATGGTAGGAAAAACCGAAGTCCAGCAATCGAGCCTTGCGCCTTCAGAACTGCAACTCTAAAGTGCAATGCTTGGACACTGACATAACCAGTACGACGGCTGAGTCATTGAACTTTTGGCAGATTTGCCGAAGAAGTGTGCAAAGAGAATGGTGAAAGGTACAGAATTTTTCTGGATCTGTATTAAACAACTGTACTATTAATTTTGTACAAAAGTAAATGTACTGCGTGTGTAAAGAACATTAAATATTCACCACCATTTGTTTTTTTTCAGTTGATGTATTGTTAATTAATATTCATAGATCACGTGCAGAGACTTAATATCTGATAAAACACCGCATACTAATAAGGAAGAGGTTTTATCAATATAAAGTCGATCCACGTGACGTATTATCGACCAGTTGATAGGTTGATGGGCTTATGAATTATTAATGAGTTTTTGAATAAACAATAAATGGTCGGGATCGGGATAAGCCGATAAAAACCTTCGAGATTACGGGATTGAGGTAAAATTTTAGCCGGGATGGTGGGATCCGAAAACCCTATTGGGAACCCTCTTTTGAAGCGACGAGGCGACAGAGACGATCGGGGCGATCATATGAGAACCAGCCTTTAGGACCCTATTGTTGCCCAGCCCCCCGTGTGGAGGACGTTTTGTAACCTTGGTAGACATGGAATTGGAGATGTATATAGTAAGAGTTATTAGTGCAATATAGAGCTAAAGAACTGACAATCAATCACAACTGCTTTTCAGTTGAAGTTTAATGCGTGTTTTTTTTTAATTTAAAGTGTAACTGTAAGTAGAAAACATTTCGTTTAAAGTTACTTTGACAATTAACTTTTCCAAGGTTAACAATATAGTTGAACAGTGAAATAACGTTAAGTCTGTAGCGCTGCATAGAGCGAGTTTCATTTATTCATTTATTTATTTATTTATTTATTTATTTATTTATTTATTTATTACATTTCTTTATACACGGTTAAAAACATCAGGTGACGCAGAAATCCATTGAACCAATCTGCATGTTGCCGGCGTGAAGCGGGGGAAAATGTGTACAAACGAATAAATCATGAATTGGTTTTGGTTTTACAATAATAAAGATATTTTAACAGGGAGCCCACGTCACAAAAAGGTGGTTTTCAGTGGGACCCTGCATAAAATAAATAACATATGTGATAAAAATGGTTAAAAAGTGAAAGTTAAAAATAGAAGATGTAAAAAGTCGAATTTTAACTCATTGTTGTCGACAAAAATAATGTAAAATTGAATATAAGAAATTAAAAAACTTATTAAATACTTCTAACATGTGAATGATGATGAGCTGGTCGAGAAAGTGACGCAAGTTTTTTTAAATCAGTGACTAAGCGTAGTAATGTAAAACCATAGCAAACGCGAATTTCTTTCGACACTCAAGTGAAAGCTAAGCCGCTCTATAGTCATGATTTAGGGCTAAGTTTTATAAGGACACTGTAAAGACAAGAGGACATGTATATTAGCTATACTGACAGTGCATGGAATAAAACAGAGTTGTTTATGCGTTATCATTAACATATTCAATGAAATGTTTGTACGTGTAATAGAGAATTCACTGCTTAAAGGCAATTTTCACTACACATCCATCCATGTCGTTTTGGAAATCCGCCATCACGTGGATTCTTCCTAATTGTTTGTCCAGGTCCAAAAGAATCGTACGGGAAAGTGTTAAGAAATAGAAAACATGTTCCGTGTTTCTATCGAGTTTTAAAGGAAACTCATCCGTGTTGTATTGGAAATCCACAAACAGTCTGATTGGTTGTCTCATTGTTTTCTATTATTAAAAACTAGCAATGGTATATTACAATTCCTGCATTTTGATTGGTTAACAGGCAATGGTATATGATCTCATGATACCATTGACCACACATATGGTAAAAGCGCGTGAATAATTAGGGAGCTCAAATATTGCAATTCTTTGAGCGTTTTTAAAATAAAACAATTATTTCACTCGCGCTTATTGATCGCGCTCGTGGAATAATTGTTAAATAACTGTTAGTAGAAACTCAGCTGTGTTCTATTGGAAATCCGCGAATCTGATTGGTTCTCCCACTGATTTCTATTTTAACAATAGAGTGTTTCTGTCGAGGAACTATTGGCTGATAGTTGCCCCGCGGAAATTTGATGTTCTTAAAACAAATATTAGCCCGAGAAGCGAAGCTTCGAGGGCAAATATGCTAGTTTTAAGAACATCAAATTTCCAAGGGGCAACTATCAGACCGATAGTTCCGAGACAGAAACACTCTATTGTCTTTATTGTTCACCACTAAATTTTCTTCCGCGCGCACATACAAAAACAAGCATCGTGAATTATTTTTACTTTTGAGGATAAAAAACTCAATTGAAAGCCGAAATTTAACAAACGAAACAAAACCAGACGAGAAACCCACTAAATGCAGTGAATTTGGTTGGGTTTTTTTGTCTGTAGGCAGCTTGTTTACAAAAAACAGTCACGGGCGGGCACTATCGATCCGGGCATTTTTCACGGGAGGGCACTATGGGCTGATAGTGCCCTCCGGCGGACGGGCACTATCGCGTCACGTGTTCAATTTAAACCAATCAGAATCGGAGAAAATTTAGTGGTGAACTATAATCGCCGATAGAAAACAGTCGCGCGCTCGCGTAGCTCTTTAAGCGATAATTTTTCTTGATTTTTGTCTTCAAAGTGCACAATTTTGTAGGTTTTGGACTGCAATCCTTTAGAATTTCTACTAAAACAATTAGACTACTCGCCCTCGTTTTCTATGAGCGATAGTCAACTCGGCTGCGCCTCGTTGACTATTTGCTCATAGAAAACTCGGGCTCGTAGTCTAATTGTTAAATACTAAGAACACAATCGCGTGCGCGTTGTTATTATAAGGTCAAAATATTCTTGATTTTAAGCTTTAAAGTACATAAAATTGTAGGTTTTGGACTACAGTCCTTTAGAGTTTCTACTAATGCGCCTCGTTGACTGTTCGCTCATAAAAAAAACTCGGGCTCGTAGTCTAATTGTTAAATAGAAGTATGGCTCTGAGCGCGGTCTTCCTTACAAGGTACTTATCGATAACGACAATTAATTTCCTTAAACGTTAGCATTAGAGTATTAAGAACACTGCAAAAAAAGGGTTGAAAAATACATTCCATTGAATCGAAAATTGTAGTGACATTAATAAATTCATCTTTTAAACGCATGATGACTCAGTGTGACAGTTGTTTTTATCGTCTTTCAATCTTGTTCCTAGAACCTACGTTCCCCTTGACCAGCTTCAACGGCTTTGAATCCAAAACCGGAACCAGGCATTTCCTGGTTGTGCGCGTGCGCCGGAGATTATCGATTAAATGATCAAGTTTCTCACAGCCAATCAGATTTGGCCGTGTTTTCGGCGGGCTTTCAGACTAGACCAGGAGGTCCCGATCCCTGGCGCAGACCAGAAGGATCACGGCCTCTGGAACAAGATTGTCGTATATTAATTATACCATAACCAAGCTACTGCCCGCGTTGTGATTGGTTAATGCCTGTTATCTATCATTAATCAGCGCATTATTGTTGTGCAGAACGTGTTGCATACGTTTGGTTACCCTGTTGCAACATGTTGGATGACGCTTTGAAATAGCAATTCGAACAAGTGCACTGTACACATGCCCAGGAGCAACAATGTTGCACGAACGTGTCCAAACGAGTACAAAATTATGCACTAGAAAGAGGGGGGAGGTGCAGAATAGGGAGGAGGGAGAAATTGCCAAAAAATTAGGGAGGAGGGAGAAATTTTGGTTAAAAAAATGGGGAGGAGGGAGAAATTTTGGTTAAAAAAATAGGGAGGAGGGAGAAATTGGCGCAAAAAGTAGGGAGGAGGAAGATTTACTCTCCTGTCCCTTCCCCCTCTAGAAAGACAAAATAAGGACACCATGTGAGGATTCAAGCTTTATTGCAGCTTCTCAAAGGGGAAAAGGAGATATTTCAGATATTTTCAACTTATTTTCCCCGGGATTTTCAAATCCATACAAACGCTCATAGTACGCTCAATTTTACTAAATCCATACAAACTCTTATAGTTCGCTTTGGTCACCTGTGGTTTTATAAGTGGTAATAAGAATAACAAAATTCAACAGTTCGTTCAGTGTTTTTGTCTTGACCTGCAGGGATCCGAAGAGTAAAGGAGAAACTTAAGGGAGGGTAAAGGAAACGAACAGCAGAAGTAATACTTTTACCATCCGAGTGTCATGTGACGGGACGCAAGTCGGGCGAGAAACAAAATGTGATTTAACCGCACAAAAACTACACTGATCATCATCATTTATTTTTAGCCATGTTAGTGACTTAGTTTGTGGTGTTCGAGCTGAACTAATGTTTAGAGATTCCACAACGATGAAAGTTTGCAATGGTATATATTAGAAAAACAATTAACAGTAGTTCTCGAGTCAAACAATACGCCATTTTTGCTCGAAAGACACTGCAAGTCACGAGCTACCAGTCCCTCGCGACCACAAGAATGTAGTCCGTCACGTCATGGCACACGCGCAACATGTATACTGAAAGGATCTCATTCTCATTTTATTCTTCCGATGCTGTTCTCGTATTGATTCATTTCATGAAACAGAGGCGGCGGAGCGTTTTGGAACGTGGGTGGGGGGGGGGGGGGGGTGCTAAGACTGTCCCAAAAATACTCGACAGGTTTTCACATTTGGAGGAACTTTTTTTCCGTTCTAGCAACTGAGCATTTTCTAGACCGAAGATTTCACTACCGGAACGTTTAGTTTAGTTTTACAGATTGAACTTTACAGCGTTGAACTTTACAGTATTCCATAGGCTCCCAGCAGGAGCCTAGCCCATGGAATCCTGCTCCTGCTTGACTGAAAAATAAAGAGTTTTAAAAAGTAAAGACCCCACCTATAGAAAATAAGTCAAAAATACTTAATCCACTTTTGGCTGCTTGGAAAGGTACAACTAAATTTATTGTATTTAAGAAGCTACATCATAAACACTCTTGTTCCTTGGCCATTTCAATTTGACAGGAAATAAAATAAAAACAATGGCAACAAACTGATAACACATGGACTACGTATGGTTTGAAAAAGAATCTAAAATTTTCTTGACGTTTCGCATGCTACAGCACACCCTCCTACACCTTTTGTGATACTCAAGAGAATTTTCTTTTAATAGCCATTCCTTTCTTGATATTTTTGGTCCAGTTTGGCTCGACTTAAAATGGAACTTTTTTAAACATTACGACTTTCTTTGTGACGTTTGTCGTGCTCCGATCGGTTATTCGCGTGACGGCGGCAAATCTTTGGTCACGCGATCACGTGATCACGCGAAGATCAGATTTCTGTTTCACTTTCAGAGTAAACTCCTTGAAATCGCATTAGCAATGCAAAATGGTTGCCCATTCTGAAATTCTTCTCTCCAAATGTGCTCAGTTTCGAGACGAAGGTAAATTCATCGACGTTCGTTTACAAGTGAGTGAAGACGTTTTTCCAGCTCATCGCATTGTGCTCGCTGCGAATAGCGATTATTTCCACGCCATGTTTACAGATGGAATGAAGGAGTCGAACCAGGAAGTAATCGAACTGAAAGACGAAAGCATCTCTCCAAGTAATTTTAAGATCGTAATGGATTCCATCTACACTGGAGATCTTCAGGTCAACGAGGAAAACGTGTTTGAAGTTCTTGCCGCCGCTGATCATCTTCAAGTCACAAGTGTTGTTCAACAGTGCTGTGATTTCTTGAAAAAAGAATTTGTCCAGCATCGACTTGACCTGCACAACTACTGTCTGCTGTGTACAGTTGCCGATAGGCACGGTCTGAGAGATCTGCAAGAGGCAGCGGAGCACGAAATAGCATCCAAGTACAAGGATGTTTGCGAAAGTGGAGAATTCCTGACCAATGTTGGCGCAGACCAATTATTCAGCCTCCTGAGCCGAGATAACCTCAGTGCACCTTCGGAAACGTTCGTCTTCAAATCAGTGATGCAGTGGATTAAACACAAGAAGGAAGAGAGGATGGCAGTTGCAGCCAAAGTTCTCGGAACTGTTCGTCTGGGGCTGGTGGACATCAGGGTTGTAATTGAAGAACTTGATACGGTGGAGATGCAGCGAGATCAAGAAATTCACATGCTGGTGTATCGAGCGTTAATCTACAACAACATGCCTTCTCGTAACTTCTTCTTTGCTTCAGAGAAAGCCAAACCACGATCAATGAACCCGGTAAGAGAGAATGCAGCTCATAAAGAGAGACCTGACACTCTTATGGGAGCTAGGGGGTCCTAGGGGGTTGCAGGTGTAGATAGGGGGAGGTTAACCTGCGATCAGGCGTTCCTTTTTTCCATAGAGAGAGGGAAAACCTTTCCCGGAATGATAAATATAGGGGGGAACTTTTTCGTTCTTGACTTTTCTTCGCCGATTTTTTTTTTCGCCCGTATAGACTTTCCCCCGCCCCCACAAACTGCCCCTGGGTCTCCGAGGATGGAGAAAACGGGGATGTGTCGATGAAAAGGGTATGTATATTGTCTTATTATTATTATTGTTGTTGTCATTATTATTATTATTTATATTTCATAAAAACAGATTTTTTTGTTTTTGGTGATTCATGAATGCAAAAATTAGTTTGGTGGCTTTATGACAGCACCCACCCCCGCTCCGCTACCTTCCCCTCAGTTATTGTAATTGCAGGAGTGAAAAAATCAATCATTACAGTAGAACCCTGCAGTAGTGGAATTCTAGAACATGTCCTGCTTTAAGGCTCTTCACAGTTTTAGATGGTGATAGAATTACAGCCTTTTTTATTTAGAACACGACTTTGAACATGCATGGCTCAGCTCAATATCTTACAGACATGTTAAATTGCGAGAAAGGTACTGTTAATACCAAGAGACCATTATTTTAATGGGTTAAAAAAGGGTTCACTTTGATGAGGAAACCAGACACATGAGAAACATGATGGCCCAACAAAACAATTGCCCCCTTTTGAAAGCGTATGTTCCAAATGCACTGACGTTAATACATGACAGCTACCTTACCTTACCTTTTTACCTCTCTTGTAAATCTTGTTCCAGATTCCTGTTGCCATTCTCCCTAATACTCAGATGCAGTACTTAGATGTTGTGACCAAAACATGGAAACCATTGCCGTCCATGGCACAAGCAAATGACCAAAATCAAGCATGCTTCTGTGCAGAATATGTTGGTAATTACTTGTATGTAGCTGCACAGAACCAGTCTAATCACTTTGTTATTTACCGTTATGACATAGTTAATGACTCATGGGATATACTTCCCCCTTTTCTGAAGTCCAACCACCAGATCGACTGCCTATGTTCTGTCGATGACTACATTTATGCAATCAGTGAATCCAATCCGCCTCAAAGATACAGTTTGACCAATAACAATTGGCAAAATTGTGAAGGTAACTTGAGTTTCTTGGAAAGAATTGCAACTCATGATCAGCAGTATAGGGCTAGTGGAGGTAATTTTTCTTTTTCAAAACCAAGTAGTTCTAATGAACATAAGTTAAGTACTGTATCAGCAGCGGTTTTGAAATCCAAAATATATGTAATTCATGGATATATTAGATATGAACACAATGGGAGGAAAATTTGCTGGGTAACTAAACCAGCTGTAGTGCATTGTTTTGATCCAACAAAGAATAAATGGGAACAAAAAGCTTCAACCTGCAAGCCTCACTTTGGATCAAGTCTTTTTGTTGTCAAAAACAAACTCTGTGTCGCTGGGGGGAAAATGTCTGTGGATGGTCTTAATAATCTACGTGGTGACCCTGCACCTGTTGAAGTGTATAACGAGGAAAACAACACTTGGTCTGTTGTTGAACAAAAACATATTCCCCCAAACAACCTTGGTGCAGTGGAAATAGAAGGGAGGGTGTATTTTATCATCAACAAATTTCCAATTGACAGTGGGATTAGGATCACCCCGGAGGAGATTGACACTGGTACAAGAATTAACACTGGAATAAGATTTGACACTGGTATAAGTTTTCCACTGTCCTTTGGGGGAAGTCTAAAGAAGACTTGTCATGTTTCTTTAAATGAATGGGAAAATTTAGGGAAAGTAAGTAGTGGAACAGTCTTGAGTTATCTGCCTGTAAAGAGAAGACCTTGATCCCTTCACCCTGTCTTGGGCATAAGGCCGCAAAAAGCAAAGTAAAACAGAGCAAGGTGAAAGTAAAACTGACTAACAAACCATTAAAGATTTTGGTATGTGTACTTATGTGTTTTTTTCTAAGGTGTATATCTCTAATCGTATGCTGTTATAAGTGATTGTTTCATGCAGTAGGCAGCTAGTCAAATTACCAGTAGTTCAGGTAAGATCACAAACTAATTCGTTTTCCAAAGTTCAAAGTTCATTTGATGAAAAAAAGTGATTTTTTTTCATTTAACATGTCATCCCAATTCCGAGGGGATGAGGGCGGGGGTTCAATTAAAAGTCAAACATTTAAAGGAAAGTATGGAGCACAACTGGAATTTCAAGAGGGGTGGGGGATTTAAAGTAAACCATAAAACTTCCACAGAAGAGGTGTGGATATTTTCTGGAACAACACAATATTTTATAGTTATTCTTAAAGGGACAGTATCAGGAGAATTCCTATAAGTTTTCGTGTAAACTATGATAGAATTATGAGGGTGCACTCACTGATCAACAACATAACCTTTGAACAACAAAGAAAGGCATAAAATTATTCTACAAGGAGTGAATAAATGTAATCAGTGGTTTATAATTGATTTTCTTCTAAGTAACACTGTCAAACTTGAAAACGTCGGCTCAACTTTTTCAAAGTTTCAGACCACTGCTGCCCTATCCATCTGTAGCCAAACCACTTTTTGACAATTTTCATTTTTAGTACAGTACCTTTTAGCAAATTATGCCAGGCCACCATTAGTGGATTTTCAATGAACACCTACACCATTGTATTTTCAAGAAGCACTAAATTATGGTGACACTGCCCCTTTAGGTGATGTTCTAGTAACAAAGGTTGTTCTGATACTGAAGAAATTGATAAAATACTAGTCCTTTAATAATGATTTTTATTTAAGTTTTTTCAACATTGAAGTTAAATAGAGAGTTGTTTTTATTATGATTTCTTTCTCCAGCTAAGGTGTTTCTCCATATATATGGCATTGATTCATGTGTATGCTTGTTGACTCTGGGTAGAAAATGCCATGTGTTTTATAAATTATTGGTACCACTAATGGATGTGCTCTACTTTAAATTTCTTCCAATAGTTATAACATGAAATCATAGGTTTATTAAATTAAGCTGCAAATAAATAGGAACTAGTGTTTCTGAGATGGATGTTACATTATTTTTAATTAGTTGTATTTTTTTTGTCCAGAAGTTTCTGGGACAGATGTTTATGGTCACACTCCAAAAATGGATTTTTTTCTATTTAGTAGGATTCTCTAATCTTTCCACAAGCATCCCCATCAATTTCATATAAGATTCCCTCCAGGATGTAAAGATAACAGGTTTTTTATCGGACAAAAAAATCCATTAGTAAACTATTGTTACAGACATGCTAATACTTGCATCAGACTTTTTAGCCCAGGACTGAAGCATATAAAGAAATGTTTACAGTCAAGATCCTATCTACATTATTATATTAAAAAAAAAAACATTGCTGGAATATAACCTATACATAGTAAAGTTGTTGGTTTTTTAACTAATCTTTTCTCCTTTTAAACTACTGTATAATAAAAATCTATTATGTAAAATGAAGAAAAAAAGACTATTTACAATAAATTGAGATCAAAATGTTATGTAGATTACTTAAAATAGTTGATGTGTATATTTTTCTAGTTTAAAAAAATTAATTTAACTTTAAGCCTTTCCCTGTATTACAAGTTGAAAATTATTAAAATTACAAAAATTGTTATTTTACCTACTGCTGCCTTATGTGTGGATTGACATGCAGAAAGAGGAATGAGTAAAAGTAAATGTCCTAATATCATAGCTGACAAATTACTCCTTAATTTTCGCGCGAAATTTCAGCGTAAATTTATAATTTCACATGTGAAATTATAAAATTGCCATGGCAACGTAGTTAGCGGCAAGATGGCGTCCGGAATAAAAGATGTTTTTTAAAAAGCTTAAGCAAAATGCGAACTTAAGCAAAATGTATTCTTTCAACTTTTCAAAGCCCAGAGTTTGCGATGCAATGTACCAGTCAAAAACACCTACGATTGCAAGCGTAATTTGTCACGTATGATATTACAATGTAATCAAATGGTATACTTGTGAAATTAGAAAATAATTTCACTTGCATTTTGTCCAAATTCTAATAATTTCCCTCGCCTGAAGGCTCGGGAAATTATTTGAATTTGGACAAAACGCGCGTGAAATTATGTCCTAATTTCACTTGTCACCATTTGATTACCAATACTAATTATTTACACCTACACAAGCTTTTACCATTACAAAGCCAATAAGAAAGTTTTCAATTGAGTGAACCAGTCAACACAATGGCCAATCATAACAAATGTAAACAAAACAATAAAAACACAAAGCAAATACATTGTACCACACATAACCAGCACCAGCATGATTGAACAAGTTGCTATTTGCAGTACAAGCAAAACCAAATAAGATGGTTCGTACAACTTCAGGCAAACAAACTTCAAGGGCTTCGTTTTCAAGGACTTCTTCAGGACAAAAAAAAAAATTAATTTGTTTTCAAGCTAAGGATACGTTCATGTTTTATACCAGCATTTTTGCAAGTTTTTTTTTGTATTTACTGTAAGGAGTCATTCATGACCACCAAAATGATTTTATTTAACACAAAAGGGCAAGAAGCCCTGATTCAAGGACCTGATGAAGAAATCAAGCACTTTTCAAGGACTTAACCAAATTCAAGGACGTTTCAAGATGACTGCTAAAATTTAAGACCATTTCAAGATTGTACGACTGTAAGATTGAATGGATTAAAGCAATTCTGAATAACTTTCCACACCCATTGAATATCAATCTTATGGTGAAATGGACTACTTAAATACATTATTTAAATATCATCAATTTGATGACTGCCAGAACAGCCAAACCACATCACAACTCATAATGCACAGGAGACAATTTGACCATTACTACCCCACTGGGGTTAACTTTGGCCTTGAAGCTTTTCTTGAATATCCCAAGATCTTTGTGCTCAAAAAGGTCTCGTGCCTTCGCCATCAATGTCGATAGACCAACCTACAAGAATCAAAACAATTTTACATTGTTTCTTATTTCTGATAAGTAGTTTCTTGGATATAGATTTTGTTATGAAATTTAGCGATATAAAATCACGACATTTTCAAGTGCGAATAAAAATATAAAATTAGCATAAATATATTAAAATAGTAAAATAGGCAAAATTGTCACGAACGCTGAAATGCGATAAAATATGTAAAAATAAGTGACAAAATATTAATGAAGTTAAAAGGGGTTAAAAAAACTTAAAAATACAGAAACAATAAGAGTAATTAAAAAGAAAAAACCCCGACCTAAACAAATAGTTTTGCGCGGATGGAATCGCATTGTTTGTTCAGAGTTGGTTTCATTTCTTTTATAAAACACATTTCATAAATAAGGCAGTCAAACTTGCTCTGACACTTCTTCAAAATTCTAAAAAACTGCGCAATGTCATCTGGGGCCATATCGTGTTGTTCCTTGAGGTGTTTGCCAATGGCCGATCCCTTGTGTTCTTCAATACGTTGGTGAAGATGTCGGCACGTGTATCCGACATACCCTGCATCGCACAGGTTACACTGAAAATTATACACAACGCATTGTTGATTCACAAGGGGTGGCTTGTCTTCCCTCACTTTGATTTCATCCTTGATTTTCCAACTCGTGTACACGGGGCTGATGTCTACCTTGATCTTTCGGCTGAGGTCTCCAAGTTGTCTGCGGACCGAATTTGCAGATTTCTGGTCTTTGAAAGGCAGCACGATTCTGATTGGGTCTTGCTTCTCAAGATCGTTTTGTTGGGTAGGGGCACCCTCGGACACTTTAGACTCAATAAATTTACGGATTGGTAGACTGTATAAGTGCTTCTGGGTGCCTAAACGGGAAAAGGTCACTTCTGAGGCGTTCCTACAATAACTTGATGAAAGTCTACCATCCGTAAATTTATTGAGTCTAAAGTGTCCGAGGGTGCCCCTACCCAACAAAACGATCTTGAGAAGCAAGACCCAATCAGAATCGTGCTGCCTTTCAAAGACCAGAAATCTGCAAATTCGGTCCGCTGACAACTTGGAGACCTCAGCCGGAAGATCAAGGTAGACATCAGCCCCGTGTACACGAGTCGGAAAATCAAGGATGAAATCAAAGTGAGGGAAGACAAGCCACCCCTTGTGAATCAACAATGCGTTGTTTATAATTTTCAGTGTAACCTGTGCGATGCAGGGTATGTCGGATACACGTGCCGACATCTTCACCAACGTATTGAAGAACACAAGGGATCGGCCATTGGCAAACACCTCAAGGAACAACACGATATGGCCCCAGATGACATTGCGCAGTTTTTTAGAATTTTGAAGAAGTGTTAGAGCAAGTTTGACTGCCTTATTTATGAAATGTTTTTTATAAAAGAAATGAAACCAACTCTGAACAAACAATGCGATTCCATCCGCGCAAAACTATTTGTTTAGGTCGGGGTTTTTTCTTTTTAATTACTCTTATTGTTTCTGTATTTTTAAGTTTTTTTAACCCCTTTTAACTTCATTAATATTTTGTCACTTATTTTTACATATTTTATCGCATTTCAGCGTTCGTGACAATTTTGCCTATTTCTTATTTCGCTTGGAAAATTCCTCTTGATCCAGAAAAAAGCCCTTCACATCTCTTTAAGCCTGTACAAGTAGAAACACTCGATAAACAATTTTTTGATAGCGTTCTTGAAAGACTGAAGACTGGGTGATTACTGTACCTTCTTGTTAACAAGTCTGTTTATTTTCCATAGTGCAGGTCTGAAGTTTTGTATAGTCTTCAAAAATGCTTCCAAATTTCCAAAATGCATAATTATTTTACAACTTTTTATTTGAAAACCTAATTTTCTTTGAGATCATAGCAGCAGTACTTACATCATGGAAGAAAGCCTCAATGGGGTAAGGCTGATCTGTCCTGCGACTGAAAAGAACCACAGCAACTGATCCGTCATGCAGTGGTCTACACCATACCTCAGTAAACTCCCTGAAGCTCTGCAACAAACAAGAGATCCATTGAAATACACCACTGTCAAAGGCATTGGGAAAATGTAATGCGATAAACTACCACACCTGTTTGCTCAGTTAACTTACCACAGCCTGTGTGACCAGCGTTCAAAGGGGAAAGAAAAGTGGAGTCAAGCACAAAGCGTGAGCCATGTTAAGAGAAGAAAAAGCCTTTCCCTCTTCTCTGATTGCATATCGCGCTCTCCCCCTGCCTTGTGCTTAATTTGCACTTGAATTTCCCTTTTCCTTCCCCTTTGAACGCTGCCCATATACTCAGGCTCAACTTACCTTAGACACTCGACGTCCCATCCTTCCCAATTTATCCTGACTGACATCTATCACCTCTCTGTTGTAAAAATGGAAAATCTCGATGATTTGGTAAGTGCAGAATGCAATATGGAACAATTGAAAGTATGATGTTTTATATATGTTCGTGTTTATTTGCTTTATTTTACTTTCGGAAAAAAACTGTTCACAGGCTACTTTCCCAGGTGTTCCTTACGCTAATCTTTGCAACCGTAACACGACACTTTTGTTCGTTTGTAACAAAATACTTTTGTCTTCCTTGAAAATGCGATAACATGAAACTTTTGTTTTTTGTTTGTTTTACGGCGGCATCGATGACATTTGTTTAATTTAATTAAGTTACGGCTTAGACTGCACGAAAGACGATTCTCAAAAACTAAAGAAACAAATCTAATCAAAAAACATATTTTTCGACAGGTTTTTTAAAACGCAGTACAGCTAGGATATTTGTTTCCTGGTTGTCAGGTGTTCACGCCGAAAATCCCGGTGCAAGTTTTTGCATACCTAATTACGAAAGCGCTGTGAAAGTCTCAAAATCTAATTTAATTAATTTGCGGTTTTTACTTGGCGCCAAGAAGTCTGCAGCCTACCGCAAACACGCAGTACAAGCGATGTTCATGATAGTTCCAGAAAACAACGTAGACTAATCTGCGCATGCGTTTGGTGTAAATTACGTTGAGTAGTACCACAAGGAGAGCAAAGGTTTTACTGAAACAAATATATACCTTGGAGATCCTCATATAAAAGTAACGTAGATGTGCTTCACGTTTTACTTGGGGGGTATGGTCAGGTGCTCCCACCCCAACCCCCTCCACAGGAATAATTAATTAATTAATATTAATTAATTAATTAATTGACTATTAAAGTTTACACGTTAGCGCACTAGCGGGTTAGCGGACGACAGCCCCAACAAACCATCACAATAGTGCATTCTGCACTAAAAATGAAAGGACCATTAAATACTGACCAGCACAACACAACTCAGTCAGTGACTTAAATTTTTTTTATCTATCTTAAAATTTCTTACTTGTTCACTAAAATCTCTCTGGCCCATGGAGCAATGTTACGTAGATCATTTGACATCATAAGAGGCTATAAAAAGTAAACATTGAAAAAATTCAACATTATTTTTTTTAACGATACAATGCAAAAAAATGCACAAACACATTCATCCTTGGCTTTTCTCCCAAAAATACAAGAGACTGGGGACCTTAAGTTTAAACAAATAATTTTAAGTGGAGACAATATAACTTAACTGACAAGGCTTAAAACAGTTTCCAGCACTTCCTAGCTCTTATACTTTGATGGGTCAGTGCTACAAACATTTATCAGTTGCCACAACAAAAATGGTCTCAAACAAATGCCCAATCACTGGTAAACAAATTGTGGTTCTACTGACAAGTAGAGGGAACATGTAGAATGTAGAATGACCAAACGCAAGTCTAACCCTAAATAGAATCTAAGTGCATGATGTTCACTACAGTCGAAGCTCTCTTAACAGACACTCTTGTAAGCGGACAGCTCTACTCACGGCCACCTTGTTTGAAACCCCGTTTTATCTCCCATACAAACTCTGTATTTTTACATTCTCGTAAGTGGACATTCCCGTACGTGGCCGTGGACACTTTCAGAGAATACTACTTAAGTAGACTTTTTCTTTGTTTCTAAGTTCCCGCAAGCGGACACCCCAAAGAAAATCCTATTAACAACCTCAGTCTGTATCTTGTTTTTTTCAATCAACTTTACAGTTTATGTAATTACAGTTCCATATTTGAGTGTTTGTTTTGTCGTCATCCGCGTCCATCCGGTTATTGCTAGCTGGGCAAGCTCCCATAAGCAGCCATCTATCCCCCTACACCTCTAATGGCCACTTATGAGAACCATTCTCTTAAGCAGCCAGCTCCAGTTACAGACAATTTTTTCACGTCCCAAGGGTGTCCGCTTATGAGAGCTTCGACTGGTGTCCGCTTACGAGAGCGTTGACTGTATTAATAATTTTTCCTAAACATTAAACGTTTTTAATTTTTTGGCAAATGTAAATGATGATGAACTTATTTAAATTTTTAAGTTCTCTCAGCTAGTTCTACAAGTAATTTATATATGGAAACTGGTAAGAAAATAGTACAATCATGTAAAATGTATAAATGGTATGAACACAAATTGCAACTTACCGCAGCTAGAATTGCCCAGAGAGCAAACTGTGACTTGGACTGTTCATAGCTGAGACTGAAATCACCAATCAGCAGCTAAATAAAGAAAAAACAATTCAGTCAACCAAAAATCTCAAACTTGTCATTAGTTTTCATTGGTTATTGCATTTACTAGAATTCAACTGATAATTGGTAGTGATGTTTAAATGTTGAAACAAGCAGGTAAATGTTATTCCAAGTCAAGCAGATCTAGAATATTAATAAATTATAAGAATGCAATTTTTAACCCTGACTCAGCTAATTCAGTAAAGACACGGTGGCCTAACAGTTACTGGTATGACATTGTTCCATTGCTCCCTCACCGAAAGGTTTTTTTTATTTCAACTACCCTCACTCCTCTGAAAATTTCAGTTTTAAAAAGCTTCATGCCTTGAAATAGAAAATCCTTGAGTCAAGTGGCCCATACCCAGGCGGTACTGCAAGAGCTTGTCCTGGTTCTGATAGCATTAAGCGGACTGGAATATTTTTACTCCCCCTGGATGGGATGCTAATCCATCGCAGGGTTACCCCCAGCATTTTTTCGCCTTAACCCATAATTTATACACCTGGGTGGAGAGAGGCAATATGAGAGTAAAGAGTCTAAATGCCCAAGAACACAACACACTGCAACCCCAGCCAGGGCTCTAAACCGGACCGTTCGATCTGGAGTCCACTGCTCTAACCATTAGGCCACAACACCTCCCATGGTTAAGCTTCATACTTTCTTTTAAAAACATTGACTTTTGATATCCCCTCCCCTTGGAATTGCCATGACCTTACTTGGAACTTCACATAGAACTCTGTGTGATCACGACATCCAAGTTTGAGTATGTGATGGTCACTATGTTGTGAACATTCATAGACAACAATCACTTTCTAAAGGTCCACCATACCTGATCCGGGTCATTCCAGTGTCCTGGCCCAGCAAATGGTATCATTTCACTCTGGTGATCACCATACCATTCAACAATCCTTATTAAACTGTACCATGAGTCCTTCAAAAAAGAAATGCCAGGAAAAAACAATGAATTAGCTTCCAACAGTGAAACCCTCAAGTTACAGTGCCTAACAAATCACTGGTACCCATTTTTATACGTTGCTCTCGAGAGAGATCTGTTAACAACTACAGTGTCTTGTCTAGAACTCAACAAGCCCAGACTGACTGACCAACCGACTGACCGACTGACAGACAGACAGACTGACTGCCTGACTGACCGACCAACTGACCGACCAACTGACTGACAGACAGACTGATTGACTCACTGACTGACTGATTGACTGACAGACAGACTGACAGACAGACTGACTGACTTCACTGACTGACTGACTGACTGACTGACAGATTGATTAATTCTTTATTGAAGTTTGAAAAAATCCTTTTTTCAAATAAGCAGGTATCCATCTGTCACAATTTCATTGCATTATTAGCTGACAAAATGACGAAATAAATCATTTCTTATATGATGTCTCAACTCACCTGTATATCATTATAATTACGCCACAAATTGCAGTGCTTTGCAATAAGCTGGTAGTTGGGCTAAAAAGAAACATAACAGCAAATAATTGCAAAGAGTGTTATTAACTAAATATATTTGAATAGAACCACAGTGCAGTACACGCTTCATTCTCATTTCATTGCTTCAGTAATGTTGATAGCCTGATTCTCAGACAGTCCAGGTTACTCACGGTCAGGGAGGGAGAGAGTGCCGTAGTTGCGAGTGACCTGGATTGTCTGAGATTCACTGGGCTATAATGTTCATTGCTTACTTCAGTTAAATTTTATCAGTTGGTGTAGAAGTAATTACTAAATTAGCTTTGGGGAGCAGGGGTGGCACAGTTGTGAGAGCGCTCACCTCCCTGACCAATGTGGCCATCATCATCATCATCATCATCATCAACATGTTTTTTACCCTCAGTATTTCAGAGTAGCTTGTTTAGCTAATACTGTATCATCATCATCCTCATCATCATCATCATCATGTTTTTTACCCTCGTATTTCGAGTCTTGTTAGCTAATCATCATCATCCTCATATCATCATTCTTTACCCTCGTATTTCAGAGTGCTTGTTTAGCTAATATCTCTGAGATTTCAAAGTACACAGCATGATGGGCAAAGACCAGACTAAAACACCAGGAACACCATGCCCTAATCTTTAAGATAAGTGTGTGGGTTCTTTTACATCCCCAGCTAACCATAACACTGAAGATGCAGCAGACGCCAAGTTTGATCCAGGCCTGCTGTCGTACATGGGTTGAGTTTGTTGTTAGTTCTCGTCCTTGCTCCAAGGGGTTTTTCTCCAGGTTCTCCAGTTTTCCTCCCTCCACAAAAACCAACACTCTTAATTCCAATAATTTCGTTCTTGGATGCAAGTACACCTCTTAATGAGCTACTCCTGAGCTCTTCTTTCTACCGTGGGTAAATAAATTACAATTACATTTAAGGGACTAGCTGTGCCACAGATCTTAGCTAAATTTAGGCATGGGAAATGACCATCAAATTCGTTGATTGAAATATAAAAATATCCTCCGGAAACAGTAGGAACATTTCAATAACACTCCCTGAAAATACAAAAGAAGGCAGAGATGGCCAAAAGCGACAAAGATTGAAACGGTTTGCGATATGGGCTTTTGAAATATTGTTGGGCTGAACAGTTTTCAAAGTTAATCTTGTTTGCTTGTGACACATTTGGTTGTAGTGAAGGCATGGTTTTGTTATTCAGATCCATAGAAGTAATTTTTTTGCAAACATTAAGTTTCATAGCGAGTATTTGGTAAAACGTCATACAATAAATTTAATTTAGCCGTGACACAGTCCGTTTAACGTGTTATAGTGTGGTTATATTATTGTGTTGATGTACTGCCTAATTCTCACAATAGCATTTAAAGAAATGTGTTGTAGTCAGCAGCAAGGGGAATTACCCTCATTCCTCCCCACACTTGATAAGCTGGCCAGCTGCAAGAGAACACAATGTGTCTTCCAGACTCATTTAATGCTCTTGTCACCATTGGATAGCCCTCATCAAATGTAAGAGGATCAGCAAAACAGCCATCCATCTTAAGGTAGTCCACACCCCAGTCGGCAAACAGCTGCACAGGAAATTAAAAGTAGACATAGTATTAGTGACCAGTGTCATCCTTCTGTCATTTCTCAACTGGATTAGAGTTAGGTAAAGGTAAAGTCTGCATCAAGCCTTGTGGCCCATCTTGCCGGAGCTTATCCTTGTGTCTCTAGCATGAAGCTACTAGGAGTATTTCTGCTACCCCCTGGATGGCATGCTAGTCCATCGTATGGTTACCCCCTCCCCCTCAGCAATAGTTTGCTGACCAGTTCCTATTTATACGCCTGGGTGGAGAGATTGAGGCACCACGGGAGAGGATTAGAGTTAACTACATAATAAATCATAAAAATGTCTCTAGGCTAGATTTGTGGCTGGTAATCCCAAGAAGGGAGGGGCTGCTAAAAGAGAGAAACAGGGATTCTTGTACTCTCGCTTAGGGATATAAATTACAGATTTTAGTCTCACTTAGGGTGTTCAGGACAAAACACCAACATTTTAAACCATCAAGGTCTCGCTTTGGGTTGCACATGAAGAACTAAAAAATGCAATCATACTGAGTGTGTTTCTGAAATAATATTTTTTTTACAGGAAAGTGTGTGCGGACCGCTGTAACCAACTAGAAAGGAGGGAAAAACTTTGTTAAGGTCTTGACCAGTCAGGTATGAAAATTTGGAATCTTTTAGAGGTAGAAAAAGCTTGAGCCACACCCAGTTTGGTCTCCTTTAAAGTTTTAATTTGATAATCTCCTTCCCAGATCTTGCGGGTGGACGAGCCGGAAGGCGAGATCTGGTCAAATCCAATTAGTACAGGGGCGGATACAGGGGGGGTGGATTTGGTGGCTAGCCACCCCCCTTGATCCACCAGAAAAATAAAAATAAACACATTAAAATAGAAATAAGGACAATGACACTGGGTAAGGTGAAAAAAGCGTCAATATTTTTAGATAAAGCAAATTTGACATATTTGTTAACACCCACCTTCCTTAGCCAGGCGGCCGTTCAAGTTAAGGACCGCCACTTTTCCGAAATAGGAGATTTTCGACAGCCTGTTTTACGAACTTCTGTGCTTAATGTAACAAAACATGTGCATATAATTTTAAGAAATTACATTCCTTTTAGCTTTCAAAAGCAAAACAACGCATATCTGTTCTTTCGTGTTAGTTCGTGGCTTGTCAGCTTCAAATTTCAATCACTGTTCATAAGAACTAGAGTTTCTGTCCCAAATATAATTTAGGAGGGTAAGGTAAGTTGAGGAAATAATAGTTTGACAAATTATCAAGAAAAAACAGTGGTTTAATAACTTAATTGGAAGATGTTTAAAGCTGCTTAAAATCGCGGAAATCACGTCTAAGAGGCTTCAACTTTCAAAATTTTCTGAGGGGGCATGCCCCCAGACCCCCCTAGGGGGAAGGAGCCTACGGCCCCGTGAAATATGGGCCTCAGGCTCGAAATAAGTTGTACTACTTCTTTCAAAATCCTGTCTAAAAGCTTGATACCCCTCCCCCCACCCCCATAAAAATCTGGGGCTTTAACAAAATAGTAAACAAAAATATTGGTAAACAGCCACCCCCCTTTGAAAAATCCTGGATCCGCCCCTGTAGTACCACGTGATTGCCTGTCAGGAATGTGGCAGGTGAGTCAATTACGCATGCCCGAGTCAATTCTAAGAAAATGGCAATCATTAATGAATAACCAATGCTCAACTAAATGAATAACGAATGCTTTTACCATTCTCGTCTTTCCTGGAATAATATCTAGCAGAGTATTTTACTAAAGAATAAAGCAGAAGGCAATCGTGAAAGCTTTAGTGCGGGTAAAAGTATTTATTTGATTTTAAAAAAATTGTTCATTCGGCGATGCAATGCAATGACTAGACATGTCTAGATTTTATGCAAATTTGATCAGGTCACGTAATCGAGCGTAAATATTCTTATGGCGGATTCTCTATTGTTAACCATCGTTATTCTTAGAAATAGCTTTATAATGCTATGAAGAACTAAAAAGAAAACTTCTTGACTTTTGAGGCCGACTGTAAACAACAAAACATCCCAAAAATGTATATATTATGACTGCGTGCACGATCTAATAATTTCCATAAAAAACAGACATTGAATTTCCTTGGGCCGCATCGCATGTTCAAATTTTTGCACTGTGACAGCCATGTTTTGAAACGGCCAATCAAAAAAATGAAATTTTCTTACTTGACCAGATCTCACATTCCGGCTCGTCCACCCACGAGATCTGGGAACAAGATTAGTTTTCTGATGAGTATCCATATGGGAGTTCCCCCCTCCTACCTCCCTCCCCAAGGGCTGACAGTTGAGCCTACAATGAGCGCCAAATGTGTTGGACATCGCACTTTTCTACATTTTCCCCTCACCCCTTCTACCCCCTCCCCAATTTTCTCACCAACATAGGAGTCCAGGTAACGAGACTCACCCTTCACTTTTACCCCTCTAGACTAGCTTCAAGTTCAAAAACATAACTACATTCTGGGCTCTCTAAGCCACGGTAACAAAAAAAAAAACTCTC
Source organism: Oculina patagonica (assembly GCF_052425735.1). Classification (NCBI taxonomy): domain Eukaryota; kingdom Metazoa; phylum Cnidaria; class Anthozoa; order Scleractinia; family Oculinidae; genus Oculina; species Oculina patagonica. The sequence goes on along the minus strand of NC_135758.1, from coordinate 5,258,238 downwards.
ACTTTGTCCTCGAGCTACATCTGGGCCCGCCCCCGGTCGGAGCGTCGGCGGCGTGGGCGTCGCATCGCTCCCGGTGCTCCCGGCCCGCTCGCCGCGCCCCTCTCTCGCGCCCCCGGCCTCCGCCTGGGCTCCCCCCGGCCGCGCGTGGCCGTGCGCGGTCGCGTGTGCGTCTCCATCCGTCTCGGGCTCCCTGCTTGTCCTGGTGCGCTCCCCCGCCGGTCGCCCCCCCCCCTCCCCACTTTTCCCTGTGGTCCAGGGGGGGGAGGGTCGGCGGCAGCAGATGGTGAGGGAATTGTTCATCTCCTGTCTCGCGCGCTTGTATGCATGAAAGAGATGCATACCTGCATATCCTGCTGGATGTAATCTATACTCCCTGGATAACGCTCACAGGTGAAACTGCCGTAATCTGAGTGATTTAAGGAGCCAGCAAGTATGCTTTATAAGTAAATGCTTTGTTTTTAATTTACAAACTTGCTGAACATATTATGATAAGGGAAACATGAATGATAGCCCTTAATTAGTGATCAGTGGATTAATTATATTAACGACTTTGTGCATTTACAGTGTGTGAGTAACAAATTAACTCAAACCTTAGTTTTCCAGGCGATTCTCAGGGGGCATCTAGACACGGGGCGTTTATTAGAGAGGGGTGTCTAATACAATTTTTACATGTCAGGGGAGGCGTTTATTAGATACGAGGTGTTTATTTGAGAGTGGGCGTACAGTATTTGTCAATAATGCTTTACATGCATAATCTGGCAAGCATATGAATGGATTACGCAGACGTCTTAAATGGGTTTCATTTTTCCGGACTGAAAAATTCTAAAATATTAAAAACAATTTGTTGGGGACTGGAAAAGAGTGAGTTGCCATGGTAACATAATTCTGATATTTACCTGCATACAATCCAAACTTAAGGCCTTTAGAGTGAATCTGATTAACAGAATAATCACACAATTAAAAAATAGCAAGATTTCTTAAATTTATCTAGATTCGTGAATTGGAAGTTTTACAATCATAGGACTGGTATGTCTGCTCAAAAACAATGGAGAGGGGGATCTAAAGTTCTGCTTGCAAAAGAGGATTATTTTACTGTATAATTATACTTTTCAGTATGTAATACTATACTTACATAATCAGCAAGCTTTTTAATTCCACTTGGAAATCTCTTGGGATCTGGTTGAAGGTCACCTTCTAATGTGCGATTATGAGAAGCCCAGCAGTCCTAAAATATGCATCAATGCAATATAAAATTACCCTAAATGATCTAATAACCGCCTGGGGCATCTATTAATTTTTTTGGGTCTTAAATAGATATGAGGCGTTTATTAGAGAGAGGCATTTATTTCAATTTAACAGTAACAACGTCAACAAAACAAAAAGGATGGGTAGTTTTCTAGTGGAGTAAGATACATAACAGAGTTGGTGAGTAGGAGATTAATCTAATCTGCGCTAATGCAAAGCCTAGAGATGCCGTTCATAGTTCGATATCGACGCCTTTATCGTCATCAGGGTCAACCATGTTGGCTTTGCTGGCCTCTTCCGGATGTCCGAGTCAAGCAAAGAACTAACTTTATTGTGTGATTTTACTCTATGGAGCATTTCCTTGGTTTCTGAGGTGATTCTTGGAGGGAAGCGTCTATTGACATGGGGCGTTTATTAGAGAGGGGCGTCTAATACAAACTTTACACTTCAGGGGAGGCGTTTATTAGATACGAGGCGTTTATTTGAGAATGGGCGTTTATTAGATCATTTACGGTAATGCCAAAAGATGTAAGGAAAATTGAGCTACTAGGATCAGCAATTTCGAAAGCATCATGTGTGTAAGAAATAAGTATTTTTCCGTTGTATCAGTGACAAATTTGTTTAGAATACAACCTTAGGATCATTCAAGAAGTCAAGTAATTGTAACATGGCTTGTAATAATTTTGAAAAGGGTGCATGAAATCACTTGCAATGTTGAGAGAATTTTCAAATATCACTTGAAGTGCAATTCCTCAATTGCACTCACACTCTCACACTCATATGATTGTACCATCGATTGCATCTACCTGTGAATTCACACGCTAAAAACATGTTTTCAAATGACGTCAAACATCTGTGTTTCAGGTGTCAAACATTGAAGTTTAACAGACCGTAACACAAAATTTTGCACTCAAATACTCACTATAAACACTTTGCACTGGCGAAACTTTACACTAGAAATGATTCAAGTGAACCTGTGTACATGCATATCGACACAGATCAGCATCGGTTTCTCAGAAGAAGTCTCTATATCTACATGTACGTAATCTTTCCGCCATTTTGAAACTGGAATGTGTTGAACTTTGGCGCGAAAGTTGCTGTTACGGTCTGCTAAACTTCAAAGTTTGACACCTGAAACGCTGACGTTTGATGTCAAGTGAAAACATGTTTTTAGCGTGTGCTTTCACAGGTACACACTGTATAGGTAGATGCAATCGACGATATCAGAGTCATGACTTACAACAAAGTTTTATAGCTACAGTAAATAAAGCTTCAGTTGGCAAAAGGATCTGGCTTCGTACAGGGATGAAGCTCAGATTTTAAACAGGTGAAAATTTCTAATTGCCATAGGCGGGTAATAGTCAATAAAATATCTTGAAAACCTACTTCCCCGTTTCCCAGCTTACATGGGCAGAAAAATTCATGCAACAGATACGTTTTTTTTCTCAGCTCCCGACTTAAATCTACATCCCTGATTTGTAGTACTCACATCAATACAGACATATTCATACCCAGCCTTCTGAAAGCCATCTTCAGCAATACGGTCAGCCATCTGCATGAACAGCTTTTCACTGATTCAGAATTTAAAAACAAAAACAAATTCACATTAATATACAATGCACAATCATTGCAATGATGCAATCCAATAAATAGATAAGGAACTTAATAATAACTTTCAATTGTAAAACAGGTGTAACAGTCACCCTTGTTAGGGAATTGTTAAAAGAGATCCTGATAATTACTGCTCTGGCTGACATGGAAAACACTTAGGTGTATAAAATAACTGTTCTCAGCCCAATTATTTTGGTTGTTAGTGGATCATTTGCAACTTGTAACCTCAAGCCAAAAATTTTCCTATCTATCCTTCCTACTTAGTTAATATATACCTGCCAACTCTCAGGCCATATTTGAGTTTTTAATGGCCTTGTGTGTGCTGGGTATGGATATTTTGTGGAACTACACAATTACTCATTTAAAACAGTTCTGAATGTATTACCTGACACAGTTCTCTGGATCATTTTTGCAGTCTATGTTACAACGGAATCTCTCCCAAGCCATCCATCCCACTAAAAGAAATTCATGAATAATGATAAATTTAATTATTGACAGAAATTTGAGTGGGACATTCCAATTTTTTATCCGAACCTCCCCTGTGGAAGGCATATTCCAATAGGGTCTAAACCGAACCTGTCAGAATCTGGATTTTAGAGTAAATGATGGGTGTCAGAATCGCCATGTAGTAGGGGTGTCGGAAACGCAATTTTACATTTTAATCACAATTTAACCCAATATTAGGGGTGTCAGAATCGCAATTTAAAACTATATCAGGGGTGTCGGAATCGCCATTTTACCCAATATAGGGGATGTCAGAAGCTAAATTTTGGGTGTCAGAATCTAAATTATGAAAAGGGCACTTGTCGGAATCATGCCTTCAACGGGGGGGGGGGGGTGGGGGGGTGTGAAAAATAAATGGAATGTCCCAGTATCACATAGCAACAGATTTTCTTTAGGTTTGTCATCCACCAAACACTAGGGCTTTCCACAAGTTGCTCGGCAACTTTTTGGCAACTTTTAATATTTCGAGCAACTTTTTCTCCTTCGAGCAACTTTTTTCCTCTCGAGCAACTTGTTACATTTTGTGCAATTTCCAGACCGAAGATCTCCGAAGATTATCCGAGTGTTGTTCAAAGGGCATACGAACGTTTCCGAAGATTTACGAAGTTTGCCGAGGATTTTCGAGGAACATCTAAAGACGTTTCAACTTTCGCCTCATTCTGCCGTCAGCAAACATGACGTCATCGATATCTTCGCGATTTTTCTCAATTAAAGAAAACCTTGTTATTTAACAAGTTTTCTCCTTAATATGTTATTTAGATACTTTTTTGCTGTAAAATTGCAGAAAACTGCTTAGGAATCTAACCCTCAAAGGGAAATTAGCATATATTTAGAGAAATTCTCTTCATTAGAAGCAACGTTTTGGATTTTTTTGGAGCAACTTTCGAGCAACTTTTATTGTCAGAAGCAACTTTTTTGAATTTTTGGAGCAACTTTTGAGCAACTTTTTGAGAAATTACGGGCAACTTTTTGGGAAATCTCGAGCAACTTGTGGAAAGCCTAGCTACCAAACACTGGAGAGTGTATACTCAAAGACGAGATAAACGTAATTCTCATACAACATAGTTTCTTTGCCTTGCCTCCTCAGGGGACGTTCCATTTTTTATCCACACCTCCCCTCCTTAAGGATGGCAGGAATCCGAACCCTCAATTTTTTGTCAGTGCCCTTTGAAAAATGAAATCTGAAGGGTTGATTGTTTGTTGGCACCTTTGAAAACAATTTCCAAAGGGTCCAAATTTTGTCGGCTTCTTTGAAGAAAAAATCAGAACCCCCCTTTGCAAAAACCCACCAGCCTTAGGGGAGGGGGTGCAGATAAAAAACGGAATGTCCCCAGGGGGAGAAACAAACACAATGTTTTCACTGTTTGTTAGTTTGTTCAGTTGCAATTATTGTCATTGACAAAAAATTATATCAAGAAAAGTTGCCTTTGCTGAAAAAACAAACATACAATGAATCTGTATATTTTCGACTGAACATTCTGCTAGTTAAAGACTGCGTGCAGTGGCCTAAAAATAAATTTCCTTTAAAAATAAAAGCGAATTTTAACTCAAATAATTTCAGATCATTTTGACGAACCACTGCTAGCGATCGTCAACCAGCTTCAACGCATTTTGTACGATCGCCTGTCTCTAGTCTTTGAAACTACATTTTTGGAGTCTTAAAATAAGAATGAATTTAACGTAAAAATAATGTCAATCGCGTGCACACACAGCTGTACTATAGAATAATTCAGCAAAATATTCCACCCAAAGAAATCATGTTGCATGGTATTATTAAATCATGAATCGATGAAATAAATAATAATAAGCAAAAACAATGAAAATACTTAGTGACTTACTTGGTGGAGTGATGGCTAAACCATTATCGAGGGCATTTGTGGGAAATAAAAACAGAAATGCAAAACAAAACAGTAGCCTCATTAACATCGTTCGCGCCATGGTCGGCGCCATTTTTTTTTTAACAACGGCGCCAGTGATATCTATTTTCGTGGCTAGCGGTAACCTCTGCGAAAAATACAGCAGCCAATTAGCGTTCAGTATTCTGAAAATTTTGACCAATCAACGTTCAGATTGAAAAAGTTTGAAAACAAAGCGCGAGCTTCTCGAACTGAAAAAGATGGCGGACAACTTGATCGAGAAAGAATCCAAAGAAACCAACTGGTTTTCCGCTGAATTGAGAATTTTAGAGGCGGAATATGAAAAATCTAAACTACAGGTGTACCAGGACACGCTTTTCTGCAAACGATCTATGGTGGAATTGGAACTTTTGTGCAAAAATGAGCAACTACGGAAGAACGTTCGCGTCAATAATAAGCTCAAGGAAGATGACTCTCGACTTAAGGTAGAGGAGATAGACGAAGTTAAAAGATCTGATTTCTTTATTTATCCATCCAGAAAGTGTCGTGAATAGTTCTTGGCAAACATAATTGTTTATTTGAAGTAACATCTTTCCACGGTCGTTCCGATTTCACTGCGATTTCTTAAATTCTCCCTTTGCAGGAACAATTACAATCTCTGTCGTCAGAGCTGCAGACCGCTACAAGCCAGCTACAGACTGCCCAAAATACACTGAAGGTAAAAATAAATGTATCAGATATGTTAGATTTTAGTTGGAGGATAAAATGCTAAAATAACATTTGAGAGTTTTATATTGAATCATAGATCATAGATGCGAAGGTATAAAACAACACTGGCTATTAAAATGACCGGCAGCCGGCCAAAGTCAGACCTCCAAGTCTCACGATTCGACAAGATTTTGCCGTGAGACGGTTTTTACTTCAATCTCACGATGAGACACAGAAATCTCACGGTAAACAGAGCCAAAAGTCACTCGATTAGCACCTGGTTTTAAGTTATTTTTGTCCGTCAGTTGACCAAACTCACGATTTTTACTGAAATTTCCAGATTTTTTTTACCTTAATCTCCAGATTTCAAAATTAAGTGCTTTGAGGTTGAGAGGTCTAAATCCTGGCTAAAAGCCTGATCGTCACTGATCGGAAGCGATTTAATGCACGCCGGGTGTACAGGAGTTACACCGACACCTTGTACTGAAAATTACGTATATTTCCCGAGCTAATAAATAGCTTCGACCCTATGCATGATATATAAGAACTGTATTATTTTTTGGCTAGCCCGTTCTTATGTCTTTTCTGCCTCTAGTAGAGAAAGAAACTTTCAAGTGGTAGAAGTGGACCGGGGTTTACACGAGGATGTCTATTCGAGAGTAGTGAACATGATATACGAAGTCACTTCCAAATTCTGTCTCATCCTTTGATCTTCGCATTTCCTTGATTGTTATTTATATAAATAGGACGAAAAGGACCAACGCCAGTTGGAGAAGAAGGAACTAGAGGACAAATTAAACTCCGAAATGCAAAGAAAAATGGAGAAACATAGAGAAAGTGCGAGTAAAAGAGAGAGACTACTTCAAGAGGAGGTCAAAACCTGGCAGGTAACACTAAACGAATTTAATTTACGCGACGCTTTCAGTATTCTCAAATAAACGCCGGGTTTACGAGGAAGAGTTGTAAACATCCCTCTCAGGCATTTATTTGAGGTATAACTGAAAAGCTGCTGTAGTTGAAATGGAAATATGTGAGTCTGTCAAAAATAATCTATAAAGCCCTTGTTTAATAAAATCCGGGCTCGATATAAACTGCAGGAGTCAAATAAACGCCGGGTCCACCAGGCCAAGTTTGAAATAAACGACGAGGGCGTTTAACCGAGAAAATACGGTACGCAAATTAATATATGCAACATGCATAAATTAAACAATATTAGGTTAAGAAAATCCAATATTAGGTTAAGAAAATCGAGATTTTCTAAACCAGTTGTAAAGCTCCGCAAGCTAAGTGCGCCATTTATTTTTTCCATCAATATATTTTTTTATCCATTTATCGTCATTTTTTCATTCTTTTGAAGGACAAGCATGTTAAAGTATTCAAAGAGGCTGAGGATCTAAGGACAGAACTGAGCAAGAAAAATGTAGCAGTGAAGGTAAGCCTTCTAAACTCGAGCCTTTCCAATAAATTTTTCATTTTTTGGAGAGGAAAAGTAAGGTAGTTTTAATCGTTTGCTGTTTCTACAACAGACCAAGGCTATCCAAGCAATGGTTAATGTGAAAAACGCTTCCACAATGGTTCAAGTTGAATCGCAATCATGCGATGTTGGAGTACAGGTGCAAGATCTGGCTTCAGGGGACGATCGTTCCCGAAAAGACGACGATGATGCCCGAGAGTCGGACGAGGATTTACGAGAAACGAACGACACTGGAAAGGAAAAGGAAGACGTGATAGAAGCGAAAGAGAAAAAGAGCAAGAAAGGGATGGTAAAAGAAAATAAACCAGAGACGGATAAACGCAAGAGTGCCAAGACGAATAAAAACAGGGTAAAAGAGAAAAATAAACAAGTCCAAAAGAGTAAGAGAGTTAACAAATACAAAGAAAATGAAGATGAAATGATTGGCAAGAAAACCGATAACAAACGAAAAGTTTCACGAAAAAGGAAGGCCTCTCAATCAGAGAGTCAGGTTACGACTCAAAACGAAACCAAGAAGCTGCCAGAAAAACAAACAACAACACAGGAAGAACAGCAACAATCAGCAAAACAAGCAGAAACACAAGCGGAGTTTCATGAACAGCGTACAAACTCCAGCAATTCCTGGTTAGCACCTGGTGCTTCGCAAGAGGATGACATCCCTTTTCAATACAGTACTACTCCGGGAAGATTGCAGAAAGAAGAGGAAGAAAGTAAACGTCTGGAGAAACCTGGAGATCAAACCGGTGATAGTGTTCAAGATGGTGTAAGTGGCTCAATCGAAGTAATTAACCATTCGAAGAAGGGAAGCAAGGTTGATCCTAAAGATCTTCCCCAACTTTCAGTTTGTATTGAAGACATTTCAAAGGAGGAAAACGAAGATGAAGGAAAAGTAACGGAGCAAGATTTACAAGATCACAAAAGTGGAGATGTGGCGATTCCTTCGCAAGAACAGTCTGTGGAAAATGAGAACGTTACACCTGAAGAACAGAAAAGTGCGTTGATTGAAGAAGATCCAGAATTACTTGGTTTAAATAAAGCTGAAATACAGTTGCAAGATAAAGAAGAGTTGCCGGTACCTGAAGCAGGAAAGACGGACGTTTGCAAAGACTTACAAGGCGAAGAGTTAACAGGCGTTCAAGATGTGAATAAGAAAATGGGAAAGAGGTGCAAAGGGAAAAAGGATAGTAATAAGAAAACAAAAAGCAAAACAAATTAAATCAGCGGAAGAGAAAAGTCCACAAGATGTACCCGCCGCAGAAAAGACAAACAAGGGTCAGGGTAGGAGAGTTTTACGAAGCAGAACGAAGGAAGGGAATTCTGGAGATGAAATCGACACCAACAAAGGCAAGGAAAGGAAATCACTTGGCAAAGAAACCAGACAAAAGCCGCAGGATTCCGACGTGCAGACTGTAGCCACGAAGAAATGTAAAACCGATGTCGAGAATTTGGAAGGTCGTGAACCCGGCGTGTTGGACAAGTCATCACATGAGGCTGATCAATTTCCTCGTGAAACCGACATGTCATCGCGTGAAATCGATCGCCTTGTTGACGAGCCACGCCCCTCGCGAGAAGTCACGTCGCGCAAGACCAGCCGGTGACGAAACATCTCAGCAACCGGAACCGGAAGTGCTGGGAGGGTTAAATGAGGGGAATACATGCGCTCGGGGCGAACGTCTCAAAGATTACAAGTCGGACCAAGGGAGCTTGGTTTTAAATGATAATCGGATCAGGAAGGACGACGACGACCTCTTGCCCGGTTGTTTACATAAAGCTTTGGAAGAGGGAAATTCCCCACGCCAAAATGGACCTTACCCAAACGAGAAAAATAACAATAACAAACTTGGCCTTTCCTCAAAGAACGAAAACACAACACGGGAAGGACAGCAGCTCCAAGAAACTAATGATGTCAGCGCGTCTAAGAAACAAGATTCGGACACCACTAAAGCCGATTTTAACAAGCATTTATCAAGACAGACCGTCAACTCGATGTCTCGGGATACGGGTCATTCGAAAACAGACGGGCAGGATCCCGCTAAAGTGTCTGACCCAAAAGCGACGTCCTCGAAGGAAAACGCACCTCGTCCTGATGGCAAAGTGAATAACAGAAAGAAAAGGTACAAAATTACTTTTATCTTTTCTCCTGGTATCAAGCTTTTCTAAAAGAAATTACAGACCCTTGTTTTGCAATCACGTTTCCGTCTTAACGATCTCATTACATCCTAAATCTGTTTTATCAGCGTGTAAAGTCCATTATCAAGTTTGAATTCTTTTGTCTGTTTTGCAAGTTAAGCCTGCAGAGATGACGCCAACATGGCTGCACATTAACCGGTCGTTAAAAGAAACAATTAGAAATTGGCGTCAAATCGCATTCCGAGACATATACAACTGTGACAGAACTGCGTTAGGTCTGTTAATTAACACTAATGATCTTTATGACGCTTTCAATTCGTCAAAAGTGAAAATTATGGGTGGCAAATCATTGTAAAAAGATATTTTGGAAAGAAATTTTGCTGGTATACTTTGAAAGGTGTACCTCTTATTCCAGAGATCTGAAACGACCAAATCGGCAAATTTTATTCAAAATTTTCGAAATTTCTAGTCTCGTTTACTTGGACCGCTAGAATGACAGTAATATTGCTTAAATACCTTAAAATCATGAAAAAGGATAAATGTTTTATTTTCCTTCGTCCTTTTGGTCGCTTCGGCTGCATTCGGCGGTTGGTCGCCTGGTTCGTATTTTGGCGGACGCTCACATCCTGCAACACAGCCTATTCCCGTCAGTCGATAGTCCTCCCACTCCGGTTTCCTCTGTTGGCCATGCTTGCAGGTCCTCTTGTTGACTTGTCTTCAACACCTTTATCATTCCTCTTTTCTTTTTTTTCCACTCGTTTGTTTGGTTTCTCTCTCATTTTCTTTTTGCGAAAAACTTGGAATTCCGACTCCTTTTTCCTCTGTGTCTTCGCACTCGCGCTGGCGGCGCGCTCGTTTAGTTTTGGCGGGAAAGTTTTTCTCTTTTTACGACCGCTTAACACCGCTAAATTTAATTACGAGTTTTCTATTGGTAAAACGTCTTTTCAATTCATCACACAGTAACACTACTTTACTTCAAGTGACCGTGATATGGGGGCATATCAGGTCAGTGACTTGATATCGTAGGATATCAGGACAGTAGATCACGCTTCTGTTGGCTACTTGCGAATTTGGGTACGGTAATAATATAGACCCCTCGGCAATTAGCGTTTATACAAAGGCCGATTTTAGAACCAAGAAGAGCGATTGTTATATTGCAGTCATTTTGTGTGAATTGTACGCGTATTTTTGGACAACGGTTAAAGGCAAAGTGAGCAATTCAGGTCCACTCAAATGATACAACCCTGTTTTTTTTTTTTGTAAATTCTTAACATCGGTACATTTATCTTTCCTTTGTTCCGGAGATAAATGGTTTTCAAATTTACAATGGCTTGGCTCAGCATGCTTCGCTATTGTCTCAACATCAAAAAATTCCGTTCTCTTTTTAGATTTTCAGTTATGCGAAAAATTTTAAAGTGATATGTAAATAATTTCAGAGTGTAAACTTTTACTATACATGGCAAAATCTGCTTTACTTTTTGTGTTCGTTTGTGCTGTTTGTTGTGTTCTTGAGCTCGTGGTGTCTTTTCTTCATCGAGGTGGATAGTTTGGTATAGAAAAATAAAGATAAAAAAAAGTCTGCTGTGATACTGTGACTTGCAATGTACTAGTATCCCGTCTCGACCGGAAAAATACGGAGTAAATGTTTTTATTAAACTTCTTAGGTAGTGTAGATGGACAAGAACTAAAATTGACCAATCAGATTGCTTCATTGCTGGTCCAATATTTTCTTAGCATTGGAACGGGTATTGTCCCGAATGATCCCGCGCGAAGTCAAGCTAATTCATGCTTTTCATGATCGGTTTGTAAAACAACGTTAGGGAATTCCCTTCCCATGAAAAAAAAAACAGTGGGTCTGCGCTCAATATCCTGATCTTTTTACACTTTCCGCTTTCTGCTTACATCTATAAAAATCTTTTTTCAGTCAGTAATAAATCTCTTATAAAACAAGCATGCTCTGAACCGCATTGAGAGAATGTCCGCCCTCGGTCTTTTCGGTATGGAGCTTGCTGTTCTCAAGACCCAAGAGATTTTCTTCCAAATTGGCCTTAGCGCTTGGTTAATGAGATATATTTATTATAATTATCTTTATTTATTTAGAAAACCTACTTCGAGTGTGCGCGAGGTGTTAGCTCCAGCTGACCAGCAGTCCAACTCAGACTGCGGGACAAGCACTGAAAACCCCTCCATGTTAGACTGCACCAAAAAACGCAAGACCTTGTTCAACTCGCGGGAAAACTCACTAATGGTTCCCACCTCGGACGTTCAGGTAAGGCGAGAGAAAAGAGAAACGTGGTAACACTTTTAAAAGGGGTTTGTCACGGATTTCACCATATTTTTGAACAGCCAAAATGTATATTTGTGTCGCAGGAAAGTAAAAATAACCCTTACATAGCAATTGCTATATTAGGGCACTTACACTGTTAAGGCGAGAGTACACCTGAGAGCAGTTTATCCACCGCTTAACTTGGGTTTTATGAGAATATCTTGTTTGCGTTTTAAGCAATCTAAAAACTATATGCTCAAAACACAAATCTACGTTTTGCGGTGTTTTGTAAATTTTGGGTGATTTTTGGACGTTTGGGAGGAGATAGTTTTTCTCAAAGGATTAGTAAAATTTAGAGAAATAAGAAAAATTGGAGATTTAATGAGATTTTAAAATTAGAATTGGAAGTTAAAAATTGATTGACGGACACCAGACAGTCCCTCTGACAACAAGGAGTGCTCTTGCGTGGGGTCAACTGTCTGGTGGTGTTTCAAAAACATTTTCTTTCTTTATCCCCTTCCTTAAACCTTCTTAAAATTCCATTCAAATTCGGGTATACCCCCGTCTTAAGAAGCGTCTTTGGCCGCGGATGGCTAGGATGGAAATGGATTGCAACTTGAAAAATTAAGGCTGAACTTTTTAAGTTGTTTCCAGGCGTCTCCAAAAAATCGATATTTATAGCCATAGCTTGATTTCTATCCGCAAACGAAGGTTATTTCTTCCCTTAGATGTTCGAGGATAATGTTTTTCATGGGTTTAAGGTGCCTACCACTAATTTCAGAACAGTTTAGACCAAAAATCTGCAAATCCCCGGGAAGTACCTCCTTTAACTACAGACCTTTTTTACAAGTTTAATTTGCCTTATTTTCTTTCAACAGATATCGTTTGCCAACACGACTATCTCCAAAGGCCGTGCAAACGCTGGTATCCCGCCCTCTCTATCGGCCTTCATGAGGAGTTTCATTGCTCCAAAGCTCAAGAAATCGCGTTGACTGCAGTCTGGGCGTGGCTTTCTTTCAAGCAATATAACTTTTCCTGTTGCTGTGCAGCTTGCATTTAGATTGAAACTAACTTTGGATATTGAATACGAATTTATACTATTTAACGACTTTTACTTGTATAGTAGGGTGTACTCACAATGTTAGAATAGTTTTACGCTGGAAAAATTTAGATCATGATAAGTTAAGTACTTTTTTTACAATGTTTAGAATTATCTTCAAATGAAATGACGTTTCGAAATAACAGTAAACTAAGGTAGAAAAACGCCAAAAAGACTATCAAAAACTTAAAAAGAACAAGGTTGGTTATATAGCTTTAGGCTTGGCAAGATCGAGAAGGATTGCGAAAAAATTTGAACCGATATCTTTAAATAGCGTTATCCGTGGCGCAGATTGGCACTCTTAAGAAAGAATTTGAATGGATTGCAATAGGCGGAGAATGTGGTCAAAAATGGTCAAAAGTCAGCTATGTTCCTTGCGTAGCAGAGATTTTTGCTTTGAGTGGAATATTTATTATTTTATTGACTCCATTTGTGTTTTAGTTTCACAGAGCTGAGCGTCACTTTGTCCAGAAGTTCTACGATCTACTAAACTCGTGAAAAGGCAGATTTTCGCGTAAAAAACAAACGAAACACCCCAGTGAATTATTTTTCAGTCTTAAAAAATCGCGCAGCTATAAAACGGTTTGGTATATTCCAAAACAATTATTTCATGCCGTCGGGTTAGATATTAAAATACGGTTGCAATTGACCTTTCTGGCTCGACAAATTCTACATGCTAGTTGAGGGGTAATGCATTGAACCACAATCATTTTATGGACCTAAAGAAAGTCGCATGTAGGGAAACCCGCATTATTAGATTCGTCTAAAGTTTTCATTGATATTATTCAGCCCTATTTATTTTTCTCAAAGTTATTTGTTTCTACTGAACAGTATATTGATATTAATATTTAGGGTTTAGGTGATATCTCGATATTATTTTGCTTTTTTGTTATGTCAAGTGGCCGCTATAGATAGTAACTGAGAGATATATTTATCTGTTTTGTGTGTGTTATGTTTACAATATTTTAAGTATCCCATAGGTTTCAAAAAATAAACCTTGAAATTTACAATGGTGGCTTTGCTAGTAAAATTGTCATTGTTTGAAAAAGTTCGTTTGCCAGAAAATTCCAATTTTTCTTATACTCGCCACCTAACGGTTAAGTTTATTTGTTTTTACGTTGCATGTGTCTAATGTATTCTATAATATAAGAATTTACATGAAAACACAGTGCCTCTTAAGATTGTCATATATCTCCAAGACGCAATATCGTTAATGGCTTTCTTTTAGTAAAAGCGTTATTTGCATGAAATTCTCTGCATGGGTGTTTTATAACGTGATCTCATAAGCAGCAGGCTCGCCAACCCATCGACAAGCTGCGTACATATTGAAAAACATTTCCTTGTTGCGTGATCTTGGCGGCCAATTTTTTGCACAAAAGGGGGCCATAGACAAGAAACTCCCCTTATTCAGCCGTTTTGTTAATAGAACGTGTGAGAATTATGCACACAAATACAACCTATTAACAAAATAGCATTGTGCCCGCCTTCTATTTGTCACCGTTTGTAATTAACTAAATAAAATCCTTTGAAAAGCGACTTTTTGTGTTTAAGTGCATTTTATGCTTAAGTTAAGCGACTATTTCGCGATTGGCTAGTCGCAACTTGGAAAAGAAGACAAGGTTTTAACTTCCTTTTAGCATTTGGTTGTTAGCGTTTTCTTCAACCAGTGATTATCCAAGAAATCTCCCGCTGTTAATACCGTTTACTGCTAGGTGATTAATATTTGACCCCTGGGGGAAATTCATAATTTATGCAGCGTTTTACCACCCGGCGATAATGTGGATTGAAATTTACGCATACATGTGATTAGAAGTGTGTCACTTTTAGGTGTTAGATAGAAAAATAGCACTCATTTAGACGATTCAGATATGTAATTTAAGATCTCGTTGTGTTAATGTTATCGCGCGCGAACACCGCGTTTCAACGAGGTTGCCCACGCGCGATTTGAAGTGAAATTCAGTTTCCCGACTCTTGTAGCTTCTTGTGTTGAGTTCCTTTTACAACGGTAACTTCAATACGTAGATGAAATTTATGCCATTTTATCACCTAGAAACTACTATGGGTACATTTAAACGAAGGCGTCGAAATTTCGTGCAAAACAAGCAAAAACTACAAAAAATTTTCATCGCGTGTCGATAGCGTGATTAGTAAGTCCACGAGGAATTAATAAGTTAAACAGAGTTTGTTCTTCAGAAAGTCCTCGCAAGACACCCGTTATCGCTATTTAAACCGCTGACAGAACTGGACCCCCTAAAAACAGCAAAAGAACGGGTACTGTGTATTACTCATTTTATCGAGGAAATGTTTAGTTTAATGTTTTTCACTCAGAATATAAACATGGGGTTTTAACGAGTTGTGGTCAATACACTTGCCCTTAAAATCGATGCATATTGACTTGATTAGAACAAATAATTTCTAACTGCTTTTTATGACAGCAAGATCGATAAGTTCTAGATCTTTCAGGTAAACGTTTCCATTCAATGGAAATGTTTCTTTGTTTATCCGAGCCCAAAAATCAACCTTGAACCCCCCACTTTGTTCAACAAAACGTTCGCCAAAATACCTACAAGTCAAAAAGAAAATTTAATGTGCCAAGACTTCTTTGTTTTCATTACAGGCCTTTCATCATTTTGCGTTCAGCAAATCGTTCGTTTTGTCCCAGTAAAAAATGTCTGATAAAAATATAACTGAAGTAAGCTATCCAAACTATCAACTCAGAACCCCCACTAAGGCTAGACATTTCAACTTACAGTGAATTGTTGCGGAGTCTTAAATGATAAGCCAGACTAGTTGTTTTCAACCAGCATAAATTTAAGTATTTAGTCAAATCATAGGCCCTCTCGGAAGCTGGTTTGATAGGAAAGACAAAATACGCCTGTTATCCCTACACAAGTATATACTTGAACTATAACAAGCTGGTTTTGTTCCCTTTGTAGTCTTTTTAAAGAAGACCGCCTTGAGCAGCTTAAAGATTCGGTCGCTTATTCTCTTGCGAGCAAGCAACTAGAAGAAGCTTCCGAAATTCAAGCTAAAGCCAGAAAATTATTTATATTTAACTGGCATTGAGGCTACACACTTCCGTAACTGTAGTGAACGAGAGCGAAATCAGTCTACTCGATTCTCACGTTCTCCTTAGCTCTCCCTTTTGTTGACATTTTTGTTGCTTGGATTAGCGCCGGGGCTAGCCTGACAAGTTTTTTTGACTGGGCACTATGCACGTTCTAAGCTAATGAAATGCAGCAATTTATGGGTCTTTATGATACTTATTTTTTATTGTACTCGTTTTATTAAAATACAGATCTCTAATAGTGGCTTCCTTTTGTTAGTTATCCGGTTTTCGGTTAAAAAGAGATGTGCATCTATTGTTTTGTTTTCTTGTAATTGTACTTTTGCTAAAATTAAAGATGTTTGTTGGTTTCATTGAGCGCTAAGAACAACATAAGACGTAGTCGAGCCTGGTCCTGTTCAAGGAGACCACCCATTTTCTCAACCAAAGGTAGTCCACAATGCCGGCTAAATTTCAGGAGTTTCTTTTTCTTTTCTTTTTTTGATTTTTTAAAGCAGGAGTTCGCGCTCTTGCTATAACAACGTGAAAGAAAAACGCGAAGGACTCTAAAAATTGAAATGCGAGCGTCCAAGCCTACGTGATTTGCATAATAAAGACTACTTATAAGTGTAAATACTGTGTAAAAAAAATATTTTATTTTATTATGGTGATCATATAAATATATTCGAAAGTTCAAGGTTGGATTTGAGCTTCCGTTTATTATAAACTAAGTGTTCCTGAGCATCTGCTTATACCGACAAATTGTGTTTCCATCCGGAAAGTTGTATTAATTTACAAAACAGCCTCTAGTATCTTTTATTTCTGCTTGGGGGCTGGCCAACCACCTGTGGACTTTAACTTGATGGAGTAACTAGACACCGGTTGCGTGATAAGACCACAATTAGTATGTGAGCCCTAAACTAAAAGATAGGAAAATTTACCGAGATCACCTGTTTGCTGTAATAATACCTATTTTAAAAGTCTCCGCCGTAATTAACATATGATATGAACATTTTTTAATAAAAAAATAATAATGGGGCATGATCGATTCACGAATGAAGGAAGAACTAGCATCGCACCTTATTTCTGGCGTTTTTAATTTAAAACCCTTCGAAAGCACATAATTTTCTATGGGTTTTTTTCTAGCCAGTTTCTTCCGAAATCTACTTAAACCATGCTCATTCGCGTTCCTTGCCACAACGCATATTTAATATTAATAAAATACATTATTTATGTTTTATCATTTGACCGCCCTTTGCAGTGTAAACGTTTTATAGAAACACGCTTCCATTTAATAAGTTTCAAATTAAACGTTAATTTTTCTACTAAGATAAATGCGGGTGATATTGGATGTGTTTGAAAAAACAACTTTGTGTTGTACAAAAACTGCCAAAAGGATAACTACTTTAAAATCAAATTCTAAAACACTCGGTAGAGATTATTAGGGATATTTTTAATGAAGATTTCATGTTTCGTGACTGCGTGTTGCAATTCTATTATTGAGATCAGTGAAATATTGAGGCTATGAAAAGCGGCCTTAGGACTTGAATCTTTAATCTCAAAGCAATTAGTCATTCGTCTACATAGCTTAAATTATCAAAATTGTTTTGTCCTTGTATAGGTAAGAGGTGCACAACTTAAAAAAAAGCCCGTCAACTAGGGAAAAATAATCTTGGTGTTTTAACTTCTTAAGGCAGATAATGATAGGAAACAGCTAATTGAGCTGAACGTAAATGGGGTTAAAAACCAGTCCAGATAACTTACAGAGGAAATTGCTTGTCACTTAACTTTTGCCGCAAAGAGCTATTTACACGTCGTAAAAGCTTTTGCCCCTTTTTTATTCTCGAACAAATTACGCCAAACTTTGCTTTTAAGTACATTGCTAAAACTATTCCATTAGGCAATTCGTTTAAAACGAAACCGGCTTCTTTAAAATCCCTGTTTACACAACTAGCTAAAAAGTTATTACAACTCGATTTAAAAGTTTCGATGCAATATTTAAATGTTCCTCTATTTTATTTTAAGAATTAAATAAAGGCATTAAAAAAGAAATTTCGCGTTAACGAATTCTTCGTTGAAATTTTCGATGGAATACATTTTGGTTCTCGTAAATAAATTTGCTTACATAGACAATGATATATAGCGGCTTTTCGAAGAACACTCACTCATGCGGGGGGAAACCATGAAGAACTTGCCTACGCAAAACGGCTGTTGAACATTCAGCTTAACCCCCACACACTCTGTCAATTGCCATTATCAGCTAGATAACCAGTATAAATCTAAAGTGTAACCATAACTCGATGGATACACGCCCGTGTCCAAATGCATGACGCAACGTCGCGGAAGCAGAATTTCTTTTTCGCTTGCTCAGCTTGCTAGTCTTCCCAACATTTTTTCTATCGATGTGGATTTTCTAGCCCCACAAATCATTAAAAAAAAAAAACAATAAAAAACGGAGCAGAGCAATCGCGTTTTGCAAATTTATCAAAGGTTCAATGCGAATTCCCGTTGGGCAGATATTCAGCCAAAACTTTCCTGACCCCCGTCACTCTTGAAAAAGAATTTAAAATTCACGTCTCTGATCAGGTTATGCACGCACTTTCGAATTTGGAGAGCACTCGAGAAGCTAAAGAATTGCTTTCGGCTACGCCTAACTCTTAACTCATCTCACGAGCTCTCCAAACTCCCACAAGCATTCAAAACTCGATAGACTCGCGAAAAGTAATTCTAAATTTGTCCGCAATGACCTTCCCGAATTGATTTAATGTTCCGAGTTGCCTTTTACTTCGAGTTTTGATGCTGGTAAAATAGTGTCAAGATATCAATAATTTTTTTTTCTGGTCGAGCTAGTGTGATTGTTTTTCAAATAGTGTACGATATATCAAGTACTTATTACAGTTTTTGAACTCAAAAGCAATATAAAGTCAACTTATACACGAAACAGTCAAATTTACTTAAATCGACCTTGAAATTTCACAGCTAAGTTCAAAGAGAACGTTTACAATAAAAATTACGACGAAGTTGCAATTTGAAAGTTTTCTCACTGTTGGTAAACGCGAAAATCTTAGTTTAAACAACTATTCGTGGCTAACGTGGGTTGCTGTGAAAGAATGCTTCTTGGTCCAATCTTTATGCTTTGACGAAGGTGAAAACACCTCGCCAATATTTCAATTTGTTTGAAGCGTTGTTAAAAATCCTAAAACGGCCTTTTGCTGCCTTTTGGCACAAGGTACAGATTATGCCCTGGATTATGCCCTTGTGATGTTAGGCTTGACACTAAATCTGCCACGCACGAAAAACAAACCACTTAAACTGAGCAATTCCTTTCATACTGTGAGTAAAAAAACACAATAATATAAAATATTATATCGTTATTTGCTCCCGTGACTTGCATAAATCAATCCTGGAACAACCCTTTTGCTGAATTATGATAGAACCGGCGCGAATTTTTATTTTCTTAAATGTTTTTGTGATGATTTCGGTAGTTCGCGTTTTTTTTTTCAGTTGACCCTTTTCTAACGGGGATAGGTACCTTACACAAAAATTAACTTCACAAACAATCGCTCTGCGGTGTTTTTCGGTGGTCGCTGCCAGCCCGCGTAAAGCTTGCCGGGCTGTTGTAAACGCGCTGACTTTTGAGTTCGGCGTTAAACCATGAAAGTACAAACTATGTCTGAACACAAACCACTAATTTAAAACTAATTACTCGTCAAATCACGCTAACAGCACGCAAATCAGCTGCTACAGTGCATTTTGCCACGAACTGCATAAATTTAGGACCGCCTTATTCATTATTTAATAAGGGTTTTCGTTTGTTTTGCTAGAAAAAAAAATTACCACAAAAATCTTCCCGGCTTGCACCGGTTTCGCACATTGGTATTCTCGCTCGAGTTTTTGACGCGTTAAAAGTTTCCAGTTGAAGATATTTTCACCAGAAATACATTTTGCTTTTTCAGGCTTGCGTATGAGGGGTGCGGATTCGTTTGGACGGAGTAATTAATGGTTTTTCCAGAACCCCTACGGGTCCTCGAGAGGCCAATTTAACTAATTGTAAATGTGGCGAAGAGCGAAAAATGGATGCATTTTCGATCGAAATTCCGCGGATTTTGCCCCGGCGATAAATGGTGTTTATCCGAACAAGTAATCAAGAAGATAGTTATAAAGCGAGTTTTATTCACAATAGCGGTCAAAGAGCAAACAATGTTGTATAAAAGAATCGCGTTCTGCCTCAGCCACGCTTATACATTTAAATACAATGAAACTGTTTCTTTTACTAAGTTTTAAGAAATTTAAACGAACGGATTAAGTTCGCTCTCTTCGAACTGGCTCCGTTTCGGTGAATTCAGGCAACAGTGGTTAAAATTCTCGGCCGAATTTCACAGATTTTCAAATTATTTGTCTTGCTACGTTCAACACAGAGAGAGCTTCATTGGAATTCTGTTCACGTCGATTCACAGCAGTCCTTCAAAAGTTCCAGAAATAGTCGTTGTTTTTCAACCAGCCGTTTTCAAAAAGAAACTATTGGCGGCTTTTCGATACAGCGTGTAAATACGTATTAAAACGTGCCGTGAATTCTGTGTTGCTCTAGAAAACTAATTTGTTCGTAATCAGCTCAAACCCAGTTGGAAACATTGAAATGTGTTCATTTTTTGGACAAAAATAACCCACAGCGAAAGGCCACCTTATCTGCATAAGTCCTGTCTCCCACAGATTTCAATTTTCCTTCTTGAATTCCAAACAAACATCTCTGCTGGTCATATGTTATTACAAACGATGTTCCATTCCACGGCTTAAATTGCGTCGGATAATTTCTTTCTCTGCCATCAGCGGGGAACAGTTTGCAATTCAAGGATTGAAAACGACTTGAAACAATCAGTGAATCTTGTTTAAGTTATCTCAATAACTTCAAGTTGACGGACGAAATCGTCTTAAAGCAACAGACGAAATTGTGCAACACACTTAAGATTCTATCTTGATAGAATTCTTAATTTCCATTTAAATAGCTTGAACGTGGGGGTGACGATTTTTTTTTAGTTCAAGGCAGATTCAGGAAATTTTAGCCACAAATGGTTAGAGTTAAGTCGGTCTAGTTAAAATTTAATAGACAATTTGCAAAGCAGTAGGGCGGCCTGACATACTTTTTTCATTCAAATTCATAAAACAACAGGAAATTGGTTCGCTGCAAAGCTCAGTACGACGTTCACATTGCTTCACTATTGATTATCCAAGCACCGAAAATGATTGTTCGTAACCTAGAAAGTTCTCTTGCTGCGTTCTCACAGATTCTTAACTATTGTGATTCAATTTCGCACGCTGGGATCTTGCTAGGCAAAATATGCGTTCTTGAAGCGCTCGTAAAGCTTTAAATGATACCACCGGAAAAGAGTTTTGTGTCTTCGCGACGTGAAAAAACACCAATATTCATTTTTTGTGGGCGGTACAACATATCAATGGGATAAGAGCTTGGTTGGTTCGCAGCAAGATCTTCGTATTTTCAACCGCTTCTTTGCTCCTGAATAACTTATTTATGCCGCGTTCTCACGGCAAAACCGCGTTCTGAGTGCGTGTTCAAGGCCGGGTAATCGAAGAAAAGGCCATTTTACGTCGTATTGTAGCAATGTAGTCCCATTCTTTGGTCACCGATAAAGCCTTTATGTATCTTTGTCTAAAACCCTCCCAAATGTGACATTTCTAATTTTCTCGAAGTGTTGAACTACAAAAGTATAATTACACAAAATCAACAAAGTGTGCAATTAATAGCTCGCTTGGGTAAGCAAAGCTGGCGACCACAGGAAAAAGGATTTAGTCATGGCTTTGAAGCAGTAGTAGCATGCTGTCATTCCGCAAAGGATTTAAGATTGGTTTCACTATGAACACTTCCATTCGAAGCACTATGTGGCAGCACAGCTCTACAGCGCTTTTGTTGTTTGAGGTTAGAACTAACAGTCGGAGTCCCCCGGTGGTTGTATCAACACTCCGTCCCCCTTTGTAATTTTTAACGCGGCTCCACCAATCACAGAGCGAGGACACAAAAGGGAAAATGATGAATGACAAGTCGCTCAATTATGTACGAGTTCCGTGCTGGATACTGGCTCGTGATTGGTCCGTTTGAAAAGGGTACTTTGAATAGCCGCGGGCGATAATGCCTCGCAGCGCGAACCAATGAAAACAAAGAAAAGAACAGATAGTTAATTAGAATGACAGCTGCTTCGGTGGTTCTACTGTGACGGGAAACCGCGCTAGGGGGCTACAGTGAAAGCGACAGCCCCCTATAAGAGCCGGGCTTTTTTCCCAAGCCATTTTATTTGAACGTGGCCTGGCTAAAACGAACGTTTGCAGAAAAAATTTCGCGCAGTCATTACGTTGCTGTGCTTAAAAAGTTTTCAATCGCCGATAAGGTCATACGGGGCGGGAGAACAGGGATCCTGACGGCCGTGTTAATCAGTATCTTTGTGTTCGAGCTGTCAACTTTCTGATTGATAAGTGAATTGAGTCATTTGGTTTTCATTCCCATCAAGCAAATTGGTCTGCTCTCCAGAGCGAGCGGTCGACTCGCGCGACAAATATATCGACACAGTTACATGGTCTGGATGCAGTTATGTGCGACAGCTCAGACGGTCGGCTAACGGGGACATGAGTTTTAGATTTAAACTGGGACTGACTGCCTTCTTCCAAGTGCTGCTTTCGTGTTGTTTATTTCCGCAACGTGAGTACGGCTCAATAATATTCTAGAGCGCTTCAGATCGCGCGTTTCGTTCCAGCGCGTAATCCTGTGTTGTGATGGTCTTAAATGTAAATATACTCACATTACTCGTTATCTCATTTATGTCCGTAGTTCTGGTCGTGTCAGCAGAGAGACAAAATTGTATGCAAGTATTGAACGATCGATGCACAACGCCGTATAAGAGGACAGTTGATGCGGTCGAAGCGACCAACAACCGAGATATGTGTATTGCTTTAGCGATTTATTTACGCTGTGTGGAGGACGTTAAAAACACTGTAAAAAGCTGCAATTCGAACTTATACTACCACACTATATCTACGCTGATACCAAGACTAATGAACGATCGAAACTGCGGGAATGTTTCACTTCCTACAAACGAAACAGCGCTGAGAAGTACCAAGACTCCTGCTACGCCAGCTACGAAGCAGACTGCTTGTTTGAACTTTAAATCCGAGCAAATCAAACCATCCAAAGAGCAAATTAGACAAAACCCACACCAGTTTCGATTGTGTGCTTTATTTGGGGACCCACATTTAAAAACATTCATGGAGGAACGTCAAACGTGCGTTGTGGAAGGCGCCTGGCCGCTAATCGAGAATGAGTATTTCTCTGTGCAAGTTACGAACGTACCGCTGGTTGCGGGATCTAGTGCGACAGCCACAAATACGGTAAGGAGTATTAAATTATTTTGAATTTCCACACATCTTTACACGGAACGTGTCCAAACAACATAGCCTTTGAATTATGCATACATGTCCTGCAGCTTAGGGCTTGCTTGCAATTCAAATATGGACTCCAACTGCTTGGCAAAAAACACGGCGTGTCTTCGGGGCTGTGCTTGTCGATTTCACAAGCTGTGTGTTTCCTAATGGGTACGCCAAGGCCGCGGCGATGTAGATTTCACTCGCAAACACGCTATTTATTAAGCGTAGTGTTCTAATCGTTCTTGCATTGACTCAACTCGGCCGCTTTTGTGATGAAACTAATCACATATCATCATGCAATTTGTATCTGAAATAAAGCAATCCATCATCGCAGCTCACACAAGAGCCTGCCAAAGGTGATGGATCGCGTTTTGGCCATCGAGTACACACTAATCGCTTTACTTGTGATTTCTTCTTCAGATCACGGTGCTGATAAAAGCTCAAGGAAAGGGCTGTGTAAATCAGAAAATCTATCGAGCCAAAGCGGGTTCGCTACCTGCTGAGTTTCACGATGCAACTCGACAAACAGGCCCTTCGGATTGCCCAGCTATTATCCACCGCCGACAAAAGGGACCACAAGTTCACATCGAGATTAAAATCTGTTACATTAGTACGACGATAATTATCCGACAGGTCGGTGAATTTCTGACGTTTCATGTTAAAATCCCCGAACAGCTACTGTTTAAATCTCCGACAACGGGACTTTGTGTAACGGGATGCCCCTATCGTCAACGAATCGACTACAGAGAACTGTTATCCTATACGGACGATCAACTTGCCAGAATGCGCCCGAGAAGAAGTAAAATGTCGCGCGATGAAGCCCATGCGAAGTGTACAGAGACGAAAATCACGGGCTTTTATCTTGACTCATGTTTGTTCGACCTCTTGACAACGGGGGACGAAAATTTCAGCGCCGCCGCATGGCACGCTTTAGATGATTCATTTCTTCTGGATGAAATGGGGACATTACGGGATTTGCAATCCTATAATACGACGGAGCCACGGATAGTAGAAACAACATCAAGCAAACCTACGGGGCAAACTCACAGAAGAAACGCTAGCCAACGAAACTTTTCTCATTCATTCCCGGTTCTCTGGATACTGTTTATCTCCCTGTACATTTTAGCGAGATGACAGCAGCCCATTTGAACTACGCGATCAAAATAATTCATATGCTATGTCTCCAAATCTTATCTGTCGCCTGTCAAAAAATTCTCAGATTATTTTCAATCTTTCAAAATCTACTTGTAGTATTAAAGAGCGCGATCAGTGATCGTAAGGCAAAGATTAAATGAGGCAATTTTTGCCTCATACGATCCGTGACAAATCCGTGTAAATACCTCCGCGAGAGAAATGTTGTTTATGAATCAGAGGTGTACATACAGTTTGTATAAAAGAAAATACGTCACTTGAATATTAGAGACATACATTTTATATATTTGTACTGATATTTTCGTCGGGCACGGATCAGAGAGCAGAGCGTAGAAATTTTATTTGTTTTATACATTCTCGATTAATTTATGAACCCACAGAACAAGCATTTTGACAATGCACACACACACACGCCGAAATGTTCAAATAAAATCTGATCGACATTGAGATCTGTGCGTTTTAGTTGAGTGTTACTGTGTAATGTATTTCATTGTTTTGCCACGTTAACTCGGGCTCGAATTTCCATGTACCATGTTCCTTGATAGACGTGTCAAAGTTCCGCAAAAAGCTATCTATTCTTGCGTCAGATCTTTCGAATTATCACCCGTAGTATCCAATTGACGGGTTTTCACGGTGGACGAGTTTAGATATAAGCCTTATCTTACCGGAATCTGACACGATGACCCAAGGGGAAGTGTGGCTTGCTCATGTTGTCTACAACTTGAATGTTTTAAAAGATGAAGTGTATTTTAATTTCGCTCTCCGCTAATGACCACGCAGATCTTAATAAACGCCAACTTTTATAAATAGCACTTGAGACTTATACGCAGAGGAGTTATTAATTGCATTATATTTAGCTACAACTCGAAAATTCAAGTTATAAAAATGAACGGGCAATTTTTCGCGGCGATCTTATGTTTTCCGCTCTGTTTGTTTGTCTTTAACGCCGCGCCACCTCTCTGGGGGGGCTTTCCAACATTCCCAAGAAATAATTTAGAGGTGATTTTGTCTGGTTCCTAAAAGGATATTATCTTGATAAAAGACAGCTAAGATAATTGCAAGGCTTATGATAATTTCTTAAATAAAATAAGGCTACATTTTATACGGCGTTTTTAATAGCTTTTTGTTAAGCACCAAAAAAACGGTTCTTACTTTTTTTTTGTCAGTGGTAGCTTTCTTTAGCTTGTTGGCGAAAAAAGTGTTGTTTTTCCCTTTTGGGTGGTATTAAGATCAAAGAGTTTTATACGTTCTTTTTTAAAAAAATTATACCTTTTCAGACAATTTTTTTCACAGCAAATTTGCAAGGTGTCCAGAAAAAAACTTTTATTTAATACTTCAATGGCTTGTAGCAGTTGCAGATCTTATTTCCCTTTAATTTGCACACTGAGGTATTGCAAAATCCCTGCTGAATGCTTTTTTCCTTTTTTCTTCTTGCCCAAGAACGAAAACAAGAATAGTATCTTATTTCAACAAAATTTGTAGTAATTATATAGGTCGCTTAGTGCAGAGATCAACAAATTGCGGTACTTAGATTTGAAAAGATAAAAACAATTATAAAACTGTTACATCCTTCTTGTCCAGCTATTCATATGTTTATTAATTCGAGCTTTGTAAAGCTAAACAGAATTTTTAGAATACTGTTATTTCACTGACGAGTTCGCCTATAAAAAGCTAAAAGAAGCAATTTTGTGTGTTTTCTCCACGTAAAATTGCCCTACAGTCCATATAGCGAAAAGATGGCGTCTGGGCTGAATGAGTCAGTTCGTTTAGCGCTAATGTTATCCATGTTCTAAAGGCGGTGTTTTGAACCCATACAAAGCACAAGCATTGTTCTTTAAGGAGCATTGACTTAACTTGTCATTCATCAAATTCCCTCTGGCCTAATTATGTCAATTTTCTTTGTTTGTCCATTTTATTCTAAACTTCCACGGCGCGTGTATTTCGGGCCGGTTTCAATGAACGGAAAGCCAGTTTCGTCCTTAAATAGCAAAATGCTTCCTCAGCGAGGTGTGCTGTTGTCCCGAGCGCAAATGGTCTTAGCGTATGCTCGCAAATTAAAGAGGTTCAATTTAACTGCAATCCGTCTTAATTTTTGGGGTGGAGTCTTTAAGCGCAGAAACGGACCCCACCGGTAGATTTATTAATTATGACGCGTAGTGATATGTACTGTACAAAACAGTTCCAAATTGGATCTTGTCTTAAAATAAACTCAACTAGACGGTTATCCAGTGGGAAGGATTTATATGCCACGTTTTATTAGCTATAACCTGTGCTGGTATTGTCGCTGTGACATGCACTGACCCCTTGAAATCTCCACAAAGAAAACACAATTAAAAACTTTATTGGAAAATTAGTACCAAAGTAAACACACTGCTTAACATATGAAAGAGGCTGGGTAAAGCAAACAGAACCTGTCTTGCTTTGAAAGGCGTAAAATTAGTGAAAATATTCAAATCTTGGTTATCAAGACGTGACTTAACACGGACTTATGAAAAGGCAAGCGGTCCGTAAAAGGGGTAAATAATTTTCTAATTTGACCCCCAACTGATGCATTAAAGTTTCTTTTCAATTGCTTTGTGACGATAAACAAAAGGAACCCCACTGAATGTTTTTTCACGTCATAATTTGCAATCACTTTTTTCACGATTCCTTATTCTTGCTGCTAAACAAAGATAATAAACAACCGTTTTGTCAGTTCTTAAATTTCTTAGCTTTATTCAACGCACAGCTAAAAATATCCGCTGTTGTACAGCAAAAATGAGTCATTTATTTTCGTTGAACAAATAAGCAAAGCAACTTGAGTTTCCATAAAAAGACATATGTTCAATGAGTAGAGCATTTGTAACAGACATACAAGAAAATGTTCTTTAGTCAAAACAGCTGTAAAAATTCTGTTTATACGATAGCAAGCCGGGGTAAAATGTACAATATCTAACGGCTTGTACAACAGATGGGTGTGATGTTTATAACTTCCCTGGGTGGCCCGTTTACGACAAGAGACAATTCCACAGAAAACAACAAAAAAAAGTTTATATGCTCGATTTAAAAGCTGAAATTGATTACCGTTCAATTCAGTAAGGAAAACGCGGGACAAAAAAGTTAATCTCAGTTAATCTGACACGCGCAAATAAGATCAGCAGCATTTACCGCTCATTTGATTTCATGGACAATTATCATTCTGTAGAATGAGTAATGAGTTAAAACGTTTGCACAAACAATAAATTAGAACAATACGTTACGGGGTTTGAATGGAATATGTATGTTTTAAAGTTCAAGAAAAATGTTGCTTCATTTTTCCCGCGATTGGATATTTTATTTACAATGTCATCGAAGACTGTTTTGAATGGAGTTATCCACAGACTTTTTCCCTTTTCCGTTTTCCGTTTTCGCGATGACCTCATTACGCGTTGCTTCATTCATCAACAGTCCTGGATAGATACCTATGTTATCAACGATGTAACTCAACTTTTGCAGGAAATAAATTCACAACAAATGAGGTTATGTGACCGTCCTTTCAACTGAATATAACTGCTAAATTAAAATACAATTTTTCCAACCAGGAAAGTGTCAGAGAACAGAAATGTGCAGCAGTAAATGAAAATAATGACGTGCCCAGTGCGACCGGATCATCTTTAATGCGATTCTTAATGCGGTTAGAATGATATTGCACTATACTTGCGGAAAATAATCGACATACGTTAAATATCTTAAGATTTTAGTACTCATTCGATTTCCTTTCAGTAATTTGGACAATAACATGTTAGATGAAAAGATATCTTTAAGAAGAAACCTTATCGTAAATGATATTTTCAAAGCAAGCTCATTATTAGTTTAAATTGGGACCTTCCCAACTAGACCTAGATGTCTGAATTCGAGAAATTAGGAGGGGTAAAATTGCAGTGCTTGACTGCGTGAAGAAACTCTCAGGGAAAAGACTTGGTTCCAGTTATCGGGTGACTCGAAAAATCGGCCGTGTTTATGCACGCACCCGTAAGGGACGGACCATTATTTTTTTTAGGGAAGGGGGGTTGGGCAATGACCAAAACAAAAATTCTGCACATAAAAAGCAGATGAAAAAAATCGTGCAAGGGGAACCAGGAGAAAAAAGATAAGAAGAATCTTATAAAGAATTCTTGCACAACCTTAAGGTGAAAACAAATATCTCGCCCAGAAAAATTACCACCCCCCCCCCCCCCCCCCCTCACCACCACCACCACCTCTTCTTTTTATTGTCGCAAACGGGCGTTTTACCTTACTTGGTCCTCTCTTGACGTGCGCTGGTAAAAAAAAAATACCAGAAAACTGTTTACAGAGGTTCACATTAAACGATCTGATGGAGAAGTTCGCGTTTCTTTTACTGTATTTACGACCTTTATGTACATTTATATAAAGACGGCTACTGTACTGAAACAATGGAGTGTTTTGTCTGAGACTGTCATAAGCGGGCGTTCTTTTCTTGCAGGGCACTATGTTTTCTTTCGTAGTTAAAGTAACACGATTAGTCATTTCAACCCCTTCTCGAGTCCTCTTAAAAATGAAAGGAAAATAACTCAAGAGTCTTCGCAACGGCTACCTCGCTGAAAAGATTTGTTTCAAGCAGTTGCGGCGTTTGCATTCAGGGAAGGAAATAGAAGTCCTTTGTTCCAGGAATCTTCGTTACTTGATGTTTAACCTTCGATCAGGCGTTCTTTTTTTTGCGGCGGAAGGAAAGAGAAAAAAAAACGCCTGATCACAGGTTACTCGAGGTTGAACTTGTGAATTTGATAAACGCATGAAAATGGACACGAAGCAAATCGTAAACTTTTAAGGGTTTTTTACCCTTTCTTTGATCATTTTCTAGGGAGTGTCTTAATCTATGTTGGAATTTTGCCGGCTTTTCACTGAAATTTAAAAGCGCCCCGCCAATGTTTTGCATTTAATTCGTTCACTCCATGAAAGCTTTGTAGATTTCGACTGCGGATTGGCTGTCTGTTTTGTACCTGCTTATAGCCGGGCAGTCAGGATTTCAAGATGTTTTTCTGTAACAAACAAGTGTTGGTATTTACTAGGCTGACATGACAGAACGCACGATATTTACTGAGTTGCTGAAAGAATATGTTTTTGAAGACTAAGCGGTTTAAATTTTAAACTTCTCACTGACGTCAGGTAAAAGCACTTAACAGACTCTTAACAGTGTATGTATTGTAAGAAAATAAGGTTAATTAATGTTAAGTTGTTTACCATCCGGCTAATTTTGTCAGGGTTTCTACCAGTTATGGTCAAAAGTTTCCGGGGATAAATCCGGGGATTGAACGAGGAACTGCAACGAGTCTGCAAATCCTAGATCATCTTTTTTCACATTAACCAGCATTTTTATACAGCAGTTAGCTTTCGTTATGTAGATAAAGAAATGGGAAAACTTTTGATAAACGATGAAGTTTATCCAGCCCTATCTTTTCAACATGTAGGAGGAAATTTGTAAGAAACAAAACATGATTGGCCAGCTTGCGTGTTTAAGTGGTCTTAAGAGCTTAGAAGATCGCCGGGCGGAATTTACAAGTAGCCTGCAATCAAAACCCCGGCAATCGGATAGATTCACAAAACTTGCAAGTTTTGCATAACATATAAACCACAAAAAAAAAACCTTTTTGTTGTTGTTGTTAGAGCGCTTTTTACTCGAGAATTGTAAAACCAAAGTAATCCACCTGGCCAATCACAAAGGAAACATTGAACCAATCAAAACACAAAGCAAACGCATGTAGCCAGCGCGAAGCGCGGGAAAACGTGCGCGAGTCGGTTTTGGTTTTACTTCTGATTGGTTGAAAAAAGGGCGCGAGTTAGTCTAAACCAATCACTAAGCGAAGTAATGCGAAAGAAAAGGAAAAGCTAATTATGGGCTTGCCACACTTTAGTGAAAGCCGCCCTAAATAACTAATCATGTGACGTGGCTATGAGGAAAATAAGAGGTTTTAAAATATATATTTGACAGATAATAATAATAATAATAATAATAATAATAATAATAATAATAAAAAAAAAAAAAAAAATACCTTTATTTAATCACGATCTGTTTTAAAGCAAATACATGCTTGAAGGGTCGTGTGTAACTATCTACCTACCTAAGAAAATTAATATTACGTTGTAATAAACTAAAATAAACGATTGTTATTAGATTATTCCGAAGTTATTCAATCCATTCTTGAAATATTGGAAACAAGCCGGTATTAAAAAAAAAACATACAGGACGATGTTTTGTTTCAGCAATTTTAACTAAGTCCGTTGGAATAATTCGAATTCCAGTAAAGCTGTAATTTTTTTAGAAGCGAGCGTCTTATATAATATTAACCAAACTTGGACAAATGTCCACCAATTTCTGTTGAATAAAATAACGCTTAAATAAAAAAAATATGTGAAAAGAATAGCTTTGTGGAATTAACAGTTTAGATTTTAAAATTTTCATTGATGACGTCAATGAAAACCACCAATAGGAGAGGCAGGGCACGACACATTTTATCTGAATGACGCAATAATTGTTTTCAAGTCTCAAATACGAGAGACAAATTTAAATCAAAGGTACAAATTCCCCTAAAAATGGCACTTCGACGTTGTTCACATTTGTAGTTAATCAAAAAAATCCATTCGGCTTACAACTTATCTGTATTGAAACCCACAGCAATCCACAAATGGAGCAGACAAAGGGGCACCGGAGTCTCCCCCATGTTAGTTTTTTCCAACTGTTCTTATCTGTGGAAACTTCGAATTCACCGCCATGTTTACATTACAATTAATCACACAAGAGGGGTATCTTCCACTGTTTCAGAAGAAACTGACAATTCTCGTTACAGTAAACTCTCGCCTTGCGGACACTCCGATATTGCGGACACTCGCTATTACGGACAAAATCTAGATCCCCGGCGAAAGAGGTTTGACTGGAAATGACTTCCGCTATTACGGACTCTTGCTAAAATGGACACTATAGCCGACGCCCCGAACGTGTCCGCTATAACGAGAATTGACTGTATTTCGATTTGGACAGTTGACTTCTACCAGCAAAGACAAAACTTACTGCTAACCGTCTATAGTGTCTATATATGGGAAAAATTATATTGGGAAGAACTTAGTTTCAGAAATTTATTTTATTGCGGTCCAGGAGATATGCGATTCAAAGTACATACACGCTTTCACCAAAATAATTAAGTGAAGAAGTCTGTATCTCTTGTTCTATTTTGTTCGTCCAAAGAAAAATTATTTCACTTGTGGCATAGCATTCTATTCAGGTTCAGTGACCCTATTTCGCCCGTATTTCATTACTTAATTATTTTTTTCTTTGACTGGACCATACTTGTTCCGGTTTCGCCTAGCTGGGGGCCGGCCCCGCGAGGGTATGTTTAATTTTGAAACTGTTAATCGACACTGTTAACTACTTTGTTTAAAGTTAAACAATATCCTTTCTGAGGTTTCTATTGTAATGCAAAACTTGCAATCCTTTGGTAATACTTCCTT
This sequence comes from Oculina patagonica, assembly GCF_052425735.1. Taxonomy (NCBI): domain Eukaryota; kingdom Metazoa; phylum Cnidaria; class Anthozoa; order Scleractinia; family Oculinidae; genus Oculina; species Oculina patagonica. Next base: position 5,226,237 of record NC_135758.1, on the reverse strand, counting down.
TAGTAATAGTTTCCTGTGATTTAAGTTTTATTTGCGATTTTATTTTTCAGATTTTTAACGGTATCGGACGCTCTTATAAAACAAATTTTGAATTATTACTGTTTATAAAACTTATATAGGATTGCATTTTTTTACTACAACAACTAAAAATATTTAAAGTTTTCTACTTGGACGACTAAAGCAGATATTTCGTTCACAATTAAGTCTGCGACACGCTGAAATGCGTCATTACTTTAAATCCACAAACGTGCAAACCGATTTTAAGTTTCCGTTCCGCCAAAGTGTTTAAACCTATCAAGGTCACTGAAAACCAAGTTCAATCGATGTTTTTGGTATTTTCATTATTTCTGATAAAACGAACTTCCTTAATTAACTATTTCATTGTGATCTTGATAGAAAAGAATTGTTATTGAACAGCTTTCCAAAAAGGTGTGCTTTACTAGGGTACATATTTTTTCTTTCGGCGTTTTTCGTCAGTCCAAAATAAAACTATACAAGCAAGTAAATATTAACAAAAAAGCTTTTTCTTGACGTTTGCGCGTCAGTAAAATTAAAACTAAATGACTAAAATTGATTGCGTTGTTTTCAGGAAAACATTCAAAACGACAACACAAATGTGAGAACTGAAGTTTCGGAATGGATCATATACTTTTTTGTTATTTCCAAAATACTTTTCGGGCTTTCCCACGGATTTAAACGGCTTTTTGAACAGCCAAAATATGTATTTGAGTCATAGGAAACCTAAAGATAATGGTCCATTGTTATAAACAATTGCTATATTGGAGCAATGAACCTATTAACAAGCGTCTTTGGCTGTGGATGCCGTTAACTTTTCACTGAGTTGTTTCCGCCAAAAATCGATACAGTCGAAGCTCTCGTAAGCGGACACCCTCGGGACGTGAAAAAAGTGTCCGTAACTGGAGCTGGCCGCTTTCAAGAATGGTTCTCGTAAGCGGCCACTAAAGGTGTAGGGGATATATGGCCGCTTATGGGAGCTTGCCCAGCTAACAATAACTGGACGGACGTGGATGACGACAAAACAAACACTAAAATATGGTACTGCAATTACTGTTAAATCATTTTGACGAACGGCGATGTGAAGTTGATTGATAAAAACAAGATACAAAGGTTGTTAAAAGGATTTTCTTTGGGATGTCCGCTTCACGGAGCTTAAAAACAAAGAAAAAGTCTAAGTCGTGATCTCAGAAAGTGTCCGCGGCCGCTTACGGGAATGTCCGTTTACGAGAATGTAAAAATACAGAGTTTGTATGGGAGCGTAAAACGGGATTTCAAACAAGGTGGCCGTAAGTAGAGCTGTCCGCTTACGAGAGTGTCCGTTAAGAGAGCTTCGACTGTATTTATGGCCGTGGTTTGATTTATCTCCTCAAATTAAGGTGATATCTTCCTTTTTTCCTTTCCTTCTAAACTCAACTGAGTGAAAAATTAGTGTTTTCGTAATTTCCATGATAATTAATAAAGCAAATGAAATTTTAGGCAGTACAGGAGTTCAGAATTTTGCCGGAATTATCAGTGATTTATTTCGGACAACGTGGGCTAGCAAACGCTTCACAATATCCGTCGTGATTCGCAGAGTATGTTGTTTTTGGGAAGTCGGAACGTTTGTTTTACTTGTTTTAAAGACATGTCCATCCTATTTACTTTCCGGTCAACTCCTGCATGGCTTTTATGAAATTCGATATCAAACGGTTGAAAAACGGATGTTCGTAAAACAAATGGGGTTTATATTGGAACAGACTCGAGATTGTCTGGATCTTTGATCTATCCATGGAAAACCGCGGAAGTTTAAATTTGTGTGGGGGCATTTAATTTCAGAACTCGGTATGGGACATTTAGGAAAGCGAGCGAGGCGGGAGTGCCTACATTATCTCTACGATGGTCAAATCGGACTGACTCCGCGCCAAACGAAGCCATAACAATCTAAATTTGATCTAAATCACGAGTTCTCCATTTTATTTTTCTTTTGACAGTAGTCAACCCTGCAGATAGACTTGCCTACAAGTCGAGCTACCACCAAACCGGAAACGAGAAGCGAACGACTTTTAGAAAGTCAACCCTGTAGAGAAATAGATCCAAACCTTTCGGGGATCCACTTGCAGTCATGTTATCGAGCTGGGCAAATATTCAGCACGCTTGGAGATACGCCGGATTATCAAGACAAGTCAAAGGAGTGAGACAACTGCTTTTGAAGTATTAAAATGCTTCTATCGGATAAAATTACCAATTTCCAGGACACTAGTCAATTTTAACAAGCAGTCTGATGACCAATCATTTCAAGTTTTTATTTTTTGTCAAGTAACCAATCAGAATATTGTAGCTTATGACGTCAGTTTGACGTTACTACGGGTTCAGTCTTTCTCGGGACGGGATTTTACCCAAAAAAGAGAACAACAAAAACCGAGTTGATTGCACCCATCTTTTTTTTTTCAAACACGCCGCCAGAACTTGTCTAAATTATCAAAAATTCAACACAAAGCACACAAGAAGTTTTTAAAAGAGCCCATTTATTAATCCATCAAAAATATTCCCTAAACGCCGCTTGCACCTTGGCCCAAAGCTGAAACTTTGAATAGCTAACACCTAACAGCTTACCACAGTTTTAGTACACTTTATAACGAGGGTGGGGAGGGAGGTGCAACATAGAATCGTCATACGAACTCTCACCAACACTTATCCCAAATCTCTGTTACTTGTCATGAAGACATAACGTATAATAATAACAAAGCAGTTAAGGCCTAAATTTATTAAATCTAGTTTTACAAAAAAACGTTTTAAGCTAGTTTACAATTCATCTTTGTCTTTCTTCGTCTTCTTCTTCTTTTTGGGAAGTTCAAATGTGTTTGTGGCTTCACGTTTGAGGTATTCCACGAAGGAATCCACATCTCTGCCGCCGTTGTATTTCTTGGGTGTCTTCTTGCCTTTCATTGGTGCAAAGTAAAGTGTTGGAAACCTGTGAAGACAAGAAAAGTCCAGGGTTTCATTTGTGTTTTCTTTTTAAATCAAGAGTCTCCCCGAAAATAGCATTGAACAATAAACCATCGGACAGGTATTTATCCAGCCCTGAGATTTTGGCGAGACAAGCGAAAATTTTCGATAATTGTTTTTAAGTGACAGAATTACTTATTGCCTCTGACACGAAAAAGCAGACAAGAAGACAATCTCTAATCAAACACTCACCCTTGCACTTCAAAAGGAGAAGGCACATCATTAGCAGTGGCATCCATCTTGGCAATAACAATGTCTTTCACATCCGCCAGCTAAGAATAAACGGAACATCCAGAAATTAAATACTTGTTATGGAATGATATCGAGTTGTCTCCAAAGAAAGGTACTCGCAAATGAACTGACGTTTCACTGAGCTGAAACAGAAAGCACTCAACAACTGGATACTCCCTCTCCCCACCCCTAATACACGATTTTTGTCCCATGACGGGCTAACAATAGCTTATAACGCCTGCGACACACGAGCCTTTTATTAGTTATTACAGTATTAAGAAGTAGAAATAGGAGGGTTTTTTCAGCAAAACCAACCTTTTCGCCAAGTTCTTTGTAGACTGGTTCCAAACTTTTACAATGGCCGCACCATGGTGCATAGAACTCGATCAAAACATCTTTAGTTTCATCATTGACAATCTCATCGAATGTCTCACCAACAACCACCTGAAAACACAACGAAAATAACATTATGATCCAATATTGCTTACGTTTTTACTGCCTACATGACAGCAGGTTTTGTGATGATGTCAAGTTCAGACACACGTGGTAAAGTCCATGCAAAACTGTTTGTCCATAAACTCTTACGACTGATTAGAAAGTGAATATAACTAAAAGACCGAGAAACGGGAGAAGGGGGGGGGGGAGAAGAGAGGGAAACACACGGCGAAACCGGGGGGAAGAAGGACAGAGCAAGAGAAATAAGGGGGGGGGGAAGTTAAATACAGTACTGCTCAAAAGTAAGTTGGCAGTCCCTCGATTCTTGAGACTCGAGACTCGATTCAAACTGGGACTCGGGAATGATGGGAAAGAAACAGGCAGGAACGAAAAAGAGGGGAACAGAACAAGAGTGGGGGGGGGAAAGGGAAGTGACAACAAACGAAGAGGGGATAACATGGGAAGATGGTTAGAGAGGAACAGGGACCAAGGGGAGAGGAGAAGAGGGCAAGTTTTAACTGGGGAAGAGAGGAAGATTGAGCAGAGGAAGAGGGAAAGATTTAACAGCGGAGGGGGAGATGTAACAGTGGAAGATTTAGCAGGGGAAAAGGAAAACGGATTTAACAGAGGAGGAGGGGAAGATTTAACAGGGAAAGAGAGGAAGATCTAACAGGGGAAGATTTGAAAGGGAAAGCTGGTAGATTTAACAGAGGAGAAGACAAGAGGGTAAGAGGGAATGAGGAGGAGTGGAAGTGGTAACATGGAAATGGGTTAGAAAGAGGTAACAGGGTAGAGGTCAAGAGAGATGGACGCACATTACCTTAACAGGTCCGTCATTTTCCTCTGGAATTGGTTCAGATTTGATGTAAGGCTTAAGATTGCCATCAAAATAGTCCTGAAGGAAAGCTTTAAAGGTGTCTACACTAAAAATAAGCAGTAAAACACAGGGTTAGATAAGACCAAGCATCAACAGACATGCACTGACGTAACCGCATCGTTATAAGGACCATTGCGACACAAAAACTAAAGAATGCAACAAAATTCTTGTCTCAGGGCTTACATGTAGCAGTGATTTTTTACCTGAATTTTTCTTTCATGGCATATTTACTTCCATCATCACTCTTGATGGTAGCTACAGGGTCGTCGCTTTCACCACTAACACCAAAGGCGTCTAGATCCCTGGAAAAGTCTGCTTTGGCAGCAATGGCAAAGTTCATGACTTTGCTCTTGAACTCAGTAGCAACTTTCAAGACACGATTGCGCCAGTACTTTGAGCCTGTACAAAACAAGAGGTATGTTAAGAGTTGTAGCATTCCTGGATTCACACAGTACATTGGAAATACCGCAGATCCCCTATTAAGGTGGCTGTTAACGGTTTTCAGCACTTGTACATTAAAGGGTCAGAACAAGCCCTCTTTATAAAGAGATGTCATGGACAGTAATGGTGTCAAATGAATGCCACAGATGAACAAGTTGTTGTCATTTTTGTGTTCAATTATCGGGGATTCAAGTTATCCGGGGTAAAATTGGTAAGAAAATGACCTGAAGGAGAATCAAAATCGAGTTACTGAGGGTTCAAGTTATCGAGATTCAACTGTAACAAAAACAAGTAACAATCTCACCTTTAGGATCAAGTTTCCAATCAACTTTGTAATAAACAACGCAAAGAGGCTGCTTGAACTGATCCTGGTTATCTGGGGTCATGTGACCTGCAAGTCCATGAACTGAGGCGTCAAGGAACTTTCTGATGTAAAATATGTCAGCATCTCCCTTGTAAACTTCTTCATTAGATTCCAACTTTGTTTGAAGACGCTGCGGACGGATAATGACCATTTCACTGAAAGATAAATGGAGCATGAATTAAAAAAGGAAGCCTCAAGCCAAGTGGCCCACACTTGCCGGAGCTTATCCTGGTTTGTGTAGCATTAAGTGGCTAGGAATATTTCTACTCCCCCCTGATTGGGATTTTTTTTTGTATTTTATTTATTTTTGAGTTATAAACACAGCAAAATTACAATTAACAATTAACAGTTAAATAATTTTACAATTGACTAGCATGCCTGAATGAGATGCAAGTCCCTTGCAGGGTTCCCCCCCCCCCCCAGCATTATGTCACTGGTGCCGATTTATACATCTGGGTTGAGAGAGGCACTATGAGAGTTAAGTGTCTTGCCCAAGACAGGGATGTCGCTAAGGGCCGGCTGCTGGCTTATTTCACCAGTTGAAAGAGAACTTAAGTCCGGCTGAAATTTCACATGAAAACAAAGACTTAGGCAAACTTTTAGAGCTGCCAAGGCCAGAAAAGCCAGCTTGGCTTGTTGATGAGCTGGCTTAGCAAGGCCGCGAACCCGGACCTCTCAATATGGAGGACCCTGCACTAACCATTAGGCCACCATGCCTCTTTTAAGATTGACCTTCTTCATGTTATACCATTCGATGGTGGATCTTAAGTCAAATTCAAATTGCAGGGCTTGAAATTTACACTCATCATTTGCCAAGCAAAACAAAAAATTTAATACAGCCTGATTACATTTTCAACGCTGATTATGACAGGTGGATCTGCAGTGGCAATAAATCCATCAGGTACTATTTGTTATTCCATGATTGATACCTGTCAAACGTAGTCAGCAGCTGGTGAGAGTTACAACCTATGTTGTGTTTTTGGCCTGCAACTCTGTTGGGAATCTTCTGAATGACAGCAAAATCGGCCACCTACTTTAACAATACAACCCTCCATGGTGACTAAAATTTAGGAGCTGGCGACTAAATTGGAACCGAAGTCACCAGCCTGGCGACTATATTCGAGAAGAGGATTGAAAGCATGAGCTTAATTTAGTGACTAAATTTTTTTACTGGCAACCAAACTTGAGCAGTAGGTGGCCAAATGGCCACTAAGGAAAAAAATAAATTTGGAGGGTTGCAATAAACAGTGCTCGACACTAACTTTTTTGGATACTAGGCAGTGGGCTAGTAAGTACAAATAATCACTAGCCAACAAGGACAAGTCGCTAGCCCCCCCTCCCCCCTCCCACCCCTAAAAAATTAAATTTAAAAAGCCGAGTTTGAATCAGCTAATCACTCAGCGCTATATTTTTTTGAGTCCACACAAGTACATCCTTCCTTCACTGAATTGCAGCAACGAATATGCTTTCTTTCAACTCGGTTGAAATTTGTTGACCCTTGATTACACTTCTTTTTTGAAATCTTGAAATCTCCTACGCAGTGACTGCTCGTGCGAAAAAATCCAAGATGGCGGAACTTAATGGTAGCTCTTTCCCAGGCCCCTATTGAGTAATATGGAAGCGAGTATGGGGGCCTTTTCCAAGATGGCGTCAGGTTTGCGAGTCCATCGTACGATGGATCGCAAGCCCTCTGGTTTAAATTACTCAAGCCATGGAAACTAGATCCTCATGAAGGTTTCTAGGAGAAAAACTTCCCAAGTAAAAGAGTTGTACGTAATTTCTTTTTTCACGAAACTTACTAGTCTACGGGCTAGTAGGAGCGTACTTTTACTAGCCCAGCATGAAGTTTTACTAGTCCCGGGCTAGTGTACTAGCGTTAGTGTCGAGCACTGAATAAAGCCAGCTAATTTAACACTTTCTGACAACTCTGTAATTCAAGTCATACATTGTAAAGAGAGCAAGTGTGAGGTTAATGCCTAAACGATAATGGAGGAAGTTAAGTTTGACTTACTCTCTGTGTCCCTTGTCTGTCATCACCTCTTCACTTTCTGTGTGCACAAACTTGTATTTCTCCCTCATTTCACCAGCTGCCTTCTTGAATTCAGTCTTAAGGTCATCATCCTTGTCAAAGAATCCTGAAAACAAATTAATGAGAACTGATGAGAAGTTGAAAAAACCAAGGTGTGGATGGGGTATGCAAATCCCCCGAACCACTGGTGTTTTTCTGTTTGGCCAAATTTGTTACATGTACAGGGTTTTAGTAAACCGCAACTTTTTTTGTTGAAATCCGAATCAACATTGCATAAAAAAATTTGTGTGGTATAGTTTCAATACAGTAGATGTTGTTTTTTATGCCAATGTTTTGAGACGTTTTGTTCCGTAGCTTGTCTTTCAGGCAATTCTACCAACATGCTGAGGAACTTCCCTTTTTAAAAAATCCACAAATCCGCACAATGTAGCAGAAAACCCCCCAATCCAAGTGCCTTCTAAGGTCAAATTGGTTGATCCGTGAAACTATTCACACCCCTCAAAACCCAACAAACGACAGCACTTTTTGCAGCCGTTACTATCACTGGTGAAAATAAATTCAAACAAACTTTGAAAAAAAAATTAAACATTGATTGTAACTGTCGATCACATGTCACAGAATCAACCTTTTGAGCCCGTTGACCTGCTTGACTTGCAAGAAGGCTTATTAAAAGAGAACCTGGTCAGTAAAAAGGGCTCTATCAGGGTCCTATTGGCAATTCATGGGAGGGGAGGGGATGCGGCTCTGAACTTTATCAGATGATTCATTCATAGGCTTTATTCTTTTTTACTTACCAACAATAACAGGGGCTACAGCCTTTTCCAGCAATTTGTTCATTTGTTCCACATCCTTAATTTCTAAAAAACAAACATACATGTACATTCATAAAAAGTTATTGCACACATCTTTTGAGCGAAAAAAATTTGATATCACACTTAAAGGAGCTATGTCACAGGGGTTTTGCAGATTTTTGTTCTAAACTGTAAAAATTAGTGGTAGGCAACTTAATTTAATTTATCTTCATATTTGAACATCTAATCTTGAGGGAGATATAATCTTTACGACCATAACAACATATTTATGGACATTACATTAATTAATGGACACGTGTTCAATATTACAAGAGTATGATTCTTGGTTCACAGAAAAGTGTCTGTTGTCCACATAAACCAGTGTCTGTATTAAGCGGTTTTTTGTACAAGAACATGATTGTATGAGCTTTTTGCTGGGACAAACAAAACTGTCTATAATAAGTAGGTGTCTGTATAGCAGGGTTCCACTGTATTAGACTAGATTTGCTTTTCCAGGAAAAGTTGACAATCATTTTTTTTTTCAACTTTTTCACTAATTTAAAACTAAATACTGACCTTTAGAAGAAGGTCCAGCTTGTTTCTTCATGTATGAAATAATACCAGCTGTAAACGCAAGCAAAAGTACAGTGTCAATACAAAATAAACTAAAATTTAAGAATGGGATGTAAATGTTAAACACACTGAGAACTTACAAGCATCCCGGGGCCCATCATAATCCTTTGATACTGCTCCATTACGGAAAATTTTCAGTGTTGGATACCCACTGACGCCATGTTTACCACAAGTGTCTTTGCCTGCTTCAGTACAGTCAACCTAACAGAACGATAAACTAAATTGATAAACTTGTATGCTTGGGGCCTTCCCATACAGTTAAGTCTGTTCCAGTCTGAAGGATCAGAGAAGCCAATCCTCTTATCAATATTCACACGTAACTCAAGTTTCTGTAGCATGAGGCGACTAGAAGCATTGCTACTTCTAAATAGACTGCTAGTCCTAGACAGGGTAGCCCTCCAAAGAATTTTCTCTGATTGACCTAGCAGTTTTCCATACACATTTATACTCCTGGCCTCAGTTGGTCAAAGGGTGAATAAAGCTATCCACCAGAAAAATCACTATCCAGCATAACAAAGAAAGTTTTGTATGACAGTTATCCAATGGATAGCGATTTATTTGGTGGATAGCGTTATCTACCCTTTGAGCGAAAAAAAGGATGGTAAAAGCAAATTTGAATGAAAAAACAATACAACTCATATATAGCCTTCCTTTCAAAGTTACTAAGGACACCAGACTTGCCATCTTTCAATTTAAAATTATACATCACATTCTGCCAACAAACTCAACACTTTTTAGAGACGCACTTAAAGAAACCGATAAATGTCACCTATGCTCTGAAAGACAAACACTAGCTCATCTTTTCGCTTCCTGTTCAAAAGTTAAGAGCTTTTGGTCTCATTTTACTAATTGGTGGAATTTCAAAAACTCCGAGCCAATAACTCTTGATGAAAACATGATCATTTACGGTGTTGCCAATGACTTCTCTCGTCGACTTGGTTTAAACCTCTGCTTGATTATCGCAAAACATTACATTTACACTGCCTCCAGAAAAGAAGAAGAGTACTACTGGGAAGCTTTCATGGCCGTTCTTGAAAGTAAAATTCAGATAGAGATGCATAAATCTAAGAAACAGATACAGTTGTAATCCGTAACAACAACTATAGAAATAAGTATATATAGAAATAAACATATATAGAAATAATAGATATAATAACAACAACAAAAGTAGGCACCCAGGTTTCCTGTTCTCTGTAATATATTCTTTTTTATTTAGTTTCTGCATGCCCTTTGTGTAACGTAAATTATTCTCTGTAAGTAAGCTATGTATTGTAGTGTATTGTAATTGTAAGTAAGCTATGTATTGTAATGTATTGTAAGTCAGTGTTAATCAATAAACTGCTTTATCTAAAAAAAAAAAAAAAAAAAAAAAAAATCTACCCTTTGAGCAACTGGGCCCTGGGTGGAGAGAGGAACTATGAGAGTGAAGTATCTTGTCAAAGAACACACCAAAATGACCCCAATGCACCAGTGCATTACCCAGCCCGCTCAATACAGAGTTCAGCAAGCTAACCACTGGGCCATCATGCCTTCTCAGGAAGGGGAAGGGGGCTATTTCAAACCAGGTTAAACTTATTCTAAAATTCCCAAAGATTAGGACCGTTCTAATTTTTATTCACACCCTCCCCTCCCCCCTGTAAGCGAGTCAAAATCAAAAAGTCAAAATCTCCCCCCCTAAAAATATCATTGCTGACAAGAACTACATTGTAACTCACACTTGCTTTGCACACTGTTTCTCTTATGTTCTTTTGTGTTAAAAAATAGGGAAAGATTTCCGCACAGCCCCCTACATTAATTATGTATGCAACTATTTCATACTATCACTATACATAAACAGCAATTATGAAAAGAACGAATCAGTCAGAATATTGTATGCATAATTAATGTAGGGGGCTGTGCAGAAATCTTGCCAAAAATAGAGAGGCTGTGAAATGACTTATGAAGTCCCTTTAAAAATCTAGTCTATGGGGAGGGGGGAGGGGATGGATATTCAACGGAATGGTCTTTACCCAATCACAGAGCATGGGATCAATATTTTATTATAAATATATTTTTTGTGATAATTTGTATCACAAAATTGCTAAAAAATATGAAAAAACTTTGAGTAAGAAGCAACATTATAAATATCCGTCATTTATGAATTACAATTCATTCAAGCTTTTTCACTCTATTGAACTGAACAGATTTGTTTGAAAAAGCTGCTCAAGATTTCTCCTTACTTTAATATAATAGCTTAGCTGCGGGAACTGGTCAAACAACCAACGAACATTTCAAAACAAACCATTATGCGAAAATGAAAGGCTGATACAACAAAACCAGAAGTACAGAACTGTGGGAGTCAAAAACTGTGACAGAGAAATCGAGGACGAAAGTGTCAAGAATCTTGATTTTATACCTTAGCCAGTGGAACCGGCGGATCTTCATTCTTCAACGCAGTAGCTGCCGTTTCGTATTCGGGAGCAAGCCTCTTGCAGTGACCGCACCTGTTTGGGAACAGAAAAGTTTATATACAAAACTGTGTGAATTGCTTCGATAATGGACTAATGTTAGCGATTGTACAAGCTGGGCTAATCGAAAGTAACTTATCGTACATACTAACCATGGTGCGAAAAATTCTATCAGCATAATCTCCTCGCCTTTTACTTTGGCATCGAAATCACTGTCGCCGAGTTCGATCACATCTGAACAGAGAACCATCGACGCGAATAACGAAATTAAAATTGTGGAAAAAATCATCTTGGAACAGCACGATTGGAAGGAAAATACGCTAAAGAGGTAAAGAAGTATTGGAAGTTCCAAAAGACACGTTGGAACTGACAAGCTTCAATGGACCGCGTTGGCGAGCTTTGATTGGTTTATAGCGCACACGTGTTCAAGGTCCCTTGGGGGTTGTCAAGTTTTGATTGGCGGAGCCGTGTGCTTGGAGACGAACCAACCGGGTTCAACAAGCATCTGAGCCCGCAAAATACAAAATTCAGTTGGCACGTACCTGTCAGCGTTCTTTTTCTCATGTGTCACATTGTATGTGTCACGTTTTGTTGTGTGACAACGTGACACAAGAATATGCCAGCGCGCAAAGTCCTTGGTGTAAGACCTCACGTAAGGTAACAAATTTTAATATAATAATTATAATACTTTATTTATAAAACGCCATTTCTAAAGCGGCTAACGAGTTATTTACCATGTTAAATTACATATCTATCAAATTCTACAAGTACAATTTTTACAAATTCATTCTCTTCATTTAAGTTCATTCTAAAAATTCATTCTAAAAGTCTTACACCGCAGTGTGAAGGCCGTTGTTTTCCTTTGCGAACCCCTAAAATGCAATTAACAGATTTTATCGAAGTGAATTAAAATACAGATGCTCTCCAGCATTTGTTACAAGATCTATCATTCTCGTCCCCAGACTTCGTTCCCCTACTGCGCACGCTTGACCGCTAGTCAAAGGGAAGACCCTGGGTACGAGGATGTAGCCTTGACCGCTGGTACATGGTCAAAGGGTAACCTTGGGTACGAGGATGTAGTCGTTGTAAAAAGCTGTTTTAGAAAGTCTTTGATTAAAGTGAGCTTGTACTCAGATGTAAGCGCTAGAGGGTCTTGTATGCTGACAGTAAAAATGAGAAAAACGGTACAAATGACAAGGGTACAGAGATAAAAGCTTTCATCTGGATACATGGAAGCGCAGTACTGCATGCTACAGTGAAACCTCGAAATTTAACGAACCTCTATATAACGAAGTCATCGGTAAAACGAACGATATTCTTCAGCCCAGCCAAAATTACAATAAACTGTATGGAACAGAACCTCGATATCACGAACCTCGATACAACGAAATCCTCGTAATAACGAACACAATCCAAAAGCCCAAACGTAAAATGTAAGCCAATATAACGAAACACGCGACAAAAGCGTTTCTAGGAACCAGCTTGTTTTGCTAAAGAATTTCCAATGTCTCCAATCAATCATTGATTCGGTTCGCAGCAAAATGGTGGCGACAGCCACTCAAGGTGAATAGCAATGAATTTCAACAACTCTTTCTTCATCTGTCGCCTTCTCAATTTGGTAGAGGGTCTCAATGGGGTGGTGCCTTTTACGGTTAACGGTTAAAATTTTGGCTTTTTTACGGCTAACGGTTAATTTATTTCCATAACGGTTAACATAAGTTAAGTATTAATTTCCATTGTTTTTAAAAGTTAAAAATTAATTTCCATTAATGAAAAACATATTTAAAGTCTTAGGCCATTCCGGGACGATGAAGTGATCAATTCTGTCTTATTTAAAATTACTGATCGATTTTTTACGGTTAACATAATTTAAGGCTAACGGTTAAAATTTTCCAATTTTTACGCCTAACGGTTAAATTTTTGGCCGTTTTACGGCTAACGGTTAACCCCATTGAGACCCTCTTGGTACTGTCCTACTTCCATTTTAACAAGTAGAACGTTAATGATGAAATTGTGTTGTGTAAAAGATTAAACAGCGAGGCGAAGTCGTGCCAGGCTTCTATAGTTTTTGGCTACCGTATTTACTCGAATAATGCGCCGCAGTCCCGAGGAATTCCGTTTGACTATAAAACAGCACTACAAAGCAACTCTAAAACAAACTTGGACATTTCTTTCCATCAAAAGCGATGTTTTGCAGTTCAAAGTGATTGTTTTATCGCTTGCCCATTTAAGTTTTTCATCCAACAATGTTATGAAGGCTGCGAACTTTGCCAGGACAGATAGCGAGAGACGAATACTACGTCTTCAACAAGAGACGAATACTGACAATCAAAAGACGCTAGTTTTAATTACTATAAAAGATTAGATTCTTTGTGGCGTCCAAATTTTAAATAAGCGCCGCCCTCGAATAAGCGCCCCACTTGAGGCGCGAAAAATTTAATAAGCGCCGCGGCGCTTATGCGAGCAAATACACTGAGTATGTTCTATAAAAAATTAATGCCCGCTAGAATTCCATCGCGCGTATGTAGCGGCTATATTCTAATCGCTCATAAAAAAACACCGGCTTATATAAATCTAATTGTTAAATATAAAACAAAGGTTAAAAGAGGAATAAATGAGCCCTTTTGATGTGAGAGTATAAACACATTGGCAGTACACTATTTTTATTTAAGAACGTCTAAATTTCCGCCGAGGTTGAATGTTCTTAACTTTTTCAAAGATTTGAGCCTAAAATAAAATGTTTTTAGCTTTTAAATTTTAAAAACAAAGTTGTATTGCAGTAAATTCATTCCTTACCAAAATGTACATGCTTACGTCACCAATGAATGATGACAATGTAGGTTTCAGGTCAGGATATGAATAAAGATGTATAAAGTGTTTTCATGGCAGCCATGTTGGAGGAGTCAAACAATAAAAATATTTGCATAAAGATGATTTTTTTTTCAAAGGAATTAAAATCATTTATTGTTTTACTTCTCCAATAAGCCTCCATTAACACACTCTATTCAGTTCGGCCTATATATATTTGTCACTTACAACAAATAGGAAATTTACCAAATTTCAGCCTTGGGGATGGTCTTAGGATGTTCTTAAAAATTTGGCCTTTTTAGCTTCGACGTTCTTATTGAAAGGTTTTTATGCATAAAAAATGGGACCAAGAGAAGATTGTGTGATAATAACACATTATGTGGCAGTGATTTGTATGCGTCGGTACCGCGGCCGGACACAAACTACAAAGCGGTAAAATGAGTTTCAAACAACGTCAATGTTACCTATTTGTCGCGCTTATTTTTGTCATCGCTGCTTTATATATTTTGTATCACAAAGATGGTACTTCCTTGAAGTCGCAACGAAATTTTGTTGCGAGTATATCCCGTTACCACAAGTACTTGCCGAATTCATCAGTCGTCGTTGGAAAAGAATTCAACTTCGACAGCAAAACCCTAAATACAGCAAAGGAGATACTAAACACTCAAACATTTCGGAACGAGCCAGTGATTATGGAATCTTATGCCTCAGTTCCACCAGTAGTTCCCATCACGGCGGCCTCCAGCAACCATTTTGAAGAAGCGTTAATTCACTTTAAAACCACAATACCTCGATTCTTCCCCGGCGTAAAACTGGTGTTCTTCGACCTTGGATTAGAAAATCGACAAGTTGAAATATTAAAGAGTATGAATTTCGTGGACTACAGAAAGTTTGACTTTTCCCGATTCCCTCGGCATGTACAAGAGTTATACACGTTCGCCTGGAAGGTTCTCATTATTCAAGAAATGCTGGCAGAATTTGGAGCAATTATGTGGCTAGATGCATCAATACAACTTGTCGGAGACTTTAGACCGGGTATTGAACAAATGGTGACGCAAAAAAGTGGTTTCTTGTTCATTGTGGAACCTGGGCAGAATTCAATTTTAGCAGCAACACACCCAAATATGCTGGAATATTTTCCACTGATTTATCAGAATGGAATAATGTAACAAGCCTGTGCAATGATGATTGTAAATACACCGGAAGTTCAAAAAGAGATCATGAAATGGGCTGTGTTGTGTTCGTTGGAGAGAAGCTGCATCGCACCGTTAGGAAGCCAGCTTCACTGCCCGACCCTGTCATCCCAGGCCCAGCACAATATGGGATGCCATAGATTTGATCAAGCCATCTTTAACGTACTTGTATCGAACACTTACAAGTCTCAGAGAAAAAGGTATGCCATCCAGCCTGAGATCCAATTTGCCGAGGCTAGACGGCTATATTCACTGAGTAACGACTGGGAAACTAAGTAAAAAAAAAAAAAAAAAAACATCCAAAATATAAACAGACCCTAAAGGGCTGCAGACCGAAGAAGCCTCGCTGCTTATAATAAAACAATCCAGGGATTTCAGTGAAGACTGTGACGGGAACAAAAAATTATAAAACATTATTAACATTAAGTGTTCCGTTGCCTTGACAAAAATGGAACTGCATCGTTTTACCGGTCGTAAGGTGAATGAATGTTCATATATTGAGGCGATAATATGTTTGGTGGGATGCGGGATGTGAAAAATTTCAGTAGCGGGATACGGGATGAATTATTTTTTGTGTGGTACCGGGATGTGTCCTGTTTTGTATAGGTGGGATCTGAGATGTTCTAAATTAAAGGCGGGATGCGGGATGCGGGAACAAACTCATCAAAGAACGGCAAGTGAGCGCGATTTTGGCTGACAGTAGATGAATTTTGTTTTCGTGACGATCGTGTTTCTACTCAAAGAAATAACGTGACTATTTAACAATTATTCGCTGAAGGCGAAGTGAATATTCAACAAATATCACTGAGCCCGAGGCGAATAACTTCTTTAGTATAATTTTCAGAGGTGAATATCAAAAACTGCAAAATAACAATAGAAAACACGAAAACAACAAACACAAGTGCTCGCTTGCATACGTTTAAACCGGTTTAATTCATCGATTGAAATCGTAATTTACACTCAAGTTTTAACAAAACAAACACTACGAAAAAGATTAACAGACCTCTCAAATCTTACGATCATTATTTTGTCGTGACACTCACGGTTTTCAGTTCAATCTCACGGTCTCACGACGAGACAGGCATATCTCACGACAACCAGAGGCACAAGCTGAAAATATGCAATTTCTTGTATAATTTCATTTGTGGCTTGATTCATAGCATTTCAAAGTAGTCTTTAAAACAGTTAAAATACTTTAAATTAATGACAATGCGGGGTATTAAGTGGTCTTTGCGAGCATACGAGTACAGTGTTTTGGTTGCGAGCATGAGCATTGATAAAAGTAATATAAGTCTGCGACCGTCGAGCACTTTTCAAAAAACTAACTCCACTAAAAACCGAGCATAAGAGTACTTGTAAAAATATGCGAGGACGAGTACACGAGCATCAACTGAGCTTTTCGAGCAGAAGCCTAATTTTGCGAGCACTGCAAAATTTGAGGCACCATTCATGACCCCTACAATGACACGAAAGACAACTGAGAAAGAGGTTGCCATTTGTAAGTAATTTCTCAACTCATTTGCTTGCTTGATGTAGTGTCTGCCTCTAGTCCTCTTTCCTAAAAAGCGAAAAAGACAAACCAAGTCAGTAAAGGTCATTTCTCTTGTAAGCCAGTTCCTTCTGTAGGAAGTAGATCAAGACAGTGCATTACATCATAGTCACCAGTTAACTATATTCAAAGTCGCTTTCAGTACAGTCCCGCACCGCCCTTCTTTTGACTTCGACGCCAATGAACTGGCAGTAATCAACGCAAGAAGAGAGAATATGTTTCTTGGTTATCATTAAAAGCAACTTTTCCAAACTGAGAGAATTTTTTCAAGTAACCACTTGCATGACGCAAGTAAAACGTAATATTGAAGAAAAATAGCAAAAACAACTTAGGCGGATTAAAAGATTGAACGTTTATCTATAAAAATCAACTGGAACTAATTTCCGCGCATCAGAAGATGATGTCTGACCACAGGAAAGTGGAGCAAAAAAAAACTACTAACCATGATTCTAACAACAACGGGTCAACGATTGAACACATTTGCATGCAAAAATGGAATGAAAGTAACTTTAACTTGCATAGCACATACACTTTAATTAAACACGCTAAAATAAAGTGCTTCCTCTGTAATGTCAACTTACTTTGATTTTCCAAAGTCAAATGTAACGTTATCTCCAATCAGCATAAACGGTGCCCACTCGGAAACCTTGGCAAAGCCGTTATCTCTCATCCACTTCATGGCCATGTGAAGAGATTCACTGGCGCTTTCCCCACGAACAAGGTGCTCGTAGAAGCAACGCATTAACTGCTGTGTTGCATTGTCTGCTAGAGCCCACAGTGCCACCAATACTGAACGTGCACCAGATCCTAAGAACGCTCGAGCGATTCCAACAACTCCCTCGGCTCTTATCTGACCACACCCACTGTGACAACAGCTAAGTACCACCAGCTTAGCTCGCAGTCGAACTTGTGAAATGTCAGACATTGTCAACAAGTAGTCCTTTTCACGTGGAATCTTTTTAGTAGAGAGTAAAGGGGACAGCGCAATTTCTCCTCTTTCAGCATTTCCATGTGCAGCAAAATGTATCAGACTCACTGAATGTAATCTTTCAAGCACCGCCTGCTTGGTTGCGCACTGTCCTAACAAAGGCTGTACGCCCAGCAGTTCTCCAATCATCTCTGCTTCCTTTCTCGCACAAGGCAATGGTAAGAAGGTTTTGCGACATCCCTTATAACGCACCCGGCCAACCACAGGATCACCCACTATCAGTGCACCAGTCTGACTGTGATAGTCTGCAGGACTGTCCTGAATAAGCTTGAGGGTCGTCAAAGAAGGAATAATGCGAATCCTGAAAGTGTCGGATAAATACTTTCCACTTTCATCACGTAAAGCTGGAAATGGAACACGGTACAAGCCGCGATCAGGAAGAATGACGATCTCAGGTCCCTCAAGGAACTCGGCTACAGGAGCGATGAGCATTTTGTTGAACATAGTTAGACTTGGTTCGGGATCATCCTCACCCTTTGCGGAGTTCCCTTCTCGAGAAGGATCAGATTTCGGTTCAATGTCATCTAAAGATCGATCTTCGCAATCTTCTTCGGGAAAAATACCAAAGCTCCGGAATCTTTTAGCCATGTTAGCAAAAAATTCATCCAAATTGTTAGCCAATTCAGCATGAAGAGTGTTTCTATCTACTGTTGTTCTTCGGAACTGAATGACTCCGTTTGCCTTGAGAATCCACAAAAATACATCCGAGTGATCGTTATAAGAAATGTACAGACAAACGCAGTTGCTTTCTTTCTCCGTGACATTTTCAATACCAATCCACGATTGCGGATTAGCTGAGATTTGCCTTTCAACAGAGTACTGAGTCGCCATCAAGTCTGCAAGCGCTCTAGCCCGACCAAGCTCTTCAACGTAAAGAGCATTTTTAGGATTCCCACTTGCACAGAACAATGCACTAAGGGTCTGATAGGGGAAATTATGCGTATCTGAAAAAGAAATTTTAAACTGGTCGTTATCTACAAGAAAATCTCGCAAATCGTCGCATTTTTCAATACTTCGAAACAGATAAGATAAGGCTTCTTGATATTCTTTTTGTGATATCTTCGTCCATGCAAGACGACTTAAGCACTGAAACTCAGCCTCGCCGTGTCCTATGTCTTTACTTATTGAAAGTGCTTTTTCAAGACATTCCTCAGCCATGACGTGCTCACCAAGAGATTGAAACGCATTTCCTAGGTTTTGGTAATTTTCTGCTTCTCTTGCTCTGTGACCAATTTCTATGTTGATGGCAAGTGCTTTCTCGAAGTATTCTTTAGCTTTGACATAGTCACCGAGAAAATGAACCAGTACTCCTAGACTTTCGTAAGATGATGCTTGTCCATCTCTGTCAGCAATTTCTATTTGGATCGCAAGTGCCTTTTCGAGACATTCATTACTTTTTGTATAATCTCCAAGATGCTGAAACACCATTCCTAGGTTGACGTAAACTGTTGCTTCTTCTTTCCTGTCGCCAATATTAATTCTGATCGCAAGTGCCTTCTCGTGATATTCTTTAGCCATGACATATTCCCCGAGAGAATGGAACATAATCCCAAGGTGTCTGTAAACTCCAGCTTCTCCTGCTCTGTCGCCAGTTTCAGTACTGATCGCAAGTGATTTCTCAAGATATTCTTTAGCCGTGACATATTCACCAAGAGAAAGAAATACAGTTCCTAGGTTTCCGTAATCTACTGCTTCCCCTGCTCTTCCCCTGCTCTGACCCCAAGTTCCATTCTGATCGCAAGTGCTTTCTCATGGTATTCTTTAGCTTTGTCATATTCACCAAGAGAAAGAAACACAGTTCCTAGATTTCCGTAATCTACTGCTTCTCCTGCTCTGTCACCAATTTCAGTTCTGATCACAAGTGCTTTCTCAAGATATTCTTTAGCCGTGACATATTTACCAAGAAAGTGAAACATCTTCCCTAAGTTTCTGTAATCTGCTGCTTCCCCTTCTCTGTCGCCAATTTCAATTCTGATCGCAAGTGCTTTCTCGTGATATTCTCTTGCTTTGTCATATTCACCAAGAGAATGAAACACAGTTCCTAGGTTTCCGTAATCTGCTGCTTCTCCTTGTCTGTTACCGATTTCTTTTTTGATCACAAGTGCTTTCTCAAAATATTCTTTAGCTTTGTCATATTCACCAAGAGAATGAAACACAGTTCCTAGGTTTCCGTAATCTTTTGCTTCTCCTTGTCTGTTACCGATTTCTTTTCTGTTCGCAAGTGCTTTCTCGAAATATTCTTTAGCTTTGTCATATTTTCCAAGACGTGTTAACACATTTCCTAGGTTTCCGTGAAATGGCGCTTCTCCAGCTCTGTTACCAACTTCAATTGTGATCGCAAGTGCTTTTTCAAGATAATGCTCGGCCTTGACATATTCACCGAGAGAATGAAACACAACTGCTAGGCTTCCGTAACCTTCGGCTTCTCCTTTTCTGTCTCCAATTTCAATTCTGATCGCAAGGGCTTTCTCGACATGTTCTTTAGCCGTGACATATTCACAAAGAGAATAAAACATCGTTCCTAGGTTTAAGTAATCTGTTGCTTCTCCTGCTCTGTCTCCAGTTTCCATTCTAATCACAAGTGCTTTCTCAAAATATTTTTTAGCCCTCTCATATTCACCAAGGCAATGAAACACAGTTCCTAGGTTTTCGTAATCTGTTGCTTCTCCTTTTCTGTCGCCAATTTCAGTTCTGATCGCAAGTGCTTTTTCATGATAATCTTTAGCTTTTACGAATTCGCCAGTAAGTTGAAACACACTCCCGAGGTTTCCGTAATCTTTTGCTTCCCCGTTTCTGTCACCAATTTCTATTTTGATCGCAAGTGCTTTCTCGAAATATTCTTTAGCTTTGACATAGTCACCAAGACATGTAAACACATTCCCTAGGTTTCCGCAACATGACCCTTCTCCGGCTCTGTTACCACTTTCCGTTGTGATCGCAAGTGCTTTTTCAAGATATTGTTTGGCCTTTACATATTCACCAAGAGAAACAAACACAGCTCCTAGGTTTTCGTAATCTTCTGCTTCTCCTTTTCTGTCACCAATTTCCTTGCTGATTGCAAGTTTTTTCTCAAAGTATTCTCTAGCTTTAACGTATTCACCAACAGAAAGAAACACAGTTCCAAGGCCTCCGTAAGCGTCTGCTTCCGTTCTTCTGTCGCCTGTTTCTGTTGTTAAGCTGATTAGTCTCTCGTAAAGTTCTTTTGCCTCAACATACCTGTTTTGATTCTGATACATTCCTGCCAGTGCTATGCTGAGCCTTCCTTCTAGAACTGTTAAACCACACTTGCGGTAAATGACAAGAAGTTTACTTCCGTATGTTATGGCATTTGTGTAATCACAGATAACACGGTACGCCATGAACATTGTATTATAGACTCCCCAGTAAATGAATCTACAAAATTGCTTTTCTTCCCCCAGTGCTATATTATTCAGTGCAATCAAGAGTTCCTTGCATAACTCGATGGCTTTTAGAGCACGACCAGTGTTGAGAAGGAAAGTGGCAAGAATTAAAACCATAAATACGGTATCTATAACTTCCTTCATGACCTCCTCTGCTGTAAGTCTTGTCAAAAATCTAAATGGAATAACATAAGTTGAGTAATGATGCAGAATTATTGCAGTTGTCGAACAACTGCAAACGAGACATCGAATTACCTAGTAAAGGCCCCAGGGGGGGGGGGGTACTCCGGCTTGTAAATGACGGGGATGATCGAACAGAGGCAAAACTCAGGACCCAAAAATCCCTAAGTCTTCCGACATTACCCAAAAAAATCCCTGGACCAAAAATAACCCCCAAAAAATCCCTTGTCAAATTTCCCCTAAATTGCCAGGAGGGGCAATAACATAACACAAATAACGCTTGTTTTGTTTATTCATCATATCATAAAAACGCCAAGGCCGCGCCAAGGCACTTTAGTTCGTTTTTAATACCCAAAAAAATCCCCTATTTAAATCAAGTCACCCAAAAAAATACTTGCCAAATTTTCCAACCCAAAAAATCCCGTAATTGAAAATTTCAAACCCAAAAAATCCTTCGATCATCCCCGTCATTAACAAGCCTGAGTACCCCCCCCCCTGGGGTAAAGGCTAAATATTTCAAAGTTTTCCTCTCTATAAATAATCGTGCCGATTAATGCTAACCCAAAATTATAAAGGTAACTGAGATTTCATTCTTTGTCTTTAAAAGCGAGTATCTCAGTCTTCTAAGTTTTCGTTACACTTTGAGATATAATTTGAAGTGGCCTTGGAGAAAAGCACTTGAAATGGGAGAATACATCACTGACAATTTTAAAAACTGAATAAAGAGTAGTTGACACTAATTGTGGATTAGCTTTACTCCGCGATAAACAACCGAGCTCAGATCAAGTAGAAACTGAAAAATGTGTACAGAATCTCATGGTCGAATGTGTTAAACGCCCTTTTTAAATCGAAGATAGCCATGGCATTTAATAATTAAGACCAACTGTCTGTTGCCTCGAGTAGAGCATTAACCTTCGAGTGAGCTTCATCGAAGCCGGACTGATTTCGGGAGAAAAGATTATTCCTCTTAAGATAGTCATACCCCCCCCCAGTGACCATGGATTATCAGCTCGAAAACTTTTGGCTCCCACAGGAAATAGCACTGAAGTAAGACGATAACGAGAAAGGCAATTTGGTTTGCTCGAATTTATACAACTGCATTATGAATAGTTTTATCTCGTTTAAATGGCAAAGATTCATACAATACATGGCTAGTTAACTTACCACGCCAACGTTGAAACGAAAGTCTAAAGCTGACTAGCTCGTATTCCTTGCTTAGAATTCGATGGAATGAATTACGCAGTAAAGTTCATTTTGTACTGTTCACTTTGGAAAGGAAAAACGCCAGAAATCCGTGATTCGTTCCTCTGGGAAATTAAAAAATGAAATTATCTAGTAAGAGTCTATATTAAAAAGAATGACCAGTTTTTCAGTTTCCCAAAAATCAACGGAAGTTTGAGAATTTATTTATTTTATTTTTAAACTAACTGCCACGAAATTGAGATGACTTTATAGTAATTAAACAACTTCCCATTGTTCATCAAAATGATGAAAAACGCATTTCCGAGGACCTAAAATTCAAAATTTCATGTGGAAGCATTTCACCGGACCCTACTAGAGGGTTCGACTTTTAGAGCCCCGGCTAGATCAAATCACCTGCTAAATTCGCCTCCGTTCTTCTGTTTTGTTCATGATGACCGCTTGGATTTTTATCTTGTAGATAGGAAAAAAGATAGGATAAATTGGACGTGCTCTAAGAATGTCCACACCTATTAATCAAACTTGCTTATGTCGACAGTTTGTGGTACGAATTTTGGCCCACGCTCAAATTTTGTACGCATACACCTTAGGGCATAAACATGGACTAAGAGGCTATTTGAGGCGCAATGATTCTTTTACTTCCAGTAAATGTTAACAGGGGGCGAGGGGGGGGGGGGGGGAGTTTTATGGGGAAAAGCCCAAGCAATGAGGTTAACACCATTTCTTCTACATTTCAGTCATTTTACACTTAAGTCACAACTCGATGGTTTGATGTTAATTTAAAGAGGTTTTTACAGACAGTTTTTGTAAAAAAAATTTACACCAAACGCAAAAAAAGTGAACAGATTCCCTAAGCAAGAATACTCTTGCTCTCAATCTGTCGTACGGAAAAAGATGGCGGCTGTACATTTTCCTAGCGAACCTGACACAGCCAACAGGGCATACAGAAAGCGGAAGCAGTGTTTTTGCGAAATTCACTCCTGTACTAACAAACATTGTTCATGCTGGGGTTGAAGTTTTTAGAGCTTTTCTGTGCGCTTTGGGTTTTCGCACGTCAAGAATTATAGGCAAATGTACCAATCACCATCTTTATCGTTATACGCTGGATTAATACAGTTGTATCTCGATAACTCGAACCATCAGTAACTCGAACCTCCCGCTAACTAGGACCTATATTGATTCCCCTCCAGGTCATTTTCTTACTTATTTTACCCTCGATAAAACTCGAACCTTTTTCGATTTCCCTTGAAGGTTCGAGTTATCGGGATTCGACTGTACATACTTTGTACCCTCGAGGACACCCCAGCAATTTGAATTGGGCGGGGGAGTGGTGCACTTCTTGAAGTCTTCCCTGCTTTAAACCAAATTCTTAAAAACGCTTACTTAATTTTAAACCAAAATATGCTATTTTCCCCACCCTATTTCAGACCTGACCCTAAAATAGCTTAACACTCGGCTGTAATCTATTTCGGACTAAATATTACCTAGAAACTGCTTTGGTTTGCATGATTTTTTTTTGTAAAAAAAAAAAACAATGTTTGGGAAGGACCGATTTAAATTTAAATTCAATTTAGTTTTCAGCCTAAAGTGGACAAACCATACCCTGGTCAAAATCTCTACCCCAGTTTAGACCAAAACGGATCAAATACTATATATATTCTTTGGGGCCGCACATACCCATATACCTTTTATTAAGAAGTGCACCCCCCTTTCCTTCCCCGGCCGAGAAGGGTAAGGGTAAGACCAGAAAAACATTATAAAAGTCACACAGAATTATGAATAATTTATTAACATTTAAATTAAGAAGGCATAACACTTAACACCAATCTCTTGTACGGAAAGTTCACCGTTCTTGCGAGAAGGGCAATTAAACCTCTTACAAGGAAACAAGTAAAAACAACAAGTAGGTGGTTTTCACTGTCACGTCACTGTCACGCCGCGAAAAAATGAATCCAAAACTAACGAGTCATAAAAATCAAGAATATTACGGTGTAGAAAACTACTATAAATACTATAAACTACTTGTCCAAGTCTCAGGTCCGTACGTTTTTCCGTACTCGAGTCAGCCGTCAAAATGTTTTGCGCAAATTTAGAGAGCACAGCAAAGAAACGCCATGCTGGAGTCTAACTACTTGGACTCCAACATGACGGCCAGAAATCAATGAAAACATCTGGCATTAAATTCTGCTACAAAAAGCGGCAAGATCACACTCATGAACAAGTAACCATTCGCATAAACACTTCTCACAAAACCTCAACTGTCCAGATTGTTAAAAATTGCAGGATGTGGCATTTTTTAAAGAAAACGTGACAGCCTTCTGGCGGCCATCTTTGATCTCGCGTGGCGTGAAATTCCGAACTTTGAAATGCTCTATCGTAAAGACGGCGAATGCTATCGAGCTGAAAACCTTCAATAAAATATATATTGAGGAAGTCTAAGAGTCAATGAAGGATAAAAACTCAGGGGTCTTGCGATTTTGGGTTTCAGAATTTTGATGACGTCACGTGAAAACCAAGAATAAAAACAATTTCAGTTTGTTACACTATATAAAAACATAAAAAATACTTGTTCTAAATTGCGTTCTTGAGTTATACCAAAAAAGTAAAAATAGAACATGAGAAACCTGACTAACTTGTTATAAGATAATGAGCATTTTATTCACGAGTCTTTGACGTTTATACTCACCACCACCACCAATAGAACTTTTCGTCTCGACTGGTCGGATTATGGTCCAGGGAAAGATGTACGAAGAGTGGTGTGCTAATGAATTTCCTGTCCTCTTGGATATCGTAAATACGATTGAGCCATTGCCTACCATCTCAGACAATGCAGTCTTCACATCTTTATTACCACAATTTTTTAAAAACTTTGTGCAGTTTATCCATGACGACGATATTCCTTCATCTGGAAAATCTACTATTGCTAAAATCTCTGCACAGAACACAACGGAAACACCACAGACACCACACAGTGAGCTTATGTCATCCACTCTAACACCAAGCCGACTAAAACAAATTTCCACTCTACGAAATACCCTGGGTGAGCTAGAAGCCGAATTCACTCAGCACAAGCTGATAAGTGACGGTAATATCCAGCAATTAAAGGACAAACTGGTCCAACAAGACAATGCATTAAAATTACAGAACAAACAATTTGCAGACCTTGCTTCGGATCTGTCAACTCAAGTCACTTCATTAAATGAGTTGCTACAACAACACTCAACACAAATGAAGAAACTTCAAGAAGAAAATATCGCACTACACAAGAAGAACTCAAAGTTACTAGAGGCAAATGCGGCTTTACAGGCAAAACACCGCCAGTTTGAGACTGACGTCGCCTTTTTTAAAGATCAAATGAAAGCCTTATGGCAGAAATCGGCAGATGCACCCCCTCCGGTTTCTGACGCCGACGACAAACAGCTCTGTCACAATTCAAGGGAACCAACTCAGGAAGAGCACTTCTCGAAACCAGCAACCGCAGAACAAGAACTCCTTCTTGTAGATCTGCCCACAGAGAACCGGTTTTCATTGTTGCAAGAAGAAACCCCAGAGTTAAACAGCAGAAACACACTCCCGCCGCCTCTCCCGGAAAGTCACGCAAGAAATGTTTCCGATGACAAGTCAAATACAGTTACTCCAGGTCATGTAAGAGCCAATCTTGATGACAACAACACTCGCGATGGAACAACACAAACACGGCAAAACAACAACAACAATTTACGGCCTCGTAGACCAGCTAGTGATGGTACACCACCAAACGCAGCAAACACAGCAGTCATTCTGTGTGACTCCAACGGTAGATTTTTAAACACGAAAAAGATGTTCCCACCCTCATATACTGCGCAATACTTCCGCTGTCCAAAGATTGAGCATGCACGGGCCTTGATACAAAACGAAATTACTGATTCTCCTCAACTCATCGTCATACACACGGGAACAAATGATCTAGAACTGACACACACAGCAGATGATCTGATATCTGAAATTACCACTATGATTACAGAAGCCTCAACTAAATTTCCCTCTAGTAATATTATCTACTCAACACTGCTTCCACGAGCAGATGTTTCATCTCAAAACATTGCTTACATTAACGAAAAAATTTGCGTTCAATGCTCAAAGTTACCAAATGTGCGCCTGGCCACTCATGAAAACGTATTTGCAAAAGGTCCAGCTGTCTTATATGACAATAAACATTTACAAAGACGTCACATTGGTTTATTTGCGGCCAATCTAGTAGAAGCGATTCGTGGTAGAACGAAACCAGCACGATTAATTAGCAGCCAAACAAGGTCTCCGCCCCGTCAACAAAACAGAGCAATCCCGGGAACAGTGCCTCTTGGAACATATGCATCATACAGCAGCGCAGTCAAGGGCTTTCCCACAGAAATGCCTCGCCATCAACAAGGACCTTACATTCCCATGGTTCCACAGGCTCAACAGCAAGAAAACCGCTTATATATGGACAATCACCGAACAATCCCGTAATAAACAATTCGGTTCATTCTCCGAATAAAGACTCATCTGTAGAAGTTCCAAGAGAACTAATATCCTTTTTTAGATTCATTAAATCGTTTATTTAGCTTTAAATTATTTACCAGAATGGCCATATAAATCCGATTAGCAAAAAATCGATAGATCTTCGCGGACGATGGCCAATTGCTTGCATTACACAGGCAAATTGTCTTTTCTCGCTTGGAATATAAATGGGCTTTCTTCCAAATCAATTGGGGACAAATCGCAGAACACAGATTTTTTAAATATGATCA
The DNA here is from genome assembly GCF_052425735.1 of Oculina patagonica. Lineage (NCBI taxonomy): Eukaryota > Metazoa > Cnidaria > Anthozoa > Scleractinia > Oculinidae > Oculina > Oculina patagonica. The sequence goes on along the minus strand of NC_135758.1, from coordinate 5,198,898 downwards.
ATAATTTTGATTTCATAATTCTCTCCGAGACTTGGAAATGCACAGATGTTGAAATATCAGGATATAGATCAGTAATCCAAGATTCTATTAATTCGAGAAAAGGTGGTCGTAACTCCGGTGGTATTGTTTTACTTTACAAAAATGCATTACATGATTGGATTTCAATTGTGAAAAAATCACCAAATTTTCTATGGTTTAAGATCAACAAAGATTATACTAAAACCAACAAAGATATATACACATGTGGACTTTACATTCCTCCGCACAACTCGAGATATTTTGATAATGAATTATTTGAAGAACTTGAAACGGACATTGCACTTTTTTCCTCCCATGGATCGGTTCTTCTTATGGGCGACTTTAATTCAAGAACAGGGAAATATTCGGATAGTATCTGTCAAGAAGGGTCGAAAGTTATTCCAAATGACCGATCTGAACTTTCGCTTAATCCAACTCAGCGAAATAGCTTTGACAATGAAGTGAACAATCACGGAAAAAGACTTCTTGAAATATGTAAAAGCGCCGATCTCAGAATATTGAATGGAAGAGTCAGTGGTGACTCTTTAGGGAGAGCTACCTTTCACGGGAGAAATGGTATAAGTGTAATTGATTACGCACTGTGCGATCAAGATTTATTCTTAAATGTTTCAAATTTTATAGTAAAACAGCCCACTTCATTATCAGATCATAGCCCTATAGTGACTTGGCTAAATATTAATTCGACCAATTCTGATACATGTATTCCAAAAGGATCGCATAATAACATCAACTCTTTAACGCGCATATCAAAACAGTTTGTTTGGGATAGCGATTCTACACAGAAATTCAAAGATGCTTTACGCTCTCCAGTTATCCAAACTCTCATACAAGATTACATAGACGAAAGAGCACATATTAACGATGTTAACACTTCCCTTGATAAAGTGGAAAATATTTTTAACACAACTGCAAGACAATGTTTAAAGATTAAAACCACAAAACAGCGTAAGCGTATCCAGTCATCGTCAAACAAAAAATGGTTTGATCGGGAATGTAGATTAAAAAGACATGAATTGAGGAAATTTGCAAACCAAAAACACAGAGACCCCCTGAACTCAATTTTACGTGAAAATTACCACGTCGTTTTAATGCAATACAAAAGTTTACTTAAATCTAAAAAGAACGACTATTGTAATAGCAAGCTTCATAACTTGGAGGAAGCTGTTAACAATTCAGATGCGGCTAACTTTTGGAAATGTTTAAAATCAATGGATGACACTATTAAAAAAGAAGATACTCCTTTAGTGTCAGAAGAAAATTGGCTGCGATATTTTGAATCTCTTCACTCCAATGATCGACTTAATCCCATTCAAGAGAAAATCTGTAACGAACTTCAAGAAGAAGAAGTCCGGAAAAAACAATTTCGGCCATTAGATCACTTGATTACCGAAATTGAAATACGAAAAGCTGCCAAAAAGTTAAAGAACAACAAATCTTCTTATTCAGATAAAATTAAAAATGAAATGATTAAAGCAAGTATCAACGACCTTATGCCCGTATATTACAAACTTTTCAATGGAGTTCTAAATTCAGGTTCCATGCCTCAAACATGGTGTGGTGGTCTCATAACGCCAATTTATAAATCGGGTGGAAGAAGTGATCCGTCAAATTACCGTGGTATCTGCGTTTCGAGTTGTCTGGGTAAATTGTTTTGTTCTATTTTAAATCAAAGGCTTCTCGAGTATTTCAACACCAATCATATATTACACAAGTCACAGATCGGCTTCATGCCTAACAATCGAACAGCAGACCATGTTTTCACACTCCGAACTTTGATAGACAAGTACGTCCATAATCACAATGGCAAAATTTATGCCTGCTTTGTCGATTTTAGAAAAGCTTTCGACTCAGTCTGGCATAATGGGCTTTTAAGTAAGTTATTGCAAATTAATTTAGGGGGATCCTTCTACAATTTAATTAAAAGCCTTTATTCTAAGTCTTCTTGTTCGATAAAAATTGATCAGTATCAGACACGACCCTTTCAATATATGAGAGGTGTACGACAAGGTTGCGTTTTAAGTCCACTACTTTTCAACCTTTATATTAACGATTTACCGTTCTCATTTGAAAATATTCTGTCTGATCCTTTTGTCCTACCAAACGGTACAAAATTAAACGCTCTACTATATGCCGACGATTTAATTATTTTATCACGTTCCAAAACAGGTTTGCAAAACTGTCTTAACACATTAGACACATACTGCAACACGTGGATGTTGAGCGTAAATCCCAAAAAAACCAAGATAATGGTTTTTCAAAAACGTGCGAAAAAATGTACTGAACATGTATTTTACATAGGAAATCAAACAATTGATGTTGTACAAGATTACACTTATTTAGGAACCAAAATATCTTCTACAGGAAATTTTAAAATCTCACTTGATCACCTAAAAGAGAAAGGACTTCATGCACTTTTTAGTTTGAGACGACACACAAATTTTAGTAGATTGAAACCTTCTCTTGCCTGTAAAATCTTTGATGCAATGATATCTCCAATTCTGCTCTATAATAGTGAAATTTGGGGTGGTTATGTAAAATCTGATTTTAAGGCCTGGGATGGTTCACAAATTGAAAGAACACATCTACAGTTTTGTAAACGCTATCTTGAAGTCAGTAATAAGGCTTCTAATGTTGCATGTAGAGCTGAGCTTGGTCGATTTCCTCTCCTTATCACCATTAATCAAAGAATCCTCAACTATTTGATATATCTCCAAGAAAAGCAACCGGATTCTTTTGTTAGACAGTCTTTTTTAATTTCATTAGAACTTCACACCGCTGGTAAAAATAGTTTTTACTCTAATCTTATGAAGATATCCGAATATTTTAATTTTGGTAATTTTAATCCTGATTTAGTAGACACCGCAAAAGTGACAATGTTTCTGCAGTTAATGAAACAGAAATATATTTCGTATTGGCAGCATACTCTACAGCATTCTCAAAAACTAGAATTTTATAGATCTTTTAAGAACGAATATGCTACCTCCAATTATCTAGAGTTAACTAGGAGAGTTTCTGGTAGGAGAACATTAGCTAAATTACGAATTAGCAATCATAAGTTAATGATCGAACTAGGCAGATATAACAATACGCCCAGACATAATAGGCTCTGCCCGGTCTGTGATTGTAATAAAACCGAAGATGAAATTCATTTTCTCTTTTATTGTTCCAAATATGCAACAATAAGAGATAACTTTTACAAGACAATACAGCCTATCATCTTAAATGTCAGCCAACTACCAGTGCCTGACTTGATTTTAGAATTAATGAATTCTCCCGATCGTTTTGTGACCATGCAATTGATTAAATTTATATCATCTTGTTTTGATTTACGTAACAAAATACTATCAATGTAATTAATTTTATATGAATCATTTTTGTTTTTTACTATATATTATTATTTTATTATTTTTATTATTATTATTACTAAATAAGTTTACGCTTTTGCAATATTGTAACAAATTTACAGTCATGCAAATAAAGCTTGTTGTTGTTGTGGTGGTGGTGGTGGTGGAGTAGTAGGAGCAGGAGAAAGAATTTTACAAACGTATTTACTTAGGACTAATTTTTAAGCGCTTTCATCACTGAGTTCACTCGAGCGTATCGAGTATAAAAACCATTGTTCGAAAACAATGATGACGGCTGTAGGTAATTTATGCAACAAATTTAAAGCTTGCATAATTGCAGACTGTATTTTTCAGTGATGTCAAATACCATGTACAAGATTGTGCAATACATAAAGCCGCTGCTGTGATCCAAAGAAATAAAATAAAGTCCGTCAAACCGGTTATACCACCCAAGATAAAAATAGAACACGACAAACCTGTTCAACTGGTTATACCAACCAGATAAAAATAGAACATGACAAACCTGTCCAACTGGTTATAAGATAATGAGATTCCACAGCATTTTATTCATGAGTCCATGACGTCACCCAGTAAATGTATTCCTCCGCAAATTAATGAGATTCCTCCGCAAAAGAAACAGGAGTAAAAGATCCCTTCTATACTACTTGCATTTAAAACTACACGACTGATTTTATAGCATTGCAAATCACGTCTTGAAAATTTGAAAAATAAAATGACAATGGCACGAAAGACAACTGGTAAAGTTTTTGCTATTTGTAAGTAGTTTCTCATCCCATTGCTTGCTTGTCAATGCGGGATCTGCCTTAAGGCTTCATCCTGAAAACAAGAAAATACAAACCTAGTTATAAGTAATCACTTGTAAGCCAATATCTAGCTTTCTGGGGAGTGTATCAAGGCAGTACATTACGTCCTAGTCACCGGTTCACCATATGCACCATATTGAAAGTCGCTTGCAATACATTTCCCCACCACCCTTCTTTACGCTTTGATTTCGACGGCCGAAAAAGTGGCACTTATTGGTAGTCATTAAGGCAAAAAGGACAGTCGAGCATGACTGGGCTTCAAGTGAACATGTTTCTTGATAATAATTAACACCAGCTTTTCCAAACTGAGAAAACTGCTTCAAAGTAATCACTTGCATCACGCAAGTAAAACATATAAAAGGCAGATCAAAAGAATGAACGTTTATCTAAATTAAAAAAATCAACTGAAACTAGTTTGCGCGCATCAGAAGATGATGCCTGACCACCGTTTTGAAAAGGAAGAAGAGTACAGCATAAAAAAGTTACAAACCGTGATTCTAACAACAACAGGAATAAAAAAGTTACTTTAATTTTGACCCAAATTCCACAGCACATTCACTTTGATTTAACATGCTAAAACAAAATGTTTCCTCTGTACTGTAAACTTACTTTAATTTTCCAAAGTCAAATGTCACGTTATCTCCAATCAACATAAACGGTGCCCACTCGGAAACCTTGGCAAAGCCGTTATCTCTCATCCACTTCATGGCCTCGTGAAGAGATTCACTGGCACTTTGCCCACGAACAAGGTGCTCGTAGAAACGTCTCATGAAGTGCTCTGTTGCACTGTCTGCTAGAGCCCACAGTGCCACCAGTACTGAACGTGCACCGGATCCTAAGAATGCACGAGCAATTCCAACGACTCCCTCTGATCTTATCTGTCCACAACCACTATGGCAACAGCTAAGTACCACCAGCTCTGCTCGTAATCGAACTTGTGAAATGTCAGACATTGTCAACAGGTAGTCTTCTTCTTGTGGAATCCCGGTAGTAGTGCCTGGAGGTGCAAGAGCAATTTCTCCTCTTTCTGCATTACCATGAGCGGCAAAGTGTATCAGACTCGCTGAATGGATCATTTCAAGTACAGCCTGCTTCGTTGCGTAAAGTCCTAACAAAGGCTGAACCCCCAGCAGTTCTCCAATCATTTCTGCTTCTTTTTTTGCACAAGGCAATGGTAAGAAGGTTTTACGCCGACCCTTAAAAAGCACCTTTCCAACCTCAGGATCACCCACTATCAGAGCACCAGTCTGACTGTGATAGTCTGCAGGACTGTCCTGAATGAGCTTGAGGGTCGTCAAAGAAGGAACGATGCGAATCCTAAAAGTGTCGGATAAATACTTTCCACTTTCATCACGTAAAGCTGGAAATGGAACACGGTACAAGCCGCGATCAGGAAGAATGATGATCTCGGTTCCCTCAAGGAACTCGGCTATAGGAGCGATGAGCATTTTGTTGAACACAGTTAGATTTGGTTCGGGATCATCCTTACTCTTTGCGAAGTTCCCTTCTCGAGAAGGATCAGGTTTCGGTTCAATGTCATCTAAAGATCGATCTTCGCAATCTTCTTCGGGTAAAATACCAAAGCTAGAATATATAGCAAAATATTCATCCAAATTGTTAACAAATTCAGCGTGAAGAGTGTTTATGTCTACTGTTGTTCTTCGGAAATGAATGACACCGTTTGCCTTGAGGATCCACACAAATATATCTTGAGCATAAAAAGAAATGTACAGATAAGTACAGTTACTTTCTTTCTCCGTGACATTTTCAATGCCAATCCACGATTGCGGATTAGCTGAGATTTCCCTTTCAACGGAGTACTGAGTCGCCATCAAGTCTGCAAGCGCTCTAGCCCGACCAAGTTCTACAACATAAAGAGCATTTTCAGGATTTCCTGTTGCACAGAAAAATGCACTAAGGGTCAGGTAGGGGAAATTATGCGTATCTGAAAAAGAAATCTTGAACTGGTCATTGTCTACAAGAAAGTCTCGCAGTTCGTCGCATTTTTTAATACTTTGAAACAGATAGGATAAGGCTTCTTCGAACTTTTCTTGTGGTACCGTCGTTGCTGTAAGACCACTATAGCACTGAAACTCAGCTTCACCGAGTCCAATGTTTTTACTTATTGAAAGTGCCTTCTTAAAACATTCCTCAGCCATGACATATTCACCAAGAGAATTAAACACATTTCCTAGTTCTAGGTTGTTTTCTGCTTCTCTTGCTCTGTGACCAATTTCTATGTTGATGGCAAGTGCTTTCCTGAGGTACTCTTTAGCTTTGACATAGTCACCAAGAGAATGAAGCAGTGCTCCTAGACTTGCGTAAGATAAGGCTTGCCCTGCTCTGTCAGCAATTTCTATTTGGATCGCAAGTGCTTTCTTGAGACATTCATTACTTTTCGTATACTCTTTCAGACGTGTAAACGTATTTCCTAAGTTAACGTTGTCTGCTGCTTCTCCTTTTCTGTCACCAATTTCAATTCTGATTGCAAGTGCTTTCTTATGATTTTCTTTAGCCATGACATATTCCCCAAGAGAATGAAACATGGTTCCAAGGTTTCCGTAACCTGCTGCTTCTCCTACTCTGTCGCCAATTTCAGTTTTGATTGCAAGTGCTTTCTCTAGATATTCTTTAGCCGTGACATATTCACCAAGAGTTTGAAACACAACTCCTAGGTTTCCGTAATCTGTGGCTTCTCCTGCCCTGTCACCAATTTCCATTCTGATCGCAAGTGATTTCTCATAATATTCTTTAGCTTTCTCATATTCCCCTACAGATTGAAAAACAGTTCCTAGGTTTCCGTAATCTGTTGCTTCTCCTTTTCTGTCACCAAATTCAGTTCTGATCGCAAGTGCTTTCTCGAGATATTCTTTAGCCATTACATGTTCACCAAGAGAAAGAAAAACAGTTCCTAGGTTTCCGTAATCTATTGCTTTTCCTTCTCTGTCACCAATTTCTATTTTGATCGCGAGTGCTTTCTTGAAATATTCTTTAGCTTTGTCGTATTTTCCAAGACGTGCAAACACATTTCCTAGGTTTCCGTAACAGCTTGCTTCTCCGGCTCTGCTACCACTTTCCATTGTGAACGCAAGTGCTTTTTCGAGATATTGTTTTGCCTTGACATATTCACCAAGAGAAAGAAACACCACTCCTAGGTTTCCGTAACCTTCGGCTTCTCCTTTTTTGACACCAATTTCCTTTGCGATCGCAAGTTTTTTCTCTAAGTATTCTCTAGCCTTAACGTACTCACCAAGAGAATGAAACATAGTTCCTAGGCCTCCATAAGCGTCTGATTCTGTTCTTCTGTCTGTTGTTGTGTTAATTAGCCTCTCATAAAGTTCTTTTGCCTCAACATACTTATTTTGAATCTGATACATCTTTGCCAGTTCTATGCTATGCTTCCCTTCATTGGCTGTTTCGCCACGCTCGCGGTAAATGACAAGAAGTTTCCTCCCGTAAGTCATTGCATTTGTGTAATCGCGTATAGCACGGTACGCCTTAAATATGGTGTTATAGACTGCACCGTAAATTAATTTGCCACATTGCTTTTTTTCTCCCAGTGCTTTATTATTTAGTGCAATCAACAGTTCCTTGCATAACTCGATGGCTTTTAGAGCACGACCGGTGTTGAGAAGGAAAGTAGCAACAGTTAAAACTATAAATACGGCTTGTGTAACTTCTTCCATCACATCCTAGTGTCAGAAACATTTAATGGAATAACATGAGTTGTGTAATTATGCAGAATTATTGCAGTTGTCGAACAAATGCAACGAGACATCAAATTAGCACGTAAAGGCTAAATATTTCAAAGCTTTCCTTTCAATAATGTCGATTAATGCTAACCCAGAATTAAAAAGTTAACGAGACTTCATTCCTCATCTTTAAAGCGAGTATCTCTTCTAAGGTTTTTTTACAGTTTAGTAATAGTAATTGGACTACATGCTGTCCAATTTGGAAATAATTTGATGAAAAAAATTCCGAGGGCAGCCAAAATTGGACGAGGCCGTAGGCCGAGTCCAATTTGGCTGTCAGAGGAATTTTTTGAATCTAATTATTTCCAAAATTGGACAAGCATGTAGTCCGGTTACATATTAATTATATAGCTTGTAGTCAGTCAATCCAGCATAAACAATAAACTTATGTCCAGAACGGGAAAAGCAGTCAACAATAGTAGGCATAACACAGCACATGCAACTCACTCAGAGCATTGTCTTCACAAATAAAACTTAAACAAAACAGTGCAATTTTATTCACCTGAGTTTGCGAAGCTTGCTACAAAGTGAGTGAAAACACTGCATCAATCAATGAAAGTCGTAAACAAAGTGTCCGAAGAGCTTAACAACTTCTTGAATCTGACATACTCCTTTCCACTATATCGTTCGTACTTTATCGCCGTCTTTTCTTTTCGAATTTCAGCAAAAAACGACAAAGAATTGCATCTAGCTCATGCCTCATGGTGAATGAATATCTGACAGATTTCTTGCTTCGCTTCGCTGCACTTACGTTCACCCAAGTTTTGTACTATTGGAGTTGTTTTGCTCTTGGTTTTTGCTTCTTAGTGTAGCTAGCTCCTCTTCTGACAACGTAGAAAATTTCTCTTTGTTGTTTCTATTGCTGAAAAGCTCAAAAGGAATAGAAAAACGTAGCAAACTTGCTCTATAAAATTCCGCCAATGTCGACTAAAACAGGACAAGTTTACAGGGCTGACGCTATGCTTTGTGTTAATTGGCTAATATCCGTCACATGTTGTTTTTCCTTCGATTTGATTGGCTGAGATAAAACTGTCCAATTTATCTTAAATTGGACAGTTTGTGCATTTTACCTGAAAGTCCTAATCGAAACTATCCAAATTTAATCCCAAATTGGACAGTTCCCAGAAATTAAGGAAAAATAGCTGTGCTGACAATATAGGATTTACTGACGGCTATATAATTAAGATTTAAATTGAAGAAGACTTGATGTAGAAAAGCAAATGGAAGAATACATCACTGACAATTAAAAAAAAACTGAATAAGGAGTAGTTGAAATCGTGGATTAGCTTCACTCTGCGATAAAGAACCGAGCTCAGATCAATTAGAAACTGAAAATTGTGTACAGAATCGCATCTCATTAAATCGAAGAAAACCACTTCATAAATTAAGCCCAACTATCTGTTGCCAGTGTTGCCTCGAGTAGAGCAGTAACCGTCAAGTGAACTACACGGAATCCGAACTGATGTCGGGAGAGAAGATTATTCCTCGTAAGATAGTCATACATTTGACCATGGATTATCCGCAAGAAAACTTATTGCTACCACAGGAAATAATACCGAAGTAGGACGATAATTAGAAAGATAATTTGGGTTGCGCGAATTTATACAACTTCATTATGAATAGTTTTATCTCGTTTAAATGGCAAAGATACATCAAAGATACATGTATACAATACATGGCTAGTTAACTTACCACGCCAACGTTGAAACGAAAGTCTAAAGCTGACTAGCTCGTATTCCTTGCATAGAAGTCAACAGAACGAATTACGCAGTCAAGTTTATTTTATACTGTTCGCTTTGGAAAGTAAAAAGACCAGAAATCCGTGATTCGTTCCTCTGGGAAATTAGAAAATGAAATTCTCTAGTAAGATCCTATATATAAAAAGAATGACCAGTTTTTCAGTTTCCCAAAAAACAATGGATGTTCGAGAATTTATTGATCATATTAAGCTAATTACCACGAAAACTGAGATAACTTTAAAGCAATTAAACAACTTTCAGTTGCGCCCCAAAACGCTGGAAAAACGCATTTCCGAAAAAACGCATGCCACCGGACCCTCCACAATATCGTGCGAACCAGACACAGGTAATAGGGCAGATAGAAAGGGAAGGATTGTTTCTGCGAAATTCCGAGACCCTGTACTAACAAACATTGTTCATACTGGGTTTGAAGTTTTTTAGAGCGAAATGTACCAGTACGGTCGCCATCTTTTTCGGTACGATGGATTAATACATACTATGTACCGGAGGGGGGAGTCTTCGTTCACTGTCCAAAATCCACGCGCGCAATTGGTTAAAATAGATCGTGATTTTGCTTTACCTGTCGTCAGCAAACTCCGACAGTGCAGTATTGACAATAATGCACAAAAATCGTGCATTATTGAAAATCTCTTCACCTTCAAGCTGTTCAAGGCTTGTAGAAGTGGAAGAAAAATATATTCCTCAAATTATCAACGATCCAAAACCAAACAAAATCGAAGAGGATAACAACTTGAAGCGCTTTCATGTCCAAAGGTAAACTGAAGCTCAATAAATACAATTTTGTGTGCGATTGACTTGCTTGTAGTTGCTTGATTGTGAAAGCCATCGACTCGATATGAACAAGCTTCTCGCTGACTGTATTTATGAACTACCACAGCTGATGAACGATTTTATGAACCATTTTAAGCTTTATTTCTGTACGGCTTATTTGTGATTTTTATATTATTGATGTAATCCCGTGTAATTAAACTTATGTACTACCACACTTCTTATTTTGTAAACATTAAGCTTATTGTTTGAAGTTCGTTAAGTCGATGATCGCTTGCAGCTAGTGTACTCAGATTGTATATTAAAAGGGTCGGGTCTGTCCGTTCGTGTTTTGTTTAACAAATAAAGAAGCATAAGCCATGTTTTATACTGTCATAAAACACGACGGGCAATTGAGAACACGAGGGAAATATGTAGAAAACATGAGCCGCAGGCGAATGTTTTCTACATTTCTCGAGTGTTCTCAAATGCCCGGAGTGTTTTATGACAGAATAAAACATGGCTTAGGCTTCTTTATTTGCTTTATGATATAGATTTTAGACACCGCGAGTGAAAAGTTTAATTAAAAATATGTACAACAAGAGCGAGTAAACGAAGACGAAAAGCAGAAAATAATTTACGGGAAGACCATAAAACTGACACAATTTCATTCAGTGTTCGACGTAAAATAAGGCTAAGCATTTCAGATAAGTTTGTTACCTTTCAATCTTGATCTTGTCTTTTTGAACTTCAATAAACTTCACCGACTCTGAGTGCAATTTCGTCTCAGCATAATTTAGTAGTCTCGATGACATCCGTCCCTTGCTTCGTTCGACTTAAAAACGCGTATAATTTCCAGAAAAGCTATTGCTTCGGATCTTCCCGTAAACCTTAATTGCTGTCACAATCAAGTTCCAGTATGAAAAGACGATTTAAGACGAGATTGTCGAAGAAAATCTTCGAAAGAAAACTCTCTCGCTCGCTTTCCTCAGCTTTCCTTGCGAGTTTCATTCAACTCAAGCGGTGAACACCGCGCCACAATTTTTCCCGCCTCACTTCGTTTACATCAAAATGAAATGTCCAGTGGATTTATACTTAAAAACGGAATTTAATCGCCCTTGCTGGATACGAGTGGCTATAGCCAACAAAAAGTCAAAGACGCGCGAAGCACTCGAGGAAAGCTGACGAAAAACAATAAAACATGATTTTTCTATGTTTTATACTCTGATAAAACATAGGTTTTTAGCCAATCAGAGCGCGCGTAGACTCCTATCTATATTATAATGACAAATACACGCACTTGCTGGCCTCACAATGAACTCAAAATTTTCAATACTGCACTCGGCTACGCCTCGTGCAGTATTGAAAATTTCTCGTTCATTGTGCGGCCAGCGCGTGCGTGTATTTGTCAACAAAACACTCACAACAGTCTCTAACCCATAAATAATGCACGCTGCTTACGTCACGAGTTTTAGCGCGCAATTTCTTTAATATTTCATAAAAGAAATAAAAAACGCACCCAAGTGCATTGTTGAGTTATATAAGCAATTGGGATTTTTTTCATGAACACTCGAGAAGTGCGGCACTTCTCATGTTCTTAAAAAATTCCTGCGTGCTTATATAACTCAACAATGCACTCGGGTGCGTTTTTTTTTCATTAATATTTAGACAGGAAGCCTCGTCAGGTCTAGCTGGGTTTCTCCTACCAGATCGACTTGGAACTTTTTGGAAATGTGGGTATTTTAGGAGGGAGGAAACCTGGAGAACCCGGAAAAAAACCCTCCGAGCAAGGACGAGAACAAACAACAAAAAGTTATTCCACGTATGGCACCGGGCCAAGCTGGGCCAGAATCGAACTCGGACCACATTGATGGGAGGCGAGCGCTCTCACCGGCACCACTGCCTCACACCTGCTCCCCAATTTCACTACCCTTTTTCAGACCTGACCCTACTCAGGAACTGCTTCAAGTTTGAGCAAACGTTTAACAAAAAATGATTGGTGAGGAATTTAAATTCTCGATTTTAATTTTAATTTAATTTACCCTAATCGAAATCAATACCCTACACCTTGAAATTTTGCGCCCATACCGTTAATCAGGGGCGGATACAGGGGGGGGTGGATAGGGTGGATATCCACCCCCCATTTTTCAGTAAAAAAAAATCGAAATGTCACTTTATTTGAAATAGAAAATAAAGAAAGAAAGAAAAATTAGCTCTCGCTCATGTCTGGTTGTTGTTACGCCACGTTTCGCCGTCTGCCGCCACTTAGGGTTAGGGTAAGGGTTAGGGTTAGGCCCTAATGGTCTGCCATCCACCCCCCCCCCCCCCCCCTTTTGAAATCCTGGATCCGCCCCTGCGCATGGTGCAAGATACCACCTAGCTGGAGAGCAAGCTACGAGCTTGGACATCCAAAACAAAGTGACTTCAACCAGCCACACTTGATTTGTCTTTGTTTTTGATGTCCCAGTGCGTAGCTTGCCTTCCAGCAAGATGTTATTTTGCACCATGTGAACGTTAGTTGCAAAGGGCTCACTGTTCTGTTGCAACTTGCTCTTGAACAGTTACAAAAGCTGAATTTTAAAACAGATGAAAATTTTAAGGATACAAATCGTTCTGAAGAAAACATGAAAAGGTAAAACATTATAAAATTTTTACAACTTGCTTTTGAAGTAAAAATTCAGCTTTGCAAAATGTAATTTGCATTTGATTTTTGTAATCCATTTTAATCCTATCTAATCGTAACCATTCTTGCTCCATTATTGGTATTTACTACTCTTCTGGCATTTTCAACCAAAGTATATGTAAGCTATTATTTTAATGAACACGGTGTCGGTGCTACAAGCCCACACTTGGTCACACTTGGTGTTAGCTGGGTTTGATTTCAAGTTTATACAGCAAGAGAGGCTATGAATGTAAATCAAACTTGTCTTTCATTAATGTCTTAAATGTCTGAAATGTGTGTTTAAGTTTTCAAAATGGTGTCAACTATCGAGAGAAAATGTTAATTCACATACCTGCAATTTCAAAATGGCGGCGGAAGCTTTTTTCAGGCTGCGAGCCTTCAGTCCTACTAGCCAGCGACAGGAAGCACTGCCGCTGACCAGTTAGAGCGTTGGCTCTGAAATGAATAAAGGAAAGGGGACAATCTCGAGCCCAGAGTCCGTCGGTCAGCGGTATGGGACGGACTCTGGGAAACTGGAATTGATCAGATCACTTTCAGGTCGATTTCAGGTAGAACCTTGGTCTTCCGGTTTCTATTGCGCATGCTCTTAGGTCTAAGCGGAAGTAAATTTCCCAGAACGGAAGTTAATCGAGAAAGTTGAACTATTTCAACACAGTATCGACACAACTGGTGTTTATCGAAGCAACAAATGTAACAAAAACGTTCTGCAGTTAACAAAAGAGAGAGTTAACAAAAGAGCGTCTGGTGTTTTGATTTCCTTTAGTCTCTTTCTTGAGCATACTGCTATATTTGTTTTAAAATCAAGGTCTTGTTAGCCTTCCAGGATTCCGTCTGTAAAGACTGCGTGCGTGTGTCCGTTGTTGTTGTTTTGCAGACGACGGCTAACAAATTTACATAATGCACAACGTACGGGCAAGCTATTGTTCTGTTGATAAAAATTTTTGTTTGGCGACTTTCGTGTACTTCAGAGGCTTTTCCTTGACAGCGCATCTTTTCAGGATAGATTGCATGTTTTCGAGCAAATTATTTTTTCCTCGTCGAATTGCGGTAATATTAATAAAGACGTTAAAGGCCACACCGGTCCTGCCTCGTCCCCAGGCGTCCTCCTCCTTGGTAGTGCACGGTTCGCTTGGTGTTGTGGGACTGACGTACACGGTTCGCTTGGCGTTGTGGGCCTGATGCGGACGGGAAAACTCCCTAACCATCAACCCCGCACTCCCTGTTTTCCCGCCTTACCGCCTTTGCCGTCCGGCCGACCGGCGCCTGGGGACGAGGCAGGCACCTGCACACAATTCACGTGCACACAATAAAATTATTGTACAATTCTTTTTCTTCAGCAAAACAACAACGCGTTATGTTCAAATTATACTTCATTAGTTATTATTTTGAATCGAGCACTGTCTGCGACTGATATTCAGTTTTTCAACCGAAACGGAGATTTGAATGAAAATAGTAGTTCTAGCGAGATTTGTAAGTCAACTACAAATTGAGTTTTTAATCGACCTTGTCCTTGGTGACGCCGCCGTTGTTGTTTCTTTTGAGTTCAATGAGAAGGGTAGAATTATAAAATACTTCATTTATGTAGCGCCATATCACGAGTTTTAAGGTGTGTCAAAGAAAAGTTAAAGTTTTGTTGATACTTTGAACATCTGGCCATCGAAAACAAAAAATTGTTTTTCCAGGGTTTCCGGTTTAGTTAACTTCCGGGGTTGATTTTTAGACTTCCTGGTGGATTTCTATTGTTCTGTGGATGACCAATAGAAAAAGAGAAATACATTTCAGTTTCCCAGAGTGAGTCCCGGCGACCCTACCGCTGACCAACCGCCGACGGACGGAGGAGCCGGGGGTCACTCTGGGCTCGAGATTGGAAAGGGGAGGGAGCAAAAAAAACATTTCGCATGCGTATATCATGACGCTAAAGGAATGCCAAAAGAAATCATAAATGACATTGTAATGACAGTTTCTGACTTTTTCCAGATACACTGTGATGCTCCGCTGCTGGAATGCGAATCCAGAGTTGAGGCCGACATTTGAGGAGCTGAGTGATGAACTTCATCGAATGCTCACACAAGAAACAGTAAGTTGACTATTTTGAATAGTCGATACGATATAAATTTGTTGCGGGACTCTCCGGCTGAAAAAAGGAAAACATATCAAGCTCAGCGCGCGGGAGACGGCCGGCCTGTAGAATATGGCTTGTAGAATTAACCAATCACAGTGCACGTACTATCTAAGATATGCACCAAATATCAACGTTATGTAAAGAGTTCAAAAAAACATCTATTGAAATAAAAGACAATTTTGGGCACATAATAAAAACAATAGTTTTCTTAGAATTCTTTGCCCAAAACCCTGCTTATAAATAACACTACAAAAGTTTAAAAAGTTAGGCAATAGCTTTCCTTTAGCCTAGTCTCTGTAAGTATATTTTTTAATTGGTGCAATCAGTCAAGTTTTGAACTTACACTTCCTTCACATATTTACTAAATAGTTACCGTAATAAGAGTACTTCGTAAAGCCTGGTTTTCACTAGCGACGCAAGCAAAAGCGCAAGCACAAACGCAAGCATAACAGCTCTTATTTCACCATGAAAACGGCTTAGCCGCAAGCATAAGCACAAGCGCATTGCATTTTGATCCTTGTGCTTGTGCTTGCCGCAAACACAAGCACAAGGAGCAAAATGTTTCTTTTTTTCGTGCTTGCGCATGTTCTTGCGTCACTAGTAAAAACCAGACTTAAGAGTTCGTATTTTGACACATTATTAATTGTTACTGATACAAGCCAACACACTTTGCCATTTTTGCTCCAGGACTATTTGACTCCAGACGACTTCAAAGGAGAGCCAAGTTATATTAACACCTCAAAGGAAAACATATCCTCGGCTTAACACAGTTTACTCCTGAAAGCACGACTTACGTCTGAAAACCAATTGGACGAGTCTTGGGGCGCTTAACATTAGACAGGACTGGCCGGCAGACCCGGTGGTTTTGAATGTGAAAAGGGCCTTTTCCACGAGATTTTCCCACAAATCCACCACAACAGTGTATAATATTTATGCATTGACTGATTTGACAGGACAAATCGGACTAATAACGGAATTCTGTTATCGAATATACCGGTCTGGCCGGCCAGTTCTGACTAGTGGAAAGCGCCCTTAGTTCTAAGCCGTCCACGATATTTTGATTTTGTTCAGTTCGCTGCAAGAGAAGTAGTAACCTTAGGCTTAAAGTGTGTCTACTTAGTGATAGGACGTTTACCAAAAGGCTAAGGTTGCCTGACACTGCGTCTACCAAGAGGTTAACGAATTAGAAACAAGTTCACTGTAAACGGTAATGATGTATCTATCTTTTAAGGCTCTTAACGGCATGGCTCCAACTTATATTAGTAACTTAATTAAGGTAAGGAAGCACGCACGCTATTCACTGCGCTCTATAAATTCAGGTACGCTTTTAGTGCACCCAGAAGGCAAAATGAAAAAGTCTTTTGGTGACAGATCTTTTAGTGTCAGTGCGCCTACGCTTTGGAATGCGCTTCCAGCTAGCCTTCGTAATATTAGGTCTATTTTTAGTTTTAAATCTCGTCTTAAAACATATCTTTTTAAATTAGCTTTTTTTTAACTTTTAGATCTAGTCAATAATGTGTATATAGTTAGTATATTTTAATATTTTTATGTTTTAATATTGTAATGTATATAGTTAGTATATTTTAATATTTTTAAGTTTTAATATTGTAATGCGCTTTTGCTCATTTATATGTTAAAAAGCGCAATATAAATTATTATTATTATTAACGCCACAAGAATCAAGTTGGGTAAACAATTATACCAGCCGAGGACACTAATGACGTCAACGACAAATGACTGAGCCCGCGGTCATTGTTGCCGAAGTTGCTAGACAACAAAACTTATTAGTATATACACACTCAGTGATCTTGGTGTCTCAAGCAATCTGATTGGTTCGCTATCTCGGGCTAATGAGCATTATTCACTCCCTACGGAGTGAATAATGCTTGATCCAAACTGAAACAAAATGGCCGGCGTAAACTCGCGTTTCGCCGGCGTTTCTGAATCGCAAATACTAAGAATACAAGAAGATGCTGAACCAGAAAAGACAAAAAAAGGCTAAGAAATTTGGCCTGATGGTTTTCAAAGTAAGAGAAGACTACATATTTCGCAATTTGCAGCACAATGTCCACACAACTCGAGTACTAAAACGATAAACAATTGCTTACCGTCAAGTGGCTCTTCGCCCGGCATCGGCAGAAATGAATACCGCAGATTTATCGGCAGCAACATCAAGTGTTATTCAACCAAGATCCTCCACAAATATTCAGGAAAAAGTCTTTGTTCAAGAAAACATCCAGTTTTCACCACAGTTCTGCAGACATTCAGTAAGCTTATAATCCAAACTTTCAGGTGGATCCTTCGCCAACTGCTCTTTCAATTTTCAATTCAAGTGAACTTCAAAAGCTTTGATTCAACGGTCAAAATGTTTTGCAAGCAGGTTTTTGATCAGATTGCAGGTTTGAGTGGTGTTAAAGGACCATTTTGCTAGCTTTTGACGAGGATTGTATCGAAGATTAACTAGATTTGCCATGTTTGAAGATTCTGTAAACTGTTTCGCGCATGTCGGTTAGTGCCGCTTATATGTAAGTTTTCCACGCATGAATTGAGAGGTCAATTAAATCGACTTTAAATGGTTTCCTTCTGAAAACTTTGAGATCGCTTGTTGTTGAGATCACTTCGTGTGTATATACCAAAACAATTATTCTTTGAAATCTCGGTGAATAGCGGCAGAATATTCACCTCGATTTCAAAGAATAATTGTTAAGTATCAAATGAAAGCACTAATCGGGATATGGAATGGTCTTTGCGAGCATGCAAGCACGGCGTTTTCCTTTGCGAGCAAGAGCATTGCCAAAATTTAGCCTTGTGAGCCGCGAACCAGCACTTTTCAAAAAACTACCTCCACTAAAAAGCGAAAAATATGCGAATATGCGAGCACGAGCAAACGAGCACCCACTAAAAATTTGCGAGTATTCCAAGCAGAAGCCTAATTTTCCGAGCACTGAAAAATTTTAAGAGACCATTCATGACCCTTACTAATGTGCGCTAGTTTATCCGACAAGGCTGTCTTTGCAAACGATTTGGCTTGTCACGCAACGCACCTAAAACCCGACGCGTGACCAGCTAAATCTGCCTGTAAAGACTATCTTTTTGACTTTTTGCTATTCTATTCAGCTCGTCGAAGCCCCAGAGAGTCACCTTTCACGCAATTTATTGTTTCCTCGCTCAAGAGACGTTTAAAATTCGTTAAGAGTTCCATACCGGTGACGTACCACTTCAACGATCCCGTGTCTCTGATTGGCTGTTTCCGGCTTGCCAACAACAACCAATCAAAGACACTGCATTATAAAGCTACGTCATCAGTATGTGACGTTTCAGTTGGAAATTGAGCGCGTGAAGAGGAACTTTTTAGGGCAGCAAGAGAAATAATCAGAAGGAAATGTAAAGCTAGATTTAGTTTTTGCAATAATTACGCAACCATATAATAATAATAAGAAAATGAAAATTATGGAAAACAGGAAAAAAAATGGAAAACAGAAATTATGTTGCTAAGTAATACACGGGCTTCCATTTGTAACAATTGTACATATGAATAGAAAGTAAAAGGCATCGTTTTGCTGCTGGTCTGTTTTATAAATAAAAACCATTGGTTTTAAGTTTGTACTTATTTTACAAGTTTGATTTTTACTGAGCTTTAAAAAGGTAAAGCCTCGAGCCAAGTGGCCCATACCTGCCGGAGCTTATCTCGGTTTCTGTAGCATTTGGCGGCTCGGAGTATTTCTACTCCCTCTGGATGGGATGCTAGTCCATCGCAGGGTTACCCCCAGCAGTAAATACGCTGGCACACATTTATACACCTGGGTGGAGAGAGGCACGATGAGAGTAAAGTGTCGTGCCCAAGAACACAACACGTTGACCTGGCCAGGGCTCTAAGCCGGACCGTTCGATCCGGAGTCCAGCGCGCTAACCATTGGGCCACCGTGCCTTCCACTAATAGAATGAAATTCTAACTTAGCTCTGAGGCAAAGTAAAATAAAACAAAAGGAATCAATTGAGGTTGAGGGCTCAATAGAGCTCTTGAGTTTCATTGCGCGTTGTCCCCTTTCAGATCATGTGATGCCACTTTTGAGAGCAGTTGTTTAGAATTTAATAATTTTCACGGCTGGGTGCATGCGAGATTGACATTGGGCATGCGTATATTACTCGATGTAACGTCAGCGTTTAAAAATGTATACGTTAAATAGGCCATTTCCGAGTTCCCCTCTGCCTCTATTTTAAAACGAGTCTACGTGCGAAACCATTCATATGAAAATGAGTTTCTCCTACAGGCCAATTTTCATGCAAATCAAACTCATTTTCATTTGAATGGTTTCGCACGTAGACTCGTTTTAAAACAGAGACAAAGGGTAACTCGGAAATGGCCTATTCATGTGCACAAGAGTACGAAACGGAGAAAGTTCTCCGTTTACGAATTTATCCACTTTGGAAAGTGTTAACAAAAATATACGTTTAAAGTGATAGTTTATATCGATTACGTGTGGGCGAAAGGCGTAAACTAGTGTTGGTCGTGCTTCTCGTTTTCCCCCCTCCCGCCCCTGCTACGCCTGCTTTATACTGTTTGTAAGCTATTGTGCTGTGGTTTGGGTATTGTTTGTCTTTTGAATCCTTTGCTTTCCGTCATTTGGTGATCGCACCACCTGCAACATCAAGAAACTGCGAAAAGTTTCCGTTCACAAGACTTCAAACGTATACGGGCTTAATTTCGACGTTCAGCCAACGTCGAAACGTGGTCATATTTTATTCCTCGCGTGTCGCACTTGCGTAAAACGCAGCACTGTTCTCAATCAGATAGATTAAAAAGCTCTTTTGGTTATAAAATTTAAAACGATCGACTTGGAGTGCGTATAAATAAAATGTCATTGATAACATTGTTAACAACGATGAACAGAGAGTTAAAGACCACAGCACGATAATGATGATGAATAAGAAGTTTTGATTTACAAAGTTTAAAACGGTACCAACTGTCCCCAATATAAAATGAAGCCCTTTGCAACGAACGGTCGCATCAGGGGCGGATACAGGGGGGGGGGGTGGATAGGGTGGATATCCACCCCCCATTTTTCAGTAAAAAAAATCGAAATGTCACTTTATTTGAAATAGAAAATAAAGAAAGAAAGAAAAATTAGCTCTCGCTCATGTCTGGTTGTTGTTACGCCACGTTTCGCCGTCTGCCGCCACTTAGGGTTAGGGTTAGGGTTAGGCCCTAATGGTCTGCCATCCACCCCCCCCTTTTGAAATCCTGGATCCGCCCCTGAAAACGGCTGTAATACCATACCATTTGGGACAACCGCCGCCCCACCCCAATTGCAAGGAGAGAAGGCTAAGGCGTGCATAGACCAGACAAGTATTGGAAACGTCACAAAAAAATATTATGATTATTTTATTAACATTTAAATTAACACATTACACCAATCTCTTGTAAGAACGTTCCAGTTCTTGCGAGAAGGGCAATAAAACCTCTTACAAGAAAACAAGTAAAATAATCACCGTATTCACTTTTTTAAACAATTAAAACATTTTTAGTTCGTTACACTATATATAAAAACATAAAAAAATGTTCATGCACTGCATGGAAATAAAGTCTTTATCAGCTGCATCATATTTAGTTAAGCAGCACATAAAAGAATGGAGATTTTATTGGCTGATCTGAGTGTAGCTGGATCTCTTGCGATTCGATCTCCTGCAGACAGAACAGCACTGCTGTTAAAAATTGCAGATCTTTGGGATGGAACACATCTGTCCAAATCTCGGCTTTCCATCCTATGAACAAGGAAAAGGTTATGTGAGATGTTGGTCGTTTAAATGTACATTCAAGTAGGTAACTACATGTACTAAATTAATAAATTAAAGCTGTTGGTCTCTGGCAGAACTTTTTAAGGGTGGTGAATAGAATTTGTGCACGTATGTTACTGACCGTGTATCACTAGTCCTCTGCGGTGAGTGCATGTCTCCAAGACGACCAGTTGTCATGCCACCTTTAATCTCGGACTCAAAATCCTTTAACCTGCGAACTGCTTCTTGCCTCCTAGCTTCCAAGTTGGTCTCCTGGTGAAATACAAAAAGGAAAACAAATCCAGAACGCTTTGATGGCAAATTGACATAGCGCGACACCTCGGCTTAACAATCAAATGGGTTGGAAAACTACACGGATCTCTGTACTGGGACAACCATTATATGTGGCCAAGATGAATGACTTTTCAAAAGTAAATTTTATGGAAATCTATTGTCCTTAAGCTAGTTGTCTTAGTTATAGATGGCCGAAGGAGTCATTGAATATTTGGCTTAAAGTCCTGGCCGTATGGACCGAGTATATCGATCTATGCTAACCTGTGATCAGACCTTTTTTCCAAGCTCGAAGAGTCAATGGAAGATGAGAGAGTTCCTTTGTTTCCCTTCAGGCAGGAAAAAGAGCGCCTGATCGCAGGTTACAATCCATGCAAAATAATCAAGCCGAAGTCAGGCAGTAAGTAATTAACTAGTAATACGTGACTCGCGG
The DNA here is from genome assembly GCF_052425735.1 of Oculina patagonica. NCBI lineage: Eukaryota > Metazoa > Cnidaria > Anthozoa > Scleractinia > Oculinidae > Oculina > Oculina patagonica. Next base: position 5,177,128 of record NC_135758.1, on the reverse strand, counting down.
GCCTCGCGGCTCTGGGTGCCCGACAGACGAAAAAAAAAACTCACGAAGAGACTGAAAGCGACAGACAGACTTTAGTAGTAGGGGGGGAGTGAGCGCGCCACAAAGATCGGAGGAGGAGGAAATCAAGTAAAAAAAAAAGCAAAGCACGAAAGAGAGATCCATGGATGGAGAAATCCGATCCTTACATCAGGGCAAAAGAAGCAAACATACAAAGCTGATGGCTGAGGGAGTAGTATATGTTTCCGGAAACGATAAAAATGAAAAACTCAGGATTCAACCACAAAAAAAAAAAAAACCTAGCGGATTCGACCCCCGCTCTCATTCCGAAGATCTGATCGTTCGACGTACCAGGCCACAGCCGCGGCGGCCGGTGACGTCATTTCCGCCACACACAAGCTCACAAATAAATATATTGACCGTAACCGTAAACTCCACACGAGATTTCATCCCCCTGAGCCCTTTGAGGGACAAATTATCCCGCTACGCCCCTTCGCCTCCTTCGCGAGGATGAGTTCTGGAAAGACGGAAAAGAATGAAGCGGAGGTGCATCTCCCTATGTGCAGTTAAATACTGTTTGGCAGTTTTCCTGGGTGTAAAATATAACGAGCTAGAGAACAAGCTACGATAGAGGCATTTGTTACCTTACAGAACCCAGACGAGGTGACTTCTTCTCCATCTTGGAACGATACACCGATATCGTTTTGCAGCCATTCAATCTTAAACCTCTGGTTTTCTCTTTGCAATTCAGACATCTCACGTCCCGTTGATCCTATCCTCGACTGAAGAAAACTTTCATTTTCATTTGCAGAGTTCGAGGACTGTTTCAACCGCTTAACTCTACGTGCTAGCGTCCTTTTGTAGTCTCTAAAGCATCTATCTTGCTCTATTTTTTCAGCCTCGAGTCTGGTGATCCGAGCTGAGGACTCTTGTAATCTTATCTTCATGTCCCAAATAAGTTTCGTTTTGGTTCTCAGGTCTTTCAATCCAGAATTCACTCGCTCCTGTAGAGCTTTCTTTTGTCTATCTGCCATGACTTGGTCATTTTCCAGACGGGCTGCAGCAGCTGCTAGCTCTCGTGAAAGATTTGCTTTCTCGTTCTTGGCACTTTCAAGTCGAATTGATAACAATTTTAACTCATCTTGTGTCGGCTGCGCCCGAAACTTTATCTCTTCCGCTTCTCGTGTTTTTCTCTTTGCACATGACTTGAGATAAACAAGCTCCTCATTTTGTTTTGTAATAAGAGATGTAGAAATCTCCAACTCTTTCTTTTTTTCTTTTAGATATGCCTCAAGTCGCTCAAACTCGAAAACTCTCTCCTTGTTCGCCAACGTCAATGACTCAATTTCATGGTCTCGAAGACACAATTTTCCTTCCATGCTTGCTAGAAGCGAACCTTTCAATTGCAAACTTTCTTTAGTTTCCTCCAGTGTTTTTTCTCTTTCTTCCAAGGATTTCTGTGCTCTTTGTAGATCCCCTTCAAGTTGTTTAACAGTTATTTCAAACTTCTTCACTTTATCGGCCTCGTCTCCAAGGCATCTCTTGAGATCAATATTTTCATGCTCGAGGTCTCTCAGGCGCCTTCTCGTACATTCTTCCTCATTCAAGATCTTACCAAGAGAAGTTTTCAAGCTTTCTATTTCATCATCTCGTTGATTCAATTCTCCTCTTAACCTGTCTAGAGTACGTCCTGTTTCAGCTTCTTTCTGTCTCAGTAATATAGCTGAAGCATCGACTTCTTTTTGCCTTTGCAGCACTTTTTTTAGCCGTTCACCCACATGCCCCATTAAGGGTCCTATTTCCCTGAAGCTTTTCTCTGTATTTCTCCCAAATCTTATCGGAAAGACATCCAATTGATCGTATTGTACTCGCGATGAGATACCCGTATTTCCAACATCATTTTGTCTGTAACTTACGAGTTCTTCTGCTATGTCCAACTCCTTTCTCATCTCTTTCATGTTAACGTTTAGATTTTCTATCTTCCTCTCGTAATCACAAAGCAGTTCATTCAGGTTGTCGACTTCTTTTTCTTTATCGTGCAAAAACAATCTCAGGTTGTCGACTTCTTTTTCTTTATCATGCAATAACAATCTCTGTTGGCGAGCATTAGATTCTGATATTTCCACGGCCTTCCTCAATTCTCTTATCTCAGACCGTTCTTGTTTCAGCTCTTGAGTTAAGTCATCGATTTTAACGTCTTTACTGCTTATGCTGCTGTAAACCTGCTGCAATTCCTGATCTTTGCTCTTAAGAGATGTTTGTGTCATCTCTTGCAGCTTATCCATATCTCTTAGCTGATTCTCAAGTTCGGCTCTTGTTTCCTCCAATAGTTCTTTCTCTTTTTTAGCGTTACATTCCATAACTTCAACAGCCCTTCTCAAACTTTCCTTATCCGACTTTTCACGTTTTAGATCCAGGTTTAACTCATTAATCTTAACATATGATTGCTGCAATGCCTGCTCGTTGCTCTTAAGCGAGGTTAGCGTTTTCTCTCTTAGGTCTTCCATCTCCTGAATCTGCGCTTCCAGGTCTATTACTCTCTCCAGTAGTTCTTTCTCTCTTTTAGCGTTACATTCCATAACTTCAACCGTCCTCCTCAAACCCTCCTTATCCGCTTTCCGTTTTAGTCCCTTTAACTCATCAATCTACGGGCCCCCCCACTGGGTGTCTCCTCTCTCCTTCCTCTCTCTCGCTTCTCCCTCCTCTCTTTCTCTCTTTGCGTTACTTCCATCTTCTCCCTTCTCACTCTCCTTTCCGCTCTTCGTCTCCGCTTACTCATCAATCTTCTCGTCTTCTCCTCTCTTTTGTTGCGGGTGCGTTCCTCTCGCTCCTCTCCTTCTCTTCCAGTCTTCTCTCTCCATGTCTTTCTCTCTTTTCCTCCTCTTCACCCACCTTCTCACTCTCCTTTCCACTTCCTTCTCCAGTTACTCTCTCCGCTCTCCCTCCCTTCCGTTCTTCTCCGTTCTCTCTGTTCTCAGTTCGCTTTTGTTCCTCTTTCTTCTCTCCTCCATTTTCCCTTCTCACTCTCCTTCCGACTCTCTCTCTATCTCGCTTTCCTCCTCCTCGGGTGCGCCTCTCTGGTCTCCTCTCCTTCTCGTCCAGTCTATTACTCTCTCCATTTCTTCTCTCCTTCATTCCATCTTCACCGAACTTCTCATACTCTCCTTATCCGACTTTTCACGTTTCAGCTCCAGGTTTAACTCGTCAATCGTAACATGAGCTTCCTCCAATGCCTGCCCTTTGCACTTAAGAGATGTTTCTGTCGTCTCTTGCAGCTTTTCAATTTCTCTTAGCTGATTCTCAGGTGCTTTTCTTACCTCCAATAGTTCTTTTTCTCTTTTAGCGTTACATTCCATAACTTCGACTTTCCTTCTCAAACTCTCCTTATCCGAATTTTCACGTTTCAACTCCAGGTTTAACTCATTTATCTTCACATAGGCTTGCTCCAATGCCTGCTCTTTGTTGTTAAGTGAGGTTAGAGTTTCCTCTCTTAGGTCTTCCATCTCCTGAATCTGCGCTTCCAGGTCTATAACTCTCTCCAATAGTTCTTTCTCTCTGTTAGCGTTACATTCCATAACTTCAACCGAACTTCTCAGACTCTCCTTATCCAAATTTTCGCGTTTTAACTCAAGGTTTAACTCGTCAATCTTAACATGGGCTTGCTTCAATGCCTGCTCTTTGCTCTTAAGCGAGGTTAGCGTTTCCTCTCTAAGGTCTTCCATCTCCTGAAGCTGCGTTTCTAGTTCTATTACTCTCTCCAAAAGTTCTTCCTCTCTATTGGACTTACATTCCGTTTCTGCAATGGCTTTTTTCAAGCAGTCTTTGTCTGACTTTCCTTGTTTTAATTCCTTAATCAAGCCATCAATCTGGACATCTTTGTTGTTTAACCTGTGCTTCGCCTGTTCCAATTCCTGTTCTTTCTGCATAAGAAAGGCTAATGTCGTTTGTTTCATCTCTCCCATCTTCTGTAACTGATCCTCAAGTTCGCGTATTTTCTCCAATAGACCTTTTTCTCTAGCAGCATTATTTTCTGTAACTTCAATGGCCCTTTTAAGGCATTCCTTATCTAACCTTTCTTGCTTCAACGCATGAATTAAATCATCAATCTTTTCATCTTTTTTACTTATGCTGCAGTAAGCCTCCTCCAATTCCTGCTCTTTTCTCGTGACAGCTATTACTGAAGTCTCTCTCAGCTTTTCCATGTCTTTTAGCTGATTTTGAAGATTTTCTCCTCTCTCCAATTGTACTCTCAAAGCCTCTTCAGTCTGCTGTAACTTGTATTCGTTCTGTTTTAGACGTTTGCTTGTCTCCTCATGTAACATCTCTTTCTCTTCCACGCGACGCTCCAGGAAGTCAGTACTTTCTGACTTCAGTGTTAACGCACTCTTTGTCTGTTCTAGGTCACTTTTCGTCTGTCGGAGAGATTTTCTGAGGTCCTCTATCACTTTCTTCATTTCTTCCACTTGTTGTTTTCTTTGCTGATGACTTTCATTTTCTTGCTCATGGTTCAAGTTTTCCTTTACGTTCGTGTTTATCCTATGTTCATCTTTCAGATCTTGATCAATATTGTATCGTGGCCTTTCCCCATACTCAAGACCCCTTTGTCGAATGAATCGCCCTAAGAACTCAATTTCTTGTTCATTTTGACGAACGCGTTTCCTTAACATTTTAATATCGGCGTTCTTCCTCTTGTGGCTCCTCCTTGAACGCATGCTGTCATCCCAAGCTTCACTGACCTCACCCTGAGACTCTCGCGATTCATTTACCAACCGCTTTTTGGCTTCCAAAGCTTCATCTTGCAAAAACTTGTTCTGATTTCTCAAGTTTTCAACTTGCTCCCAGAGCTCAGTCAATACTCTATCCTTCTCTGCTACCTTTGCCAATTCTGTGTTCAGTGTGAAATTTTCTTTCCTAAGCTCAGCCAACTGTTTGTCCTTCTCTGTTACCTTTGACAGTTCTGTGGTCAATGTAGACTTTTCTTTCACAAGTTTCGCTAGCTGATCTTCAAGGTTTTTGATAATTCTTGACGTTTCGCCTCGTAGTTCGGTCAACTCATTATCCTTGTCTAATGCCTTGGACAGTTCCGTGGCTAGAGTGAAATTTTCTTTTCTGAGCTCAGCCATCTGTTTATCCTTTTCTGTTGCCTGTGATAGCTCTATGGTCAGCCTGGAATTTTCTTTCCTAAGCTTCAATACCTGACTCTCAAGTTGCTTTGTCATCCTCGACGTTTCGCCTTTTTGTTCAATCAACTGTTGTTCCTTTTCTGAGACCTTTGCCAGTTCTGTTGTCAGCGTGGAATTTTCTCTCCTAAGCACCGCTAGTTGATCTTCAAATTGTTTCATAACCCTCGGCGTTTCGCCCCTTAGTTCAGTCAACTCATAAGTCCTGTCCAATGCCTTGGACTGTTCCATGGTCAGCATAGAATTTTCTTCAGTGAGCCTAACTAACTGATCTTCAAGTTGGTTTATAACCCTCATATTTTCTTCTTTCAATTCGCTCAACATTTCATCCCTATCGGACATCCTTGACAGTTCTGCGATCATCCTGGTGTTTTCAGTCTCAGCCGTAGCCAGCTGTTCCTTGAGTTGGTCTATTATTCTAGACTTCTCCTCTTCCAGCTTCTTGAAGTCGCTTTTAAAGGTCTTCTCACAATTTTTGAGGTAAGATACTTCTGTTTCAAAAGCATCCACCTGGCATCTCAATATCTTTTCACGGTGATTACTCGACTCCAGGGACCCTTTCAATAACTCTACTTCCTCGCGTAAATGTCCATAATCGTGTCTCTTATTTCCCATCGCCACCTTCTTCCTCAACTCCTTTATCAAATCATTTAGCTCGTCAACTTGAGCGTTCAGCTGTTCATTACATTTCCCGACTATCCCTAAGGCTGTCCTCCAAATAATCAACATCATCCAAGAGCTCTTGCTTCTCCGTCAAAGCATTCTCCAAACACTCTTCTGCCTCTTCCCACTTTTTCTCCTTTCGTTCAAAATCGTTTTTTAAGTTTGTCAATTCTCTGTCCTTGTATTCTTCCCTGGATTGCAGGCGCTTCAAATCAGCTTTTGTAGTTTCCAGTTCATTACGCAAAGCTTCGTTCTTCTTCCTGAATGCTTCCACTTCTTCCTGTATAACAGTGACCTGAGCCAACAGCTTTGCATTTTCTTTTCTGCTTTCCCCTATCATCTTAGCATTTTCATTTTTGAAGGTGTTCGATTTCCATCTCAAAGTCTTCTTCACGGTTCCTCGAGGCTTCATTACAGTTTTCAGTTTCATGTTTAAATTCTTCAGCTAAGTCTCCGATATTTCCATCAAGCCTGCGAATGCTGTCCAGTAGCACTGGAGCCGAATCCACGTCCATTTTTAGAGAAGATCTTTGTACTTTGATTGTTGCTGTCCTTCCAGATAACTTCTCGCGTATGTCAGCGACTTTTGAATGCACTTTTTCCAATTCTTCAATTGCGCCTGCAACTGTTGCTCTGTCCTCCCAGATCGATAACTCCTGTTGCTTGTGTGGTCACATCTACTCTCCTTTTCCCGTCTGTCCTTATTGGAGCTTTTTGTATTATCCTTTGGTAGATAACCGTTAGTTCTACTGGAGATTCCATTTCTGGGAGAAGATGCACACAAGCTAATCTGTTCCTCTAAGACTTCAAAAGCGCCCAATAACTCTTGAAACAGAAGATGTTCGGATATGTTCACCACGGCTGCTATCGAACGCTCGTATTGACGTTCGTCTGACAGTTGGTCTTCTCCTTCGTTTATAACAAAAGTTTCTTGCTCGCCAGACTCGCGATTTCGGAAATGTCTTTCGACTAGGTCATCCAAAGCGTCCCAAGAATCTGGATCTTCATCTTCCTCCGATATTGCTTGTAAGAGCCCCATTGTTGATAGCTGCCACTTCCTCGTCACAAGACGACAGCAGTGACTCTGTCACTGGTTTCATCAGTAACTGAAGTAAAAGATTCATCGAGCGTCCCTGCATCAACATAGGCGCTTGATTCATCGTTGTATTCCTCTAGCGTTTTTGTTGCTCATTGGAGATTGTGGGTTACTTCTAGATGACGACATGCTTTCTTCAATTCGTACGTCTTCTTCAACCTCGTCAAGAAAACGGTCAAAGTCATCAATGAATTCATCCTCATTGTGTTTAGACTCTTCCACTTTTCCTTTCTCTGACAGACACCTCGTAGTAGCATAGGGAAGCTGAATGACTTTTGTAGATGGTTCACCGGCTGGAGAAACATCTTTCAATGAAACGTTAAACCTTTGATCCATTGTTGATTCATCTGGAGCTTCATCACAACCAGCAACCCTTAGCGTCACTAGCACTCTTCTTATTATCTTCCTCGCAGTTGCTGTCATTTGCAGTAGTTATGTGTAGAGCAGTTGCCTTATCAGATGCTAAGTTTGAATTAAACTCTTCGCCAACAACCAGGGCTTTGTCGTCGACCTGATGTAATGAAATATCTTTATGACCAGTAGTTAGAGCTAAATCGTAAAATGAACCCCACGTGTCGAGTCCTTCGCTTAATTCAAAGACGTGATTGCCATGTTGTACTTCAAGAGCACATGCTTCATCACTGGCTGGTTTGACTTGTTTAGCAGTAACAATGATATTTTCGTCGAAACTTTCGTTATTACATGGAAAAGGTAAACTGTCATTACGCCCCTGGGGTAATTCTGGTGTGGACGTCTCTACAGATGAAGGTGACCTAGCATCAAGTTCTGTAGTTTCGTTCTCTTTTACTTCATTCTTTTGATTAGATCTTTCCGTGTCGACATTGCAGACATCTTGAATCTCGAAGGCAGAACATTCTTTTCCATGAGCAACACCACAAGAATCAGATGATAGCATGTCATTGAATGAACCACAGAAATCAGGCTCATAGCTGGTATCATCTACGGAAATTGATTTTTCAACCTTTTTATTTTCCTCCCTTTGCAGTTCTTGTATTTTACTGCCAGAATACTCAACCCTAGCTCTCGGTAGGGGCCTATCTGCTCGTTCTGTTTTTGTCCCATCAATGCTTTCTTCCGTTTCCAAATCTTCTTCGACTTCGTCCAGAAAGTCGTCAAACTCAGCAATGAAGTCGTCTTCATCAGAAGTATTGTGTGCAATTTTCTGTGAATTGTACACGTGCTTGCTGTAGGTGGAACGAGGTGAATCGCTTTGATGATCACTGCTAGCCAACGTTTCTAAATCGGTTGAAGGTAAGGCTGCCTCTTTCACCGGAACAGCCTCCTCCAGTTCCTCAGGTAGTTCACTATTGTCGTCGCTTTCAGCTGATGAAGCAAGAAGGCGTGGTACATGCAGTGGTGAAGATCCTCATCCGGTAATGATTCGCTTGCGGTGCCTGGTGGCTGTTCAAGCTCCATTATATCCTCATCGATGCCATGATCACATCCATCGTCTACTTTGGTTTCGATCTTTTCCATTTCAGTTTTAGTTTCACAGACATCCACTGTCGCTTCTTTCATTGTAATGTCCACATCATCTTTTTGTACGAATGTTAACAGGTGTTCCTCATTTTCATCAGAAAATGGCTCATTCAAAGACGCATCATCCATAACTGCCTCTATATCTTGTTCCATCAAACCCTTTTGCTCGCTGTTTTGGAGATTGACTTCTTCGCAGACGAAAGAGAATGCGTTAGGGTCAGATGAGCGGCGGCTAACTTCTTCATAGATTATCTCCACTTCTACCTTTTCATCTCCACCTCCGTCAGTGCAAACACTGCGTTGTTGTAAAAGAGCCTCTTGTATTCCTCTTGGTAAATTGTTAAAGCTCATTTCGCAGGCGTTACTCAGAGAATTGGCTTCATCTTCAATCGAGCTTGTTTCCAAAGGCTGAACGACTTCCTCGTAGTCAAGGGGAGAGTATTTCCCTTCAAAAGGAACTTGGCTATCCTCACTCAGTACATTTTCTTCTACGTCCTGTATTGACGAGTCCATATCGTCACATATTGGATCACCCTCTGCAGATTCAGGCGACTGGAGAAAGCGGTTGTAATCCACTCTGCATAACAACTTCCTCGTAGTCAAGAGGAGATGATTTCCCGTCAATAGGGATCTCTCAAAAGGGATATCTTCACTCTGCAAATTTTCTTCCTCTTCTGTAGTAGACGAGTCCATATCGTCAGATATTGGATCATCTTTTGCGATATCAGGTGTCTGGAAAAACGGTTGTAATCCACTCTGTATAACAACTTCCTCGTAGTCAAGAGGAGATGATTCCTCATAGGGATCCCGTCAAAAGGGATATCTTCACTCTGCAGATTTTCTTCTTCTCCTGTATTGACGAGTCCATACCGTCAGATATCGGATCACCCTCTGTGATATCAGGCCTCGGGTGACAACGGTTCTAATCCACTTGCTGTAAACCTGCCAGATGGCTTTCGGACTAATGGAGAAGGTTCATTGGTTGAAGGGATGCTGCTTCGTATAACACGAGGATCTTTATTGCCAAAGTCTTCCTCGCTCTCCAATGTCATGTTAATGGGATCAGCATGTTTATTGGCTACGTATTCCTCCGGAACTTCGCTGCCATCTGAATCTCCGTCAACCGACTGCTTGTCTTTGTAGCACGGCGAGACTTCTTTGTCATCAGCGTATATTCTCTCATAAATAGGGCACTGCACAGGGTCGTCAAGATCGTCGCAGCCACCCCAAGCTGATCGCAATCGTTGGTCTTACTCGCTGTTTCTTCTTGAAGAGAGATTTGGTGTTCAGCCATGTCACTGGATTCTGCGTCTAAGCCCTCTGGTGCTGACTCCAGCGTACTGGTATTTATTTTAAAGACGCCAGACTGGTTTTGCAGTTGTACACTGGCCTTGTCACCGCCTTGTGAAACCTCCTTGTCAGAAGAATAGCTACCCCTAATCGCTTCAACACTTTGGTCACTGGTAGGTTCCTCGCGTGTGTAGCTTATCACAGCACGATCATCATTTTCACATTGTTTGTCTGCAGCCATCTTTCCTTGCAATGAACATGCTTCATCATATTCCGTACTTACTAGAATTGCCGCCCAGTCATGTGAAAGGAATTGCAGGTTTTCCTTAGGCTCAACTTCGCCTTGGAGGTCGCTCTGTGGCTGGATTTCTAATTCTTCCTCGATACTGAAGAGTTCTACTGATACGCCTTCCAAGGTGTCCTCTTTCTCCAAACATTCTATCTCAACGTCATCCGAGGCATACTCCTCGGCCATTTGATTATCACCAATGATACGTTTTTGCTCTTCATCTGAATGGTTGGATGCCTTTGAGTACTCTTTAACTGATTCACTGGATGTTTTCTTATCCACTTCCTCTTCAACAAAACCATCGGTACTCCCCTTCAGGTCATTTTCTTTTTCCAATTTGAATGATGTTTTTGTAAAAGTCTCGGCCTCTTCTGGACCAAGTTCTGGCACTTCGAGTACAGAAGTGTTGCTTACAAAAACTGGCGTCTTCACGACATCCTCACATGTCTCGAAATGTTCATTTCCAGGTGCTTTTCTTTCCCCACCGGTAACATTGGTCTGGACTCTATGTAAGTGTATACGTAGCGACGAACATTCTTCTACTTCAACTTGGTCGCCTGTTGTATTTGAAGCGTCGTGTTCTATTTCGTCACCCTCACAAGTCTCGATGACTTGAATATTTTGTTGTTCGGTGTGATTGATGTTTGTAGGCTCAACAATATTTCCTTGTTGTGGAGCACTGGAAACGCCTGCAGGTTCGTTATTCACACACTCACAGGAGTCCGGTTTTTCTTTAGGCTCTGTTGAGTTCTTGGTTTTTAGTTTTTCAAGTTTTCGAGCAGCTTTGCGTTTTTCTTTTTCGATCTTTTTTCGCTCCCTTTGTTCCAACTTCTCTTTTTTGATAGCTTTTTTCTTCATTCTCTCCAGACGCCTCTGTTCTTTTCGCTCCTTCTCCAGCTGCCTCACACTGGTATATTCTTTAACCTCGTGGGGCTCATATAAAATTTGATTTGATAAGTCCTCATTTGAACAACTTTTGGTTTCTTTAGTTGCGGAATCTTTACATTTCTCATCCTCTTGGCGCTCTGTTGCATTCTTAACAACAGTATGATCCTGGTTTTCCGAGTTCTCGTTTTCAGCTTCTATGTCCTGAACCCGCAACCTCTCCAGTCTGCTTGCAATTTTCTTCTTTCTCTTATCACTTTTCTCTCTCCACTTTTTGTCATCGCGCTCCCGTTTTTTGGAGATTTTATCTAAGCGTTTTAGATCTTTGCTGAGTTCGTCCTGTCTTTCTCGCATCACTTTCATTTCATCTGTTATGGCGTCTTCTCTCGCCTGGCTCTGTTTGATCTCTTGTAGTATCTTGTTCATAGATTCTATAGCTAGTCTGTTTTCCTCAGCAAACTGTGCTTTAAGCTGTCTTGCTTTTTCGTCCAGTGCAGCAATTTTTCTTTCCCCTTCGCTCGACACCGTCACAGAGCTACAATCGAACTCTTCCTCGCTTGCTGCTTTTTCGTCCATGTTGTCCATAGTTTCAAATTCTGGATTTCCGGCCTCATTGACAGAACTTGTAATGGTGACATCATCTTTTGCTACGTTCGTATCTTCGTTTATTTCGTGTTTTGTGTCTTTCGCAGCATCTTCTCTCTCCCTACGTGAAAATAACACATATCGATCCACTTGACAAACACATAACTGACTTTTACTACTGGAAGCTCCAACTAGATAGATTAGATGATGATAATTTGGTCCCTAGCCTGTGAACAAGCTCTCCGTTCGAGCATGGGGCGAAAAGAAAGCGACACGTTCGCCCTGCCCTACTTTGAAGCCTGTTCGCAGATTCTAAGGTCCCATGTTCTTCTTTCCCTTAATAAGCCTAAGGACACGTCTTCGAAAGTTAGCTAAATTTATCATTTGATGCATTTTTTCTTCCATTTTATTGGCCGACAGCCCACCACGTGATCTGTAAATAACTGCTTACGAATAATGGGCTGCTCTTTCACATTATCGTCTTATAGTGTCTTTTGGTCAGCCCCAGGAACGCGGACTCTGGTCAGTTCCAAACTACAACTCACATTGGATTGGCTGACAATAAACAAAACACTCTGTGTGCATGCTCAAAACTCGAAACTGTCCAAAGTCCGTGTTCTTGGCGCTGACCGAAATAAAAGCGGGCTCTTGGAACGAAATAGTAAAATGGTGTATTTAGAGATTTAAAATAAATAAATAGACTGAAAAAATCTCCTTTTTTTCAGAAAATCCATGAACATTAGATTTGTCTTTTCTCTATAGATTTTCTTTTTTCTCTATCTGTTGGCTACGCAAAGACCTCTGGTAAAAACTTCCCACATCGAAACGCGTCCTAGCATTCTATAACCCTGAGGCACAATCAAGTTGACTTCTCTGTATTTGAGTAAACATAAAATATTCCGTGATATTACTAAGTATACTACCTGGCCTCGTCGCGTAGCAACAGCAAAGCCGCCATTGCATCAGCGTGTTCCTCGTCTGTCATATCGGCATTCATGACACTTAGGTCTGCAACTATTTTGTCCAACTCGTCCGCAATGAAATCAGTGCAGATATCTTTCGGAGCTTGGTATGTGTTAACTGACGAACCCTCGTGGATGTCTTTATGACCAGCTCCAGGCTCATGCATTCTTGCGGCGGCACCTTTTGAGGCCTCTCTAAACCCATAAAAAGATCCGGAAAACTCAGTTTCTTCTTCCCGGCATGTGTTTTGCTTCATGATAGTTGTTACATTTATGATGTGGTAAAATTAAGAACAAATGTGATGTGTGAACAGAACTCCTGTTAGAAAGCGATACTTACTTTTCATCTTCGGCTGCCGTCGCCGCTTTTTGTTCTTGTATTTTCCGTTCCCTGCAACAAAAAGGTACAAAACATTTATAAGCTAGGTGAATCAGTAAAATGACTTATTGCTTTTTAGCCTTAGTTTTTTTAGTGTCGTGCGCTCATCCCCCCCCCCCCCACGGGAGGGGTTAAAGTCTCTCACCTGGGGAGCCGCCTGGGGTTGTTAAGCTGCGGGCGGTGATCTACTGACATTTCTAACTATTTATTTCTCTTTAAAAAAAATGATGCAGCAGCCTAGCTAAAGTAATATTTGCTTTTCACATTCCGCCAATTTCACTGTATTAAATTGCAAGTGAGTATTTAAGTGAGTATTTCCTACTTGACTGCTCCTCTCAGCCATGGTGGTACATTTGGCATCGCTTGCTCGTCGCTGGAGATTGAGTGGCGTTCAAAGTCATCTTCAAACTCACTGCCACTAATGTTTGATCCTGCTCCTGTCAAGAGATCTCCATCTTCCACGCATTCGACATTACACTCAAAATCTGGCGTGACTTCATCTGTCCTCGCCGCTGATGACGAGTCACTCGCCGATGTCTCATTGCGCGGTTCTTTTTCATCATTGGAGACCTGTTTGTTGCAATAAGATTTGAAAACACTCAGTGTAGGACTTCAGCTGCACTTAACCAACAGGGTCTCAAGGAACAGGGGGAGGGGAGTCCGGTAGTCCCAAACATGGCTTTGCTGTGGAGCCAGCTGGAGTCTTGTTGTTTCACTGCTTCGAGCCCCTTGCCGCAGAGGATGAAGCCCTGAAAACGTTTGCTGCAGAGCCCTGGGTCCAGGAGCCAGACATTTTGAGGGCTCGGACCCTGGAGCTCTACACCCCTATGGGACCCTGAACCAATGACAACATTTCCTTTGGTTTACTTGGCTCCAGCAAATCCCAAATAAAATGGTATAAGTTTTAAAAATGGACTGACAATAGCAGGAATTGATATTTGTCCCTGACCGTGATAATATTGATTTTTTTAACGCAAATCTTCGTCTTAAAGTGTGCCTCAGCAGCACAACGAAGTAATTCTTTTAAAGAATATCGTTCTCCGAGGTGAACTGAATACAACCCGATATTAATTAATGTTTGTAGCAGGGTAGGATGATGGAGACCGTGTGACATATAAACGGTACATTTTGGTGTTTAAAAAGCCTAAAATTTGTTTTGAAAAATTCTTCCTTTACTTAAAAGGTCAAATGAGCCGAAATTTGATGTTCTCTTTTGCTCAAATAAATATATCCCATAGTTTCCAAGTAATTGGACATTGAATCGCAGAGATATGCAAGTTTTAAAGTGCTTTTTTATGCCTTTATAATCGTAGAGTGCTCGGGAAAATTGTCGAAAATAAAAACCTGTGACGTCATAATTGGGGTTTTTGAAGACGGTCCCGCAGACTGATTCCGCAAACTCGTTCCATTCCTTCCATTTCAGTGCGCGGGCATTCAAGAAACGTTTTCGTGAAGCCTTCTGAAATATTCATACTTTTTTGGTGTAATTGACGCTTTAAGGCTCGGACCTCGGAATTTTCTTTCTTTACTTACGTACGTCGATTCCTTGGTAACGAAGAGAAGTATCAGGTATGATACGTATCTGTGATTTAATAAAGCTTTTTTCCTCTCTGAATTCGTATACCGAATTTTGCGTGTACCAATTTATTTCTGATACAGGCAAGGAAATTTGCATAGTTTCAGGAAGTACAATCGAGGAAAATTATCGAGTACAATCGAGTAAAATTCTTTAAAGCAATTAAAGGTCGTTAAACTATTCCTCGGGTTCATTTAAAAACGTACAATTCCAGTTTCTTTGTCGATTTTTAGTAGAGATTATTGTGTACCTGTGTTGTCTCTAATGGAGTAAGGTGTCTTGGTATTCGTCGCCTCACTTGTGGAGTCGATTCGTTACCAGGCTTACGACTGCTCCGTTTAGCTGCGCTTGGGGTACTGGTACCAGTTTTAGTCCTGGCTTGTTTCTGTCTTGTTTCTCGTAGATTAATACCTGTTAATATTTTATAGTATTTAAACATTTTTAAGCTTTATATTAACTGATGGGGCGTGGGAGGCCAGGTTTTACTTGCCTTGAGACAAAATAGCAGCAAAGCCGTGAGAAGAATGGTGAAGAGGCAACCGCTCTCCTCCCCAATCCTCTCTCGTCTATCCTGCTAGGATAATCTCCATAGCAACGTACGAAGTTAAAAAAAATACCGCGGGACTCCGCGGAAAAAAAAGAAGACTTTTTTTCTTGATTTTCCGTCGTTAGTATTTTTTTATTATTTAATACCACCACATCAAGAAAAAAATTCCAAGTGAACTAAACAGTTCGAAAAACAGGCGCTTTGTCACAGCGAAACTGAAATTTATTAAATCTATAGCTAGTTAAGGCTGCAAGAACCTCGGGAAAATATAATCTTAAACTTTTATTCACAAATTATCTAGCTCACTTCTTGTTATTAATTTGGCAATATAATAAATTTCTTGGGATGTACTGGAGAATACTGGCCGTCCTTCATTAGATTTTTCTATTTTTTTTTTTTTTTGTTTTGTTTTGTTTGGTTTGTTTGTTGGTTTGTTTGCACTTTTTTGCCCCGAAAGACGAACAAAACTACTACGACCTCTCATAACAAAAATTTCCCACTGGGAACACAACCTAAAAAAAATAAGGTTTGCAAAAACTAGAATTTTCTGCTACATACGCACATATAGTCTCTACCTTATCAATTTGAGCAAGACAAGAGATTTGATCTTAATTAAGTTTTTAGTTCCCGCACTCGCCTAATTCCAAATGCCAACCTTTTAAGAACTATTTCCGTTCGTAAATTAATTCCAACGCTGATTCTCAAATAAAAATACTTTTTTCTCTTGTGGCAAATAAAATCCATGCATTGAAATTAATCAAAAAAATAGCACAAACATTAAAACCTAAATAAACAAAAATTAAAAAAATTCTTCGGAGATTAATTATAAAATGATCGCCTGAATTTGGTGTTAATTCTACAAATGCTATAGCTAGATTTACATCAAAAGAAAAACAAAACATTTAACAAAATACCTGAGTCTCTTTCCAAAGGTTTTTCTTTGATAGTTGCCACATTCTTTACGGGAAGTTTCTTCTTTTCAATCTTGTTCTTTTTCTGACTGACCACAATCGGAATCCGTGATGGCCGTTTGTTTTGAAGCTTGTCCACCGAATCCCTCGGCAAGCGCTGTTTTTTGACGCCTTCATCCTCTGACGAGGAACTTTTGTCACTGTCACTACTCAACCGAGTCACTCGGACTGGGATTTTAGATTTTTGTTTCAGTGGAGGAAAGCGGTCCTCATCATTATCAAACTCGCAGCTTATCCACGATGCCATCTCGTTTTACCCGCGACTTTAAAAACCGGGTTCAACGAAAACTTTAACTATAAATTTTTTTGTGTTAATTTTTTTTTTTGTATTTTTTTTCCTGTTTTGTAAATTTTCTTTTCAATTTGACTTCGAAAAATATCACTTTTCTCTTGCTCCGAAACTCGATACTGTTCGCACCGATCGCAGAAGCAAATGATTCAGATATTTTGACCAAATCCATGGAAATCGCTTTCGAGTTTTTCGTCATAAACAGCGCGGACATCTTCGATTGCTCGCGCACCGGGACACTTCAGTAATTTAACAATTGATTTCAGTCAAAGTTCGTAAATCAAGTGACATGAAATGTAAAACTTTAAGAAAAAACGTTTCAACAAAATTACGTAGAGAAATATTTTGATTGAGTTTAATTTTTTATCACATTGAAGGCAAACTTTCGTTTCGTTCAATGTGACTCTAGTACTGCCGTGTGTAGAGTTCATACTTGGCAAAGGTCATAAATTGTCCAGACGAGCTTGCAGAGTATAATTTGCGGCTTTCATTGAATGAAGTTGGCCTTCTTATTTCCTCAGGGTGGAGGCTGACATCAAAATTGTGCACTTTGAGCTGTAGAACGAAGCTGTATTTGATTCAGAAAACGAAGCGAAGTCAGCACTCTTTACCTCTTGACCGCAATTGCATTCCGGATGCATTTCCTCAATTCGACTAACAAAACTGAACCAGTAAACCGATCGAGTAGCAAGACGAAAGAAACATCTTCTCCCGGCCTGGAATAATCCTTTGTTTCAGCATGGGGCTGAGAACGTCTTCAAAAAAAAATACATCGCTGAAGGAAATGCTCAACGGAAGGTTTTGACTCTCGGCTGCGAGCTTGGGGACGAGATAAGGAAAAGGCTGGGGAAGGGTGGGAAGGAAACCCGTGGAGAAGGCAACGAGGGCGGGGGGGGGGGGAGGGGGTGGTGTATAAAATCCCATTTCCCAGCCCAAATTTTGCCCAAGTCCCATTTCCCGACCTGGAAGGGGGGAGGAGGGAGGGGGTAAGGGTTTGCTGAGTTCCCTCATCCATCCATGGATAGGACTAAATATCTTTCCATGGATAGAATTTCTAAGCTAAGGTTAGTCTGATTTTTATACCTAATCGTACCTTTTTGGTACGCTTCGGTAGCATATCAGGCTGGTTTGGTCTCGCCATGGGTATTTTGGCTCGACTGCGTCTCGACAAAATACGAACCATGGCTCCACCAAACTCGCCTGATATGCTACCGAAGCGTACCAAAAAGGTACGATTAGGTATTTACCGTACCCAACTTCAGCCAAAAATCCGGTCATATTTATCGCTCTGTTGAAGCCATGCTTGTAAGGTACGTACTGCAAATCTTCAAAACTTTTGCCAAGTTCTTCTTCTGCCTTTTTCCACTCGTTTGTTTAGAGTTTCATTCTCTAAATTTTCAAAATCAAAATTAAGCGAAAAATTTGGAAACTCCGACTCCATTTTTTAAGTCTGAATGTCTCAGTACTCGTCGGCAAAAGGCGCTTGGTGGCGAGCGCGCTCAAGTTCAGTTTTGGCGGGAAAGTTTTTTTTTACGACTGGTAAAAACGGCTAAATTTAAATTACGAAGTTTCTGTTTTATTGGTAAAACCTCTTTTCAATTCATCGTACAGTAACACTACTTTACTTCAAAGTGACCGTGATATGGTGGCATATCAGGTCAGTGACTTGATATCGTAGGATATCAGGACAGTAGATCGCGCTTCTGATTGGCTACTTGCGAATTTGGGTACGGTAAGGGCGCGATAGTGATCCGACATTGTGCAAGTATTTGCGTACAATTCTTCGCAAGTTGTAAAAATTCATGGCTTAATCAATAGCTACGTAATGTTCATTTTACTTAAGTTTTCAAAAGAATGGTTGAATCGCCATACAAAACTTATTATTTTGGGGGCGTTGAATTGTCTCTCAGCGCCGCCAAAATCATGAAGTATTGGCGTCTCAAAATCGCATAAATCCCTGGTTGTAGTGACCTATTTTCGAGCTAAATAATTCGCTTTTTAGGGTCCTTATTTTTGGTTGTTTTATAGCTGATTAGATCTTCCATAAGCACCCGGTGTTTTTTTTTAGTTGTACACAGAAAATCCCAAAGCTTCCGTGTCAAAAAAAACATGTCCGGGAGAACCTGGAACGCTGAGTTACAAAAAATTTGCTTTCTCGTGCCCAGTGTCTTCTCAACGTTAAACGTCGAGGAACGTCAAGATGGAAGCGGAGACGTGTAGTAGCCTCATGTCGATGCTCGCCGACAATTTCTAGCGTACTTCCGGTGTGCCATATTAGGTCAAACTCGTACTGTTTGGATCCACGGTATATATTAGACAGGCGCAGTGAAATTTCCTCAGCGGATGTTGCTCGCGAGTGGAGTAGGAGTTTATTAGGTTTCGAGAAAAGAAAATGCAATGGCCATTGTTTTAGAACCGAAAACTTCGTACAACCTTATATCCCCAACGGAATCAGGCAATAATAAGCTTCTAGTACACGTGAAACTGACGGATTCCTGTTTACGAGCGCTCGAAGAATACCAGTTAGTCGAGGTACCGTCGAATTCGATATTTTTCTAGAAAGCATGACTGACTAAACTTGTTTCTGTGTATGTGAAACGTAAGGCATTGATTCTGTGCTGTTTTTTCCTGATTAACTTCATTGTTTCGTGTTTATTGTCCTCTTACAGGTATCCTCAAGACGGAAGCCCAGTATTAAATTTTCAGGATTTCAAGGGGTAAGTTTTTGGTTGAAATCTTCGTGTCTTTATATTCCCCGTTTTCGTCAACTGGGGCTATATTATTTGTTCCTGGTATCGTCGATTACAATTAAAAGTGAGCCAGGTTGAAGATGAATAAATCATAGCACCAGATGTTAATTCAGGCATGATAAAACACGGCCATACTTGACTCTAGGTTAACTTTGTATAAACAGCCGCGTTCGCTTCCAATATGTTTGAAGTTCGAACCTTCGGCTCTTTATATTTGTAGATTCATATAGTTTGTGCTGTCGTTTTCTGCTACTGTTTAGAGCTTTATATTTAG
Organism: Oculina patagonica; assembly: GCF_052425735.1. Taxonomy (NCBI): domain Eukaryota; kingdom Metazoa; phylum Cnidaria; class Anthozoa; order Scleractinia; family Oculinidae; genus Oculina; species Oculina patagonica. The sequence continues at coordinate 5,157,895 of NC_135758.1, read as the reverse complement.
CGCAAGTCCCTTTAAAGCAAATTGTATAGTTTATTGTCTATTGAAAGGCTTTTGAGTATCTTCAAGATCTTTTTGTCCGTCGTATACAGCATGCGAAAAAAACAAATTTGATAATTGATTTAACTTCGTCTACATAAGAGAACGAGAATCAACTTGCTTTTTTACGGAATCTTCCATATAACTCTGACGGAATTTTTAACATGTTTGATCCATAAATTGTGCATGCAATTTAAAATGCTAAGTTTGTAAAGGAAAAATGCTTTGTTCGTAAAGAAAATATTTTTTTCATTGAGCTGAAGTCAAAATAAAACACCACTAATTTCCGTATAAAAAGGCTTCTGGTTGTTTTGTGTAAATTTCAGATCTTGTCATACATATACTGCAAAGGCTTTTGTAAACAAGGCAACAGAAGGCTTCAAAATATACAGTCAGCTTTATATTTTTGGGGAATTATATAAAGTAAAGAATCTCAAATACATGGCCTGGTAACAATTCAAGAACAATTTCAAATATAATATTTTCTTGCTGAAGGATAATTAACAGAGCTCAGGACAAACATTTTAAACTCTCAAGTTATCATGATCTTGATCAGTACATCCTGGTCAGTGTGGTAAATGTGGTTTAACAGATTTACAAGGTGAAGGTTATGTGTTTACTGAATTCTAGCTTTATATGTTACTTGCTTCTCCCTGAGATTGACTCCTGGGTCTTTGTGAACAACCATCTTAAGGATTCTCCCCATAACGAATAGAGGAATTGATTTGCTAATTCTTCATTCACAGTCATTTCACGTTTAATCCCCAATTACACATACGCTTAAAATCCCGGTAATCATTATTAATTCTCCTAACCTTTTCTCAGGGTTGTCGGTGGGTTTTTGAGTAGCGGGTTCCATCCAAAAAGTAGGCGGCTAGGAAACACTCAGAACTTGATAACACACACTCAGAACTGACTTTCTAATATTTTAGAGTAGCCCGCGCAGAGTTTGGAATAGCAGATGAAATGAGCCGGTTGACGGCTTATTTTGACAACTCTGTTTTCTCCTGATGAAGTGTATATACAGTTGAATCCCGATAACTCAAACCTTTAAGGGAAAATCGAAAAAGGTTCAAGATACAGTATTAGGAGTCCAAGTTTTCCAGGGTAAAATTAGTACGAAAACAACCTGAACGGGAAATCGGAAAAGGTTCAAGCTAGCGGGAGGTTTAAGTTATTGAGGGTTCAAGTTATCAAGATTCAACTGTATTGCGAGGAGTAATTTGATGTTGGTCACTGTTGAGACTTCAAGGGGTATTATAGGCTGCACAACTGGCTGTGTTACTTGAGCACCTCTTGAATCTATTTTTTTCTTTTCTTATTTTTCAGTCAATATCAATACCACTTAGAAAGGCCGATTCAGGAGATGACAACACAGCAGAGTTTCAGCTGGATTGCTCCGCAATCCAGTCTGGTGGACGGCAGGGTGGCATGGACTGCATTCAACAGCCTTCAGGAAGTAAAGACATCAGAACTGTTGGAACAATCACTCATAAAATCAATGTTAAAGCTACCGATGATAGCTACCAGATGACACAACAGAGGATGAAAGAGGCAGAGGAAGAGAGAAAGGGAGTAAGGTATGTGATGTGTCCTAAAAACTTACAGATACACACCCAGGGAGAGGGGGGCACTCCCATATATGAGCTATATGGTTACAGTGTATGTGCTGCCGTGACAGGTATGGTTTTCAAGCAGTTTTGTCTGGGATAGGGTATACATGTAGAAATCAGTTGAGAGAGTTTTCGTTCTAGACTAGGGTATCATTTGCTGGGAAACTGATCAGTGGTATGAAGAATTAAGTTCAGAATAGGAATAGAAATTCAGAGTGAAAAGGCTTTCCTAAACATAAATTAATAAAGCCATCGTGGCCACATTGTTGACAGATGGTATTCCAGTATAAACAATAATAGTGATACAGCTCTAAAAAAGCAAGTCTGGGATACATTTAGGGTAAGGATTTTCGGTATCTAGTCTAGTATAGGGTTGCAAATTCATGGTCTGATATAGGTAAGGGTTTAGAGTCATAGTGGTAGCCCCCACCCAATAATATAACGTGACCCCCCCCCCCCCCCCCACCCAGGTGAGGCTGCTTGTCTGCAGAACTTGCTGTCCTTTGTGCCAGCTGGTGCTCTGGGGTTAAGTGAGTGAGTGCTTATCAGTCATGGATGTTCCTACTGGCTAATTTCACCAGCTGAAAGAGAGCTTAATTGCTGTATCTCTGGCTGATATTTTAGTTGAAAACAATCGCTTGCCTCTCTTATTCAATCTTGATATGAACAACTTGAAACAGGAACATTGCGAGAGAGGCATGTGATGCAAACAGGGATGCATGTTCATGTGCTGGCCTGAAGTCTCCTAACTAATTGTAATGCAGATTGTGTTTAAATTTTTCGTGCATTAACTGGATGTCGTAAATAACGGGGGGATTAAAAAAAAAAAAAAAAAAAAAAAAAAAAGAAGGGGGGGGGGGGATTATTTTTAAATATAAAAGAGAAGAAGGGGAGAAAAAAAAGGAAAAATCCAGCACCCCAATGGCGAGTGCTCTGAAATTTTAGTTTCCAACCCTGAATAATAAAGATGGTAAATTTTAAGCTCAGTGATTAATAATGAGGATTAATTTTTCAACAATGACACGAGCATGGGACAAAGAAAAACTCTGAGTCCCTGACAGGAATCGAATCCATGGCCCCCCAGATACCAGTTGGGCGCTCTAACCAACTGAGCTATGAGGGACTCATGGTGAGCTGGGCCATTTACTAGGTTGACATGTGACACCCATCCTGCATACTGCTTGGATCAGCAATGTTGAAATCATCAAGTGTGTAGTAAATAATAAGGATGGTAATTTTTAAGCTCGGTGATAAATAATGAAGATTAATTTTTCAACAATGGCACAAACGTGGGACAAAGAAAAACTCTGCAGTAAGCAGGTCCCGTGTCACATATCAACCTAGTACATGTAAATGGCCCAGCTCACCACAAGTCTCTCGTAGCTCAGTTGGTTAGAGCGCCCAACTGGTATCTGGGAGGCCATGGGTTCGATTCCCCTCGGGGACTCAGAGTTTTCCTTTGTCCCATGCTCGTGTTATTGTTGAACACTTCATCTTCATTAACTGGATGTCATACATCTTAATTTTGATAGAAGCCTCTCAAAGTGCACACTTGTTTCTTGAGCCCAAACAGTGTTAAACAAAACCATCAATATATCAGACAAAATATTGTGTGTTTAATTTAGATCAGTCATTTGGTCAAGCTAAGACAATCAGAGTCACCAAATTCCATTTGGGATTCAATTTTCTCTTGACTTTGATTGACTCTGGGAGCTTGGGGTCTTATTGTTAAAAAGATCAAGCTTTGGTGCATAAATTTAAAGAATCTTAAAGATGATTGGATGGTGTTTATTTAAATCCTCTTTACTCATATTTAAATTATATTCACCGTTTATCTCTTGCAGCACAAAAGTGATAAATACGCCAAAGAAAGGTACGATGTTTAATTTGTTAATACCATTACTGCTGAAATTGTAATTGAATGTATTCTTTATATATTTAAAAATCAGCTAATAAGTCCTTAATGCTCTTTGTAAGTTCTGACGCTGACTTATTTGAGCGTAAACAATGCTCATACATGTAATGTACTTGAGTACATTATGAGCCTTGTTTACGCTCAAATAAGTCAGCGTCAGAATTTATTAAGAGCGTTAATGTCAACTCCTGACTGCAATTTTGGTATTTTTTGTTTAATAAGTCCTTTTTGGATTGTTTTTCAGGAAGTAGAAAAAGTTTCAAAAATATATCATCTTACAAACAGCAAAACAGTGTAATTGCTGCTGTTAAAAGACAAATTAGATCTGGTACGGGACCCAAAGTTTCCAGTAGTAAAACCCTCAGGTATGTATTTTTATTATTGTATCTTATCTCATCCTTTTCAACCAGTCTCATCTCATTAGAATTCTCATCTTATCTCACCTCTCCCATCACATCTCATCATTCTTATCTTATATCACGCCAAAAACTCGAAAACCAGACTTTGAACTTTGTCTTGTGCTGTGCTTGGTCAGGAAAACTGAAACAGGGCAGGAAATAACCCGGGTCTGATTGCCCGGGGCAAGTAAATTTTGTCCTTGGACAAGTGAAAATAAAAGTTTTTGGCCCAGTGGGCAAGTGAAATTAGCCTCTAATACAATGTATATATAAAAGTGGGTCAAGTGGGTCAAATTTACTGGCCTGTTGGGCAAGTGGACTTCAAATTTTAAATGTTTTTTTCTGCCCTGTGAAAGAACTAGTGAACATATTTTTGAAACCAGTTATCTGTAGTGCCAATATCATGATTTGTCTGTTTTTACTTCATTCGGTTTTTGTACTGGGGATAATAAAAGCTGATTAATTAAAGAAAATGCGGTTTCATGACCTTTTTTGGCCTATATTAACTTTATCTCTAAATATAATGAGCATACAATGTAGATTGTCGCATTGCCCTAGTTTTGGAACCACCATTAAACCATGATAATATTTTTAAATTTGTGACTTATATTTTTGTATGTAAACAGGGAAAGAGTGATTCATTTATTAGCAGTTAGACCTTACAAGAAACCAGAATTGATATCTAGACTTACTAAAGGTAAGGCAGGTTTTTTACCAAATCTGGTGACTTGTAGGATTTTAGTTTCCCAAACTGTCAAAGGTTCATAAAGTTAACTTTATTTTTGCTCTTTGACTATTTGATTGTTTGTTTGCAGCATACAGTTGTTTTAGATACAGTTATTACATTTGTTATTGTACCTACACATAAAATCTGATCCTGTAGGGGAAGTAGGAATACTACTACATAATGCAGGCCTTCTGATAGGGTGCGGCAAAAAAGCAGAAATTATGTGGCATTTTTAGGGCAGATTATGCGGCAAGAAGGTACTATTATGGGGCAAATTATGCGACTTTATCTAAGCGATTTTAAGCTTGTTTTACAAGGTTTCAGGAGATGAAAATCCATTTTGTGCATTTCAAAAAATAATAAGAGCATAAATGAACGATAAATATTGGTATTAGAATGAAATAGATTATTTTCACCTCATTTGCATTTTTTCCAATGTCAAATGGCTTTCCATGTACACTACATGATGTAGTAGAACGTTGAAGACTTTTGGTGACATAATATATGAAGTGTGGCGTGATACCACTGACTGAATTAATGAAGGCGCATGTGTCAACGTGCGGTGTCGAACGATCGAACATTGTGCGATGTTTTTGACTTCATGGAAGGATTTAAACATTCTGAATTTAGCCATGCAATTTTTGATGAATTATGCGAAAAGTTACGATTTGAGGTCAATTATTTGAAATCGCAACATCGCATAATATCAGAAGCCCTGATAATACTGCAGGAAATGGGATAAGCTCCAGCGGTATGGCACTTGGCCCAACGAAAACTTCACAGCACCGCTGTCCAGGGCTGCAAATAACAGTCGGTCATCGGACATTGGCCGGCCAAAATTTGCTCTTGTCCGAGTGAATCACAAGACAAAAAGTCTGTTCAATTCAACTCAAAATCCTGCTATTGTTTATTTTGCAGATGGAGTAAATTTAAAGGACAGGAATTCACTGACAGGAATATTACAACAGGTAAATGAAAAACCAAAGTATAGTTTTGTCCATGTTTGTCTCTAGTGTATTCTATGCCTTTTTAGCCATCTGTTGAACCGTTTTGTCTGCCATAACATGAGATTATAATGTTGTGAACTGTTTTTCTACAGGTTGCTGTTATGACCGATAATCAATACAGATTATTAAAACATTTGTATTCTGAAGTTCAGGTAAGAAACTTTGATTAATCATCATTCAAAACAGTCAGTCTAGCCTCCTATGCAGACGTTCTTTTGGTTTGTCATGCAATCTTTCCTCCCCAAGGTTGGGGAGGCAGAATTGTCAAGCCAAACAGCGTTTGCGTAGGAAGCTACAGTCAGTCCTGCATTGGCTTTCATGCTGTCACTTCTTTTCTTCAAGTTGACAGAGATGATATTATGTACAGTACACCAATACTATATAAAGGCAAAATTATCCACACTGTGGGCGGAAAATTTTTTTTTAACCCCTTGCCTACCAAGGACGTATATATACGTCCTCTCTGTTGTCACGCAACGACTGAGGACGTATATATACGTCCTCAACCAAAGGACATCACTGAAAGCCTGGTTGTTTGCGATGCCTTGAATAAATCATCCTCGGTTGTTGAGAAAGGTCTGGCACTACTTTCGAAATACCACTGACCCAATAAAATTGCTTTTTGCTCGAACAATTTACAAAATGGCGGCATGTGTGCGTGAAGGCAGAATCGACACAGATGAAGCTATTGCTGAAATTTTTGCCGATCGCGACTCTGATGTAAGCGATTTAAGTCACAGCGAACTTAAGCTATGTGATTCTGAAGAGTCTGAACAAAAAGAAGATGAAGGTGGCGAAAAAGAAGCCTCGATCGATCGAAGAAATTGAACCTCCAAATGCACATGGTCAAGGAGTTCGACTGGGAGCTGTACGAGTCATCAGTACAATAAGAGAATGCGGAAAAGAGAGAGGAATTCATTTTAAATGCTTAATCAAGTTGTACTTTAATATTTTATCTGAAAAGATGCCATTTCTTAGCCAAATTTAGAATCTCATTAAAAATTCAATATGGCCGCCGGTTGCTTAGTGTGTCTGGCTCTGGTAGGCAAGGGGTTAAGTGTTAGATCTTTAAGGTGGTAGAATAGAGTTTGGCTCAAAAATGAAACATATCAAAACATTCAAGGATTTGAAAGATAACATAGATTTATTCACAATCCCAAGAGATAAGCGCTCCATTCTGTTCATGTGCGGAATTATTAAAGCCTAAAGTCGGTCGCTAGGCCGGCACTTTGCGCCGCCATATTGAATTTATTGTGTGACACGCGAGTGACACGCACCAAATGTTGATTTGAGTCTGCTTTTGCCGTTGAAAAGCTTTGCTTCGTTTTGGAAGACGTAAGTTCAGGTCCGCTGTACCTTTCCTGTGAAAGTGTCTGCAATATATTCTACAAAAGAAGCTGAATGACGATTATTATATCGGACGAACGTGATTTAGAAAGCGGCATTGTGTTACACAATCGATCATTGTGAAATATCAACTACAAGCCGGAATCAGTCGTTCAGAGCAATTTACAGGTCTTGAAGTTGATGGTAGAAATAAACTTAACTTATGTCCTTTGTGTGGTTCCTTGGTATTTTGGCTCCATTTATGGTTAAATCGTGGGTTTTTTCGCTTCTGGGACTCGTGACATAACATTTCCACACAGCATGATATTCTTCACGGGAGCCTTGCGCAGTAACTCAGTACGCCTATTATCCGCTGTGCCCATTAGCATAGGTCTCAAGTTCACATCGTTGCTATGCATTACGTAATTGTTTACGCCGCCATCTTGAACTTCGTCAAAGGACGGACAAGATCGTAGTTTTTTTGGCATTCTTCGCGCTATAATCGGCCATGTGTTGCCACAAACACTTCGAACAGCGGTTTTCTAAGAAGATTTCAAAATGGCGCCCGATAAACACGATCTTGTGATGAGATATCGGCGAGAAACTACCACAATTTAAGGACCTACACAGACCGCACTGAAAGGTACTTTAAGAATAAAGTTGTAGATTTATCGTATCTGGATGAAATTCGCGTGGTTTGTTATTATAGTGTAAAAGATACTTTTCACGGGAGTTCGGAGGGAAAGAAGTTTTCTTCGCGCGTAAAGAATCAGCACGTGTTTTTGACTTTAAAGCTCGATATCTGAGGAAAGAAGTGGCTTTCCACTCCGGGCTCCCGCATGATTTTTCCTTTTCTATATGGGAATAGAGTCCTACATTTCATTTTGACCAGCTTTCAAAAATAAAGCCGCAAAACGAAAATTTCGTAATTTTGAGCCCGCAATTCAAATGAGGTTTGTCACCTGAGGTGTGAAAATTGTCACCTCAAACATCAATTTTTTCTGAAGCTTAACTTAAGTTGTCTTGGCCTGTTATGTTTTTACTTCAGCCACGTCTCTTAATTTTAAGAAATTTCCATCCAAAACGGACCTGTTAAACTCTAGTCTACCACCTTAATGACAGTTAAAAAGCATGTTAAAAGAGAGATAGGGCTGGTGTAAATATTTCTTGTAACTGATGAGGATTTATGGGCTGATATTTCTTCAGGGAAACTCATTCCAGGGACAAGACACTACCAAGGCAAAATTAATGATCTATTTCCAAGCTGCATGTAATATCAATAATAAAGTTTTTTGGGCGCATTTAAAACAACTCAATGCGCTTACATTACTATGTAAAAAATGAAGGGACATGGACAAAATAGACATGAACCATGCTTGATAACGTATTTATGAAATGTTGGTTACATTAATGTTGATGTTTGTGTTGTTTTACCAGGTTGAAACATGGCCAAACTATAGTGAAACTGAAAAACAGGTTTTGCGTAGGTAAGAGTAATAACAAGCATGATATACAAATCCCCCTTTTCCTCTCCTATCTTGTGCTCCTTCTTTTAAGTAAGGAGCCCACTTTTTTATTTATTCACGTTCTTTTGTGCAGTTGTTTTCCAATCAAAGGCTGAGGACAGCTTCTAGTTGACTTCTCATTGGATTAAATCTGCAAGAAAGAAATGTAAATTAATTGAAAGTAGTCGCACATTTGGGCTCTTTACTGTAATTAGGTTGTGGGGTTCTAGGGAAGGGCCACCTTTCTTGCAGAAAAAAACATTTTCTGCTCTAGGCTCCACCATGTTTAGGCTCCACTTCTCCGTCAGCTAAACTGGGTGCCTTTAAAAGAACAACCAGCCTTTAGAGATTTAGTATTAATGTACAAATGTCTAAATAATTTAGCACCCAGTTATTTAAGCAACAAGTTTTGTAAAAGGTCTGATGTTCATGGACGAAAAACCCGCCAACACCAGAGCTTGCAAATTCCACTGTTCAGGACCGCAGCAGGCCAAAGAACATTTACATACAGAACCGTAAACCTATGGAACAGCCTTGATATTGAAAAGCCCTATGGGGAGATTACTATTAAAGTTCTTATCTTATCTTATCTTATCTTATGTTTAGCACCTCTGGATCTGTGGTTCTGCCACTGTTAAATGCCTCTCTAAATGCCACCCTTTCCCTGCAAGACTCAGGAAAAGTGTGATAGAAAGCTGCTCCTTCCTGTTGTGAACAAACTATCCCTTTCTATTTCTGACCTGGAAGTTGTCGAGAGAAATGCCACAAAATTTAAAATATGTAAATTTTTATTTTAAGCATTCGAAATTACATAAATATTGCATTGTCTCTTTTTCTTTTTATTCTTGTAGGAAAATGAAATCAGAAATGAATGATAGCTCTTTAGTTACATCATCAACATCTCCACCTAAAATCACTGAGGTAGGTTAATGTAAACCTCAATATCCAGGGCTCAAAATAACTTTTGGACATTTGCCGGTCATGTTGACCGGCCAAACAGATTTAAGCTCGGTCATGTGTCGTTTCTGACTGGTCAAATTATAGAAAGTGGCAATTTTAAAGAACCAATCGTTTTTTCTGTTCGTTGGATCGTCTTCGTCCACTTGGTACAAAAAGACTCACTATTTCTTCACTATTTTTGGCTGCAATTTCTACAACAGATGGTCCCAAAACGTTTTCCTTCTCTCTCGCCCTCAAATCAAATGCCTGGTTACCAAACCAACACTTTGTCCAGACAAATTGTTCATCTTGACCGGACATTGTCTGTTGATCAGCCATTATTTTGAGCCCTGATATAGGCTAAACTTGAAATAATAAAACAGTTATTCCTTATTAAAAAAATGTAAGTTGCAAGGAAACCCTGCACACTAATAACTTTATTTCACAGTTCTGGCCCCCTTGTTGGAAGACTGATAAACATTACAGCTTCAACTTACAGTTTATATTTAACCAATTTCCAGTAAGGTTCAAATTTTGTATCAGAACCAAATGTTATTTTCTTGATGTAATGACAATTATGTCACCAATGTTGTAATTCAGATCATCCACATGTGATCATCACCCAAAAGCAACCTGTGAAAGACAGATAGAAGTAGAAGCAGTGCCAGAACTAGGGTCGCCCCCCCCCCCCCACTCCCTCACAAGGCAAGGCCTGAATCCTGTGTACCTTGATGAAAACTCAAACAAGTTGTGTATCATCATTTAAGAAATATTTTTCCTTGTTTTGTGCCCAAAAATGAAATTTTGTTTCTTTTCCAACATAAATGAAAAGCAGTACTGCTTTTTAAATCCTGACTGATTATAACAACATAAACATGAGCATTGACTGTAGGTAAGTACAGTCGAAGCTCTCTTAACGGACACTCTCGTAAGCGGACAGCTCTACTTACGGCCGCCGTGTTTGAAACCCCGTTTTAACTCCCATACAAACTCTGCATTTTTACATCCTCGTAAGCGGACATTCCCGTAAGCGGCCGCGGACACTTTCAGAGATTACGACTTAGACTTTTTCTTTGTTTTTAAGCTCCCGTAAGCGGACACCCCAAATAAAATCCTATTAACAACCTCTGCATCTTGTGTTTATTAATCAACTTCACATCGCCGTTCGTCACAATGATTTTATAGTAATTACAGTGCCATATTTCAGTGCTTGTTTTGTCGTCATCCACGTCCGTCCGGTTATTGTTAGCATGACAAGCCCCCGTAAGCGGCCATTTATCCCCTACAACTCTAGTGGCCGCTTACGAGAACCATTCTCGTAAGTGGCCAGCTCCAGTTACGGACACTTTATTCGCGTCCCGAGGGTGTCCGCTTGCGAGAGCTTCGACTGTAGTCAACTATAATTACACAGCCTATCGTATTCACGAGTTTACAATAGACCTGGTAGAAGTTTCAAGTAAATATACATATAAATTATACCACATATAAATTATGCCACATTTTGACTTGCTTTTAGACGAACAAGCAAACAAGCAAAAGGATTTGTCCCAGTGAAGCTGATAGGTCTTCAAAGAGACAGCGTATTTCTCATATCAAAAACAACAATAATATAATAAAGCATCCTGAAGATAGAAGTTCCAGTAGTGTTGATAAATCTAAATTGTCCAAGACAAGCCCAGCTGAAAGTACAGAAGTATCATTACCGGTTAAACAGGAAGTGGAATCAAGTACAACAGGTAATTTTTATTGTTCAAGCACATGGAATCCTATGGTAGCTACTGAATTCGGGGATTTGTTATTCCACCATTACGTCACAGAACAGTTAACACTTAATTACTAGTCCCAAGGGAAACAGTTAATTTTGTTTTCCGAGAATCACAATGTGTTTCGATGCGGAGCTGGGGAAAAATTGAGATTCGAGGGAAGGAAAATTGACTGGTTTCCCAAGGGACCAGTTATTAATTGATTTATTATATAGCACAAGGAACATTCGCAGGTAACATTGCACTTTTACCCTCTGACATAGAGCGGTTTTCACTTGAGTGTCGAAAGTAAATTGCGTTTGCTTTGGTTTTGCATTACTACGCTCAGTGATTGGCTTTAAAATCTCGCGCCACTTTCTCAGCCAATCAAAACTAAAACCAAAACCAATCGTGACTCGCTCGCGCACGTTTTCCCGCGCTTCGTGCCGGTTACATGTATTTGCTTCGAGTTTTGATTGGTTCACTGGATTGTCCGTGTCTTTTGTGATTGGCCGAAGTAATTACATAGGTTTTGGTTTTACGACACTCAATTGAAAACTGCTCTAATAGAATTGCACTGTTGCCCACTCTGAAACTGTTGGCTCGAAACAGTGTTATTGTTAGATGTCATGTGACCTTGAAGTATCCAATAAGAGTGCTACGCACTGTTAGGCACATATTACACTGAAGTGCTCCATTTTTGAGCTAAGGACGTGTACTGAATATTTTCCTTTATCACTTGGTTGTTTTGCTAGAAAACTCAATAAACGGTGTAAATGGTTTGGACTCTCCTGAATTTATGAGGTAAGTTATCTTATCTGCTTTTGACAAACAATTATTTAAAGAATCGTGGACCAATACGCTCAGCAAAGGCAATTTTAATTGTCAACAACAGAGCAGAAAGCTAAAGTCTCACTGCTCAAAAAAGCGCGGGAAAAACATGTGATCTATTTCTCGCACCTGATTGAATAACATTTCCAATTTCCAATTTCCAAGTTATTGAGCTACCATTTCACACCCGAATTCCCCTCCCCCCCCCCCAAAAAAAAAACGCGTTTTTTTAACCGCTAAACTGAATTTTTGGTGCTAGCAACATTTTGATAAAGTTTGCGTGTAAAAAGGTACAATATTACACCTTGGTACATGCGCATAAGCCAAAATTTGGACTTTTTTGCTAAACCGTTCCAATTTTTTTTTCTCCTTTTGCTTGCGTTTTTTCGACCTTCTTATTCACATTACTTCTATTCTTCATATCCTTTCTTCTGGCCAAAAAGGTTTTGACGTTATCGTTGGAAAACCCTGAAAATGGGAACCTTGACCAATTACAGGTGTACTGGCCTTTTTAAGCAACGATTTTGCACTAAAATGGATCGTGTTTTTCTTTGATTAGCTCTGTGAGAATGCAACGGATATTCAAAATGAACAGTCCTGTAGAAAGGTCGATCCAAGCTCTATCAGATTCTTATCACGAAATTCCACTGACGTGCTAATTGATGATGTCACAAGTGGTTCAATGGCTGCACCTCCAAATAGCGCCTAAAATACGCGTTTAGGAGTAAAAGGGTTTAAGAGCAACCTCCAAGGTTGCGCAAAAACCAAAACGAACACATTTATTTTCAGCAGTCTTCAATTCTTTGTTTACAAATCATATGTCCTTACGCACATTTCCAACAGCAAGACGGGTTTTTGAAAGCCAAACTTGTGCCTTTTTCTTTTCAGAAAATACAAGCCGATCACAACATACGAGCAACGCTGCTTGTACAAGAAAGACTTCCAAACGGAGTACAAAGAGTACAAGGCCCTGAAAGAGAAGCTAGACTCGGTTTCCACAAAATTCACTGACCTTCAAAGTAAAAGACTCCAGTTTCCTGACGAAAGCACGGAAAGAAAGGTTTGTTTCTGCCATGGCTACCCAAGTTCTTCGTTTGTTCTTTGACTCAGTATTTTTGGGTCGTCACGCTCCGCTTATCGCCGCTATTGCGTGACCAAGATAACGGCTGTCAGCTGACTCGTCTCCAGTTGTCTTTTGGGTCCATCTTGAGACTAGGAAAACTGGATGAAACTGGACACGGGGGGAATCATGGGAAGGAAATCATCCTTCGCGTCTTGCAATTTTCGCATAAGAGACGACTGGGGACGAGTCAGGGCTGTAAGAGAGTCAAGAGAGCTTTCTTGCACTCGGAAAGGGAGTTCATGCAGTAGTGCGTTTATTTTGTAGTGGCGTTTTTGTTGAAGTCTTGACCTGGGTCGTAACATTGATATTTCAGTTGTTACCCAACTTCTTATCGTTTTACTCATCTCACTCTCCCTCTCTCTCTCTCTCTTTAGGAAATAGACAAAGAAATTCTAGAACTGTACGAGAAGATTCAGAAGGTAAGACGTATATTGCAGGGGGTGTTTTTGTTGAAAAAAAATTGGGGTTGTAAAATTATAAAAAAAAAAAAAAATAAAAAAAAAAAAAAAAAACCAAAAAAAAAAAAAAAAAAAAAAGGGGGAAAAAAGGAAAAAAAAAAAAAAAAAAGAAAAAAAAAAAATAAAAATTACGACCGCGGATACAAGCGCACAGCATTGCAATGCAAAAACAAAGTTCACAAAAAGTCCTCTTTTACTGAAGATAGCGCAAATACTGACAATACTGTCTCCTTACTAAACGCCTGAAAGCCTTGCTCCATCGAAGGGCTTGAAAATAGACAGAACGACAAAGATTTGATGGAATCTTTATTGTAATTTCGAGCTATATTTTTCGGTTAAACTATCTGCACCAAAATCACATTTGAGAGCTTTGAACAAGTTGCTCGATAACGTGACTTGTTAACTACGCAAGCCGTTTTCTTTTTATGAAAGCGCCGAAAATGCGTGGTGAATGCGTGGTATTGTGGTCAATATTTTTGCCACAATACTGAAACCAAAGTATGGGATGAAAAAAAGCTATCAGATATAATATGAAACCAGCTGAAATTTGTCGATTTAAGGTGGCCCGCGAGTATTTCCGGGAGCGGAGGTGCTGATAAAAATTTGAACATTTGTAATTTCGACTACCAAAAGTCAGAGAAATCGGTTAAGGTTTCCATGCCCAGAATTCGATTAAAAAAATAGCACCTCCGCTCCAGGAAATACCCGCTGGCCACCTTAAGCTTATTTGCCCCTCAGAAATCACGTGACTTATTTGCATTATAAAGCGAAAATAAACATGGCGGCTATCCTGAATAGGGCCTAACTACGTTATGTTTTATTTTTAGGATACACTGTGGCAACAGACCAAGAAACAATGTCACGAGCTACACACTAAACTGTCTTATATCAAAGGACTCATCGCCGCTTATGACAAGAGCGCTGCCAACACGTGACAGTCACCTCACTATCACGTGGACACAACCAAACGCACGCGCGTTGCTGTGGCAACCCTCCAGTATGCCGGTGGAAAATCGGGAAGGTTATATTGAACTGCGACAGTCGCCAAAAGCTATTGTTATTTACATGTTTTTGCACGCTTGTTGGACCTTGGAGGAAAAGCTACAAACGATTGGACTGGAACTCGCCGAGATTTGTCTTGGATGGAAACTCGTTGGAAAATTTATCTCCGCTCAAGGGGAATAAAATTTAAGCGATAGTTAAATAAATTTAATATTGTCCTGTAAATTGCTACAATTGCAGGCTAGGTACATATTACAAATTTCTCTATTTGATCTAAGTTAAATTAAATAAATTTCAAGTTTAGTAATTACTATTCCGTTATAAGGCTTCCGTTTGTCGTGGAATTAAATTCTGCTGGAATAGGCCTATTTTCTGCTTTCTTTGACTGAATGTTTTCTTGCTAGAATCTCTCAGAAGTTTAAACTGAATAAAAATCTAGAATTGACCTGAGTGGCTTAGTTTTGTTTTGCATGAAGAAGTTTAAAAATGTAGAAAGCTTCAGAACACAACACAATGACCCAGTACAGGGCCCGGTTGTTCAAAGTACGATAAAGCTGATCGAGTTGTAGCGAACATTATTAATCCAGCCTTAAACTTTGTGGGAGGCGCACCTTCCCAGCTCAAAGTCGTCTTTTGTTGTTTTTTGGCCCTTCGGGCGGCTGCTCTCTCTGGTGTTGCGCGCTGTGTTTGGGTGTGGGTCCGGTCTCGTTCTTCTGGTCCTCCTCTGGTGCCGTCTCTGCCCCCGTTCGTCTCTCCCCGCGCCTCTCCCCCCCCCTCTCTCCCGTCCCTTCCCCCTCCCCCCGGTGCCCCCGTCCCCCCCTCGACGAGGGCTCGGTCCCCGGTCCGGTTCCCTCCTCTCCCTCCCCCCGTGCCCCCACTCCCTCAACTGCGGGAGCCGGGGAGGCGCGGTGGCCTAATGGTTAGAGCGCCGGACTCTGGATCGAGCGGTCCGAGTTCGAGCCCTGGCCGAGGTCACTGTGTTGTGTTCTTGGGCAAGACACTTTACTCTCATAGTGCCTCTCTCCACCCAGGTGTATAAATGGGTACCGGCGACATAATGCTGGGGGGAACCCTGCAATGGACTAGCATCCCATTCCGGGGGGAGTAGAAATATTCCTAGCCGCTTAATGCTACGGAAACCGGGATAAGCTCCAGCAGTGTGGGCCGCTTGGCTCGTGGCTTCTCCTCCTTGCTTTTCTCCTTAAACTTTGCAGTGAGGTTTTTTGTTTATATTTTCTGTCCTCAAGTTTTGAAGTCGACTTATCTCCAACTCAACAAATTAAAATACAACCATATAGAAATCACTTTTATATAAGAGAAATTTAACCCTCGATCACTCAATCCTAGTTTAGTGTTAATCGACTTTCGAACAACCCGGCCCAGGAATTGAACCTGGACAGTTCGATCTGGAATCTAGCGACCAGACAACCTTGTAGCTTATCCGAAAGGGCAAATTTTGCGCAAGTAGCTAGATCGCTAAATATTGTTGATGCGGTTGTAAAGCACAACAATGGAAACATTGCCAGCTCAGAGCGATTTTCGACTGAGTACTGTGTTGTAAAACCAAAACCAACAAGAAATCACTTTGGCCAATGATAAAGAACACGGAGATTCCAGTGAGCCATGCGGTTGCCAATGAAAACTTGAAGCAAATACGCGCAGCTGACGCGAAGCTAGGGAAAGTGCAATTCAGGAATGGTTTTGGTTTTACTTCTGACTGGTTGGGAAATAAGCGCGGGGTTTTTAAACCAAGCACTAAGCGTAATATAAAACCAAAGAAAAACATTTTGAATTCAGTTTTTCTTCGTGTCCGTTTAACGAGACTGCTGCTCTCCCCGACCATAAGCGCGCGCAAAATAGCCTTTTTCCCATTTTCCCATTTACTTTCTTGCCTTCTTTCTCGTACGATGACAGCAACACTTTTTCGACGGAAGCCTAGGAACAACATTTAACTAAGATCGTAGCAACAAAAATAATAAACTGAATATCTCAGAACGACACATGGTTTTTGGTGGCATCATACTAGACAAGTTAAATTTACTGTATCGAGTGCAATTAGTACCGCCTCTGGAAACTGAATAGTTCGGACTCTGTTCATAGTCCTGGCGGTTAGAAAACTACCATTTGAGTTATCTAACTTACTCAGATCATTATTATGACAAACAACTGCTCAATTTCTACTAATTAAATTTTCATTTTTTACTATCGAAAAGTCATTCAATGTTTCTCAGCCGAGAAAGGGCCCCACCGTCTAACTGACTAACCGAACGTTTTCTACTGGCAAGGTATTTTTGCTAAATCGTTCGAGGTTTTAGAATGTCGACAAATATTTTGGCCTTCGATATTTTAGAATGTCTAGCGCAAATATCCTTTGAGTAAATTTATACAAGTCACCTCTTTCAGTGTTTCGCAACTGTGTATTTGGAAAAGAAAAAATGATTGTTTATGTTAGTCTGAATCGGAGTGACGTGTGACTCTTAGAGAGCCAATAAACCGGTCGCAACTAAACTTGGTTTCTCATCTGTGCAAACCAAGTTCAGTGTATTGTTGCCTGTAGCTAAGAAAATACTGTCTGCCGCATATTTTAAAACGAAGAACGGGAGGGCCTTTTGCAATTTGCAACGATGCCTCGATCGGAACATGAGCCCGGTGTTGCAGTCCTCGGAGATCGCAAGAATCGCGGCAGCTCCATCACATCAGGGGAAACAAATGGTTCAGTATCTTGTTTGCCGGTGGGAGCAGAAAGAAATGGACAAGCGTCTTCAAAGGCACCACTAACTTGGAACAAATCCGGTATGAGATCGTGCGTAATTTGCACAATGAATAGCTTCCTCAATCTTCTCGTATCAGGGCCTAATATGTTATCCCACCTTAAACATGTTAAATTATTCATAATGCATTTGTTAACATGTTAAAAATCGGGGCTATCTCGATGCCCCAAAACCACAACCATCACCCGCGCTGATTTTATTTGAACCTTGGACCCACCATTTCCGAGGACAGAGAAGGCTCAATCGCAATATCCTTTTTTTGCTGCCAGACAGATGAACCTGTGAGTGAGATGGGAGGCTATAATTGGCATTTAAAAACTGGTCGGAGGTCAGTACGTAGCCACGTCCCGCACCGCTCAAAAAATATTTTTGCGGAGGCTAGCGTTCAGTGCCCAAGGTAGTTTGTGACCATTCCATAATCACATATGCAACTAAAATCCTTTTGGATGCAACTAAAAGCCTTTTCGACAACTTTTGAAATACATGTATGGAAAATATTTTATAAAATCCCAACAGTAATACCCTTGCCGCCGCCACAACAACAACCCCCGCTCCATGCACATGAACACGCGCCCAAACAAAAAGGCCTTTAGAACAAAACGAAGCCCCCGATTTATTTTCAAATTTTGTGGTATTAACTGATTTTGAGAAATACGATTGAACTAGGAATTGTGATTTGTTGTTGCAACAAATCACAATTTGTCGTACACCCTCCCCTGCGTCAAGCGGCCAAAAAACACTTACCCCCTTCCTTCTGGCCAGGGGCAGAAATGGAACATGAGACTGAGCAATCATGATAAACATCAATAAACAGACGCAACTGATTAGTTCTGATTCAATCTTACGTTGTAAATTACCGTATTCCTCTTTGATTAATTATCAAACGATATACAATTCAAGCAAACCCCGCATCTAGTGGTCATGCAGGCCTATAATTAAACAGTGAAATGTATCTTGAAATGGACAGTCTGGTTAACTTCCAATTGGGTTTTAAATTCTCTTTGATGTGATTGGACATTTGACTGTGTAATTGACACTGACTGTCACCTGAAGACAATGTAATTTCATTGAGAACCTAACCGAAGCAAACACTCTGACACCCCTTCACTTCAGCTCTGAACGAGAGATCGAGTTTTCGTGAAATACAAATTTCGATTTTTCGTTCGAAATCCACGAGCGATGGCTGGGGTACGAGACCGGACGGAAAGCAAAATCAAGTACGAACCGGCAAGTAAGTTGAGTACCATTGTTATGCTTGTAATCAGAGTTTGTTTGATAGTAGCGACCAGAGGGAGGGATCGTCCCCCAATGTGCAGGGGCATTTATTCTTTTCTCTTCTTAAAATCGTTTACGACTAAATCCTTCAGTGTTTCGATCGATCTCAAGAGTAGCTATTTGCGTCCCAACCCTTTGCGTGGAGCTATTTCCTAGCGACAGTTACTGTAAACTTGGGCGCAAAGATCCTCTTTAGTAGCTTATTACAACTGATCTGCAGGCGTATTTGTAAATAACTTCATTTCGCTCGCTCACTGTTATCAATTGTTTAAATAACAATAACCGCAGCCTTCCTGGAAATATTCAGCCTGGCCTGCCTAGTTTATACGGGAATTATGGACTGCCCAGTTACAAGGGCGCGCAAGTTTTCTGTCGTTTAATAGCTCAGCTGTACTTGTTGATTTTGTCTGACATTTGTATAATACAAATCAGTATACAAACGGCCCCCTTCTGCTAAAGATGCCATCTTTCGTAGCAGAGCTAAGCAACGAAATTATTTTCACCAAATGTGCTGTACTAAGAGTACAACGAAGCTATTATTTTGCAAATGCAATAAAACCGCAAAAGTAACCTCTTCAAATATAGGTCACAATATCGCAATGTTGTTAAATCTTTTTTTAAAGCTGCCTTTATATTTTTACGCTTGTGTTTTCATTAATATTTCCTTTGTTGTGTTTAAATAGAAACACAGCTGATTTCACCAAAGAGCAACGTTTGAGCAAACAAATTATTATACCATGGTAATTCATTTTGGTTCTAAATTTATCATTTCGCCGGCAACCCCGGGGGGGGGGGGGGGGACTCCCATATGAGAGTGACGGGGATGCTCGTCGTCTCGCTTAGGGGTATAAATTTCGGACTTTGGGTCTCGCTTAGAGTGTTCTGGGGAAAATGCAAGAAAATGACAATATTTTTAGCCGTCAGGGTCTCGTTTAGGGTTACACACGAAGAAATATACCAATATAAGTTTTTTTTCTCAGAATTTTGGTATCTTTTAGGGGTCTAAAATAGCTTGAGCCACGCCCAGATTGGTCTCTTTTAGGGGTTCTTTTCAAAATTTCCGACGAGCATCCCCGTCCCTTTAATATGGGAGTCCCCCCCCCGGGCCGGCAACAAGTTGCAGTTACAATATGCAGACCCCGATCTGCTTGACCGAAAATCTTGTCTGAACCCAAGTTCCAAACCAGGTGACCCTGAAATGTATTAAATTATCCTGTCTTGTTTATTTTGTCTTTCGTTGCGATCTTAACGCCTTTGTCGTTTTATTTATTTTTTGTGGGTTTGATTACTCACTTGTCTTAGTCTAAACTTTTAACTTGCCGGTCCTTACTTGCGAGTAATTTGTCCGTTCCCGGTACAAGCTTGTACGGCAATTATCGCAGCGACCTCTCGCGCCCTGCCTGCTGATCTGCCGGATTTACATTCACAAGAAAGGCCTGTCCTGATTTCTTGCGTATCCTCGATTCTTTTGGGAGAAAAAAACCGTAAATGCTGTTTGAAAGAGTAAAAGATAAAAAGATAGACACAAACTAAATCCGGGGGAACGGACATTTTGGGACTTGCTCATCGAGGGTGGGAAATGATCTAAGAATTGTATATCAGATATGTCTCGATCTCTACCCCAAGTGTGAGATGTTATCAAATACTCCCCCCCCCCCCCCCCATCCACTTCTCTGTTAGGTTCTATCGTGATCTGGAGCCGTAATGATTGACTGATCGAAGTGATTGTGACTAATATCCCGACAAAAGTGATACCTGACTCTACTAAATAAGATTATTGTCGAGTCGAACCTTGCATTTTAGGCTTACATAAAGCCGAATAAAGAGGTCTTCTAAGGGGTTTTTGGGAAGGGCGACATTGCTCCAGAAACCCCCTTGGAACAATAAAGGCATTCACTAACAGCCAGGGACACCTGTTAAGAACAGAAATTTGACAAAAATTTGTACGTTTGCACCGTGTAACTAATCTTAAATCTCATCAACACAGGTCATCTTTTTTTTCATTTACAAACTTTTCATACGTACTTCAAGGTAACTTAACACCAAGAAGTGACGTGAGGTTCGTTTTAGCCTGTCACGCAATAATTCAGTCTCTATAAAACACTGCGAAACATGTAACGCGCAAAAACCTGCGTAGAACTGAGTTCTCGTTTCTTCCGCGGGTGAGCTGGAGAACGCTTGCTGTAGACGACCCTAAGAGAAGCTCGACTAAAACCTGGCCTAGACTGACTGTCTGTCGCTAATTCCCGTTAATTCTTTCAAGCTCTAGAAAAGTAAACATGGAAAGTCCTTCTCCAACAACTTGACCTCGCGAAAAGGAAGTTTCGCGGTAAACTCGACCCAGTTCCCTGACCATTTTTGAGGGCTTAAAAGCACGACTTTATGAGTCCGTTAAATCGCCACTTTTTATACCAGACATTTCAAACTTTCGAATTGCGGCATTTCAAAGAGTACGTTTTGTAAATATGTAAAGAAAATTTCCCTTCATATATGCACTTTAGAGCAAAGCGCACGATTGTGTTCAATCAGCGAGAAGACAACAATGGAAGACCCAACCAGTTTCGCAGATTTCCGATAAAACGCGCTAAGTATCTATTATAGATTTTTTACCTTTTTTTTCAGCTGCCGAAGATGAGGATCAAGCAGGAAATTGTTGCACTAAAACTAAGGTTCTTAACTTTTTCTTATTATTGCGATTTAAAGTCTACTCTCTTTAAAACGGACACCATCGGCACCGGCTCCAACTGGCCGTCTTAAAGAGGTGTCTGTCTTATAGGGAGTTTAGTTACAGTAAATTAAAACAACTGAAAAACGGCAGGGACAGGACCGACACCAGGTTTCCGTCTTATAGAGCTGCCCAAGAAAGAAGCTGACTGCATTGTCAAATTTCCTTGGACCATCGAATGACCCCAAAACTTTCATATAATGCTGTTGGACAAGAGAGCAATTTTTTTACGTTCATGTTTTGTTTCTAACATGCAATTGTTAAGGAGAAAAGAAAGGAAAGAGTTAGTTTAAATGTCAGAAACTACATGAAACTAAACTGCATGTTCTTTTTTTATCTCCTCGTAGAACTGGTTCACCAAATTTCCCAAAGCAACTTGGCCTATTCTGACTACAGAATTTGGCGAACGTTTTTCGTATTATGGAATCAAAAGTAAGTATCTACAACATGCAGCGATAGTAAAGCGTTTCTTAAGGCAAGGGAAAATCCTTGGGGATGAGGTTGCTACGAAGAGCCACTTCAAGGCCATAAACGGGGACATTCTTACTTTATCATTTTAGACTACGAACACAACCTCGTTCTCGGAGCTTTTCCCTTTGTAACTTGGCCTAAATTATCAAGGGAAAATCCTTGGGAATGAGGTTGCATCGAACAACCCCTTTATTTTTCCCTGGGTTAGTCGAGTGCGATAGCGCGCGAAAATCGTCTTACGCGTGGAGATGCAACGCGCCACGCGCACTTCGTGCGAGGTGAGTTGCGCGCGCGCTCGTGTTTTCACCCACTCGGCCGTCCCCTTCGGCTAAATTCGTTTATTTCCCTTCTTTTATGCGACAATAATTTCCGTACAGTTCCATTAATGGACACCTTTAAATTTTTTTCTGAAATCTGGAATCGTAAGTTTTTTCCTCACCCCGTCACTTTCTCTCCTGAGTTAAGTTCATGAGAATGTTCCACACTTTTTTCTCAGCGGTGCTGGTGCTGTATTTGACCAAAGACCTCATGTTCAACAAGGCAAATGGCAAGAGCATATATCACGCATTTAGTATGACGAGTTACTTTACCGGCGTGATCGGCGCCATGGTTGCAGACAGTTGGCTTGGAAAGTATCGGTGAGTCAGTAATAGCTATTGAATCAGAATAAACTGAGCTATTGAGCAGTTTTTTTATGTGGTACTGTTTATTATGCTGCACAAAATGGTTCTAACTTTACGTTCTCAGGTGGATGAAACCCTAGTGTGTGACCATTCAAATGAAAGCTATTGAGCAATACTTTCATGTGGTACTGTTTATTAATATGCTGTACACGGTTCTAACTTTTCATTTTGTGTATAAGGCTTAGTGTGTGACCATTCAAATGAAAGCTTTTGAACAGTATTATCGTGGGGTACAATTTAATATGCTGTATAAGGTCTTGCTAACGTTTACGTCTCTGCGTAAAACCCGTGTGTGACAATTCAAATGAAAGCTATTGAGCAGTACTTTCATGCCGTTGGTATTTCATTATTTCGCAATTTGGGACTTGTTTGTGTTTCCTCGCGTGCTTTACAGCTTTCAGACATTCGCTTCGAGTCGTACAGATAGTAAAGGTAACAATTTCTTTCTTTGCTTCTTTCTTTAGAACAATCGCCTACACGTTAATCCTTTATTCGATTTCTGAGGTCCTCCTTACAGTGACAAGTGTTGACACCATTGGCCAAAGGAATTCGTAAGTACTTTTTACTTATTTTTTTCTTCCTCGGTCATTCGTTCGTTCGTCCAGTAGTTTGTTTTCCCATTACGTTGTTCTCTTGTGATTCATTTGTTCGTTCATTCGTTTTGTTCCATGTTCATAGTTCATTCTTTCGTTTATTCGTTTCTACTTTTGTTCATTCATTCATAAATCAATCTATTTGCTCGTTCATTCGTTCCATGTTTCCATCATTCATTCATTCATTCAGTCATTCATTCATTCATTCTTCTGATTCGTTCGTTCGCTCGCTCGCTCTTTCGTTCTTTCCTTCCTTCCTTCCTTCCTTCCTTCCTTCATTAATTCATTCACTCATTTCGCATTCGTTCGTTCGTTCGTTCGTCCGCCGTCCATTCATTCATTCATTCATTATTCATTTTTTCGTTTATTTCTTCGATCACGAATTCCATCATTTATGATACATCCCATTGATAATTTTTAAACCACACCAACCAAACACAACACACCACTGACACTTTAACCGTACATGTATAAGCTGTCAGTAAAGATTCATTACACAAACGGTTGTTAATCCGTTTTTCAGGATAGGGCCTCTGATATCTTTGTTTTGCATGGCTATTGCATGCGGTAACATCAAGCCTTGTCTGGCAGCGTTTGGTGGCGATCAGTTTCGGAAGGATCAGGTGAGACCAGTCCACAATCTACAGTTCATTCTAGCCCCATGTCGTTCTCTTCCTCTCGTGCACGAGTGCGAAGTTGAGGTAGGAGCCGGGGAACTGGCCGCATCAGTCTGCTCTATGTCATTCGGTGACGAGGATGAGAGCTGTTGACTCTCATGGGAGTTTTTGTCAACTCTCATCGACTATGATAATTTCGGGCCAAACGAGAGAAAACTCTCATCAACTCTCATAAAAAATTTCAACACGTTCAAAGTCGATGAGAACGAACGAGAGTCGATGAGAGTGCTTGAGAGTTCCATGCCAAACGAGAGTGAGAGTTTGAGCTCTCATCAACTCTCATCCTCGTTTGGCCCAGGCTTAAAACAAAATTTCGCACCAAGTCGAGTTAGCCAAAAGGTAATGTATCGTTTGATTTGTGCGAAAAAATTAAAATGAAAATGAACAAGGGGTTTTCGGGACTAAAGTGTGTTATTCTGGACCAAATTGTGTCATTTATCGCAACCGTCATTTGGTACGTCACGCAACAGCATTAGTTGAGTCGACGCACCCTTCATTTAGGTAGTCACGCAACACTTCCTAGTCACATAAAGTCAGCTGTGACACTTTTGAACTATTTCGTTTTTGCAGGAACATATGTTAGAGCTGTTTTTTGCCATGTTCTACGCGTCCGTCAACGTCGGGGCAGTGCTTTGCATGTGGTTTATTCCCATGGTCCGAAGTAAGTATTGTTTGTTTGTTTTTTTATCGTGATTTGTTTGAATGGAACAACCGAGATCAGAACATCGTCCTGAAGAAATTTCACGAGGTATTTGCTTTGACTTTAAAGCGAGTTACAAGCGAAGAGACGGACCATTTAAAAAATTTTTTTTGGGGGGAGGGGTGTTGGACTATTACGAGAAAAAAGCTCTTGCACAAGAAAAGTAGGCGAAAAAAGTGGTACTCAAGTTACCGGAAAAAATTAATGCAAGCTCCACCTGCTTAACATGGATGGTGCAAAAGAAATTTACCAGAGGAATATTTTATTTTTACACGTTCAATCAGATTTCATCAAAAGAGTAAATGAAACAATTTTTGCTTTTATATGGAATTTTAAGCCTGATAAAATTAAAAGAAGTACGTTAATCGGCCCGGTGAACAAAGGCGGGCTCAATATGGTCAATTTCAACGACGTCAACAAGTCCCTAAAAATTGCTTGAGTAAAACGTTTCTGTGATGAGCCTGAAAACAACTGGTGCGCCTTTCTTAATTCGTTTTTGTTAAAATATGGAGGTGCTTTCCTGTTTCAGTGCAATTTCAATCTAAATTACCTAGAGTTAAAAAACATTCCAATTTTTTATAAAGAGATTCTGTCAAATTGGCAAGAAATTCACTCAAACGACCCAGTTAATTCCACAGATTTTAAAGAAGAGATCTTATGGAACAATCGTTTCATAAGGATTTGCGGTAAATCATTTTATTTCAAATCGTGGCATAAAAATGGAATCGTAAAGGTTCGTGACCTTCTAAACGAGCAGGGAAACTTTCTATCTTTCGAACATTTTAAGGCCAAGTTCGGTGTCCGTACAACTTTTTTGGACTACGCAGGCGTGATCGCCGCAATCCCAAAAGCCTGGAAAACTGCAATCCTCGATACTCCTTCAGGTAATCAAAGAACGCAAAACGTCGTAACAGCAGATAATGTTTCTGCCAAAAAAGCTCGCTCTCTGCTCGTCGGAAAGTCCTTTCGCCCACCCACTGTAGAACACCGCCTACAGAATCAAAATGTTACGGACTTGGAAGCCATCTATGAACTACCTTTCAAAATCACAATAGAAAATAAACTAAGAAGCTTTCAGTACAAATTAATCCATAACATTCTCCCCACAAACCAAAGACTATATAAAATGAAGATAAAAGCCTCACCAGTATGTGAGTTGTGTAATTACGTAAATGAAACACTAGAACACATGTTTTGCGAATGTCCTAATGTGAAACAGTTTTGGATTATGGCAATCGAATGGTGGAACGTAAAACGCTTTGAAAACATAAATCCAAAACCTATTGAAATTCTTTATGGCTATAAACCAGGATCTTCTAGTTTTTATGCGCTAAACCACTTCTTTTTAATAGGCAAATATCACATTTACCTTTCAAAAATCAAGTCTGAAAATCCAATGTTTGAGGTCTTTTTTTGTTTGCTTAAAAGTAAAATTCAATCAGAAAGAGAGATTGCTATCAGAAATGGTAATTATAATAAACATAGGAACAAGTGGACCACCCTTTGTAGCAGTGAAAACACATAATCTCTTTTGTTGTTATCCAAAGCCAGCTGCTAGCTATATTTTGTGTGTGTGTAGTTGTATACCTTTCTTTTGCGCTTCTAGTGTACTTTTTTTTTCTTCTTCTTCCGTCGTATTATTATAAGTATTGTAAAAAAAAAAATCCAGTTTTTTGTGTATTAGTGTTGTCTTTATTAGTGTTTAAGTATTGTAAGTATTGTGCTAGCTGTTATTGTAAGTGTACTTATTATTGTAAGTAAGGCGTCAATTATCTAAATAAAAAAAATTAAAAAAATAAAAAAAATTAAAAAAAATAAAAAAAAAGAAATATTTTGGTAAAGAACTCTAGCAATACCAATGCTGAAAAAATTCTTACTCAGAAGAACTCCATTTGATTTCCCATCGAAACAACCGGTTTTTCCATAAAAATGGAAAGCGCTCATGGACACTGAAACACTGGGGAAATCGGTTGAAGTAGTAAATCGCTCTCTCTGTGTTCTTTGCAGCTGATGTGCAGTGTTTTGGAAGGGATTGCTACCCAGCGGTATTTGCTATCAACACTGTTCTTATAATTGTCGCGACTGGTAAGTATGTTGATTGAATACGGAGGGATTGGTACCAATTCGCTCAAGACCCGTTTCCGATTGAAGGTCGCATTCGTACCGAAGGCCCGTGCGGAAAAATAGCGCCGGTTATCCTTTGCACCTGGCACTACTCGCAGTCAGCTGACTAGTGTAGATTTGGCCTGTCTTTCAGTTTAGTTCATGTCCACCTTGTTATCACACTCTCCATCAAAAACTATATCAAAAACAAATTGTTTTGTTATTAATGTCGAAATGAAAGGGACTCAAGCTTGCGAACTTAGCCAGTTTTTTTTTGCCAATTGTTTTGTGCATACTTCAGGAACGCCTAAACAAATTTTTATATTGGAGGCTTTTTTGTCATAATTTGGCGTTTGGCATGTTGCCTACGCTCGATTTCCGCCGTATTCTCGGGGTCCGGTCTTCGTTCCTCCCCGAGAGAGGAAAGGCATCACTGTGTCGAAGACAATCTGAGCGGACTGAAAAATCAGCGACTTTCCTGACCCCGTTGGCTGAATAACGAACACATCCTGGCCGCTAACAAGTTTCTCTATAGCTTTCCGCTGCAAATCTTTCAAACTTTCGATCTGAAACGTCTCTAATATTCGTTCGCATGCCACATTCAACAACTCCACATCATCCGCCATTTTGAAAATCATTCTCTGACAACATAATTTATGCAGCCTGTTTCGCCTGACAAAAATCTGCAGGCGGAATTCTGATTGGCTAAGACAAACAAAGGAAACCTCACGCGTTCAGCCGTGCTTTCGGGGGGATGACCGCAGTCTCATTTTCCCGAAAAAGCGGCTGGAAATCGAGCCTACATGTTGCCTTGATTTTCTGCTAACTTACAGGACTAATTGAAAGGTTTGAAAGGTTTGAAAGGTTTAATATTTAATCATTGTTATTTATTTGTTTGCAGTTTCTCTTTTCGCGGGAAAGCCACTGTACGTACTTAAACCACCAGCTGGAAACGTGATGATTCGAGTTTTTAAAATCATAGGGGTAAGAAACAATCTGAAGTTCTTTGATTCGTACGGCTGCTTAGTCGTCACGCAACACCTCTCGGCGAAGCGTTGCGTGACACTTCAAATAACTTTGACTTTCGGCCGTTACTTAGTCGTTTCGCAACACTTCTCGGTGAAGTGTCGCGTGACAGTCCACGTAACGACGTTATTCCTGTAACCAATTCATAAATAATTGGTAAAAAAGAGGTAAATGAGTTTGTTGAATCCTTTCTTCTAGCACGCCATATCAAACAAAGTCAGCGGTTCTGGACCTGCGCAGTGTAACCACTGGCTGGACAACGCCTCAGATGAATATGAGGTAAACATAGTGCATCTCTCTCTGCCACACTTACGTAAATCCGATGTTTTGATTTCTAGTCGCTTCATATATAATATAAAGAATTTCCTTCACAATCCCTTCTCCACTCGTGGAGTGGCTTACTCACCCCTCCCATTTCATTTCTCTAAGTATAATGAGCCCCTCCCAGGGGTTTCAGGGAAAAAGGCCATTAACTTTTTGGGAAAATGGGAGCAAAAGGAAAATAAAACTGGGAACACGGGAACAAGAGCATAATTTAGGGAACAGGGAACATCAAAATCGAAGAAATAATTTTAGGGAACAGGGGTACACGAGGGAGGGAACATTTTTATAAAGGCCTGGGAGACCCTCATAAATAAGCTCAAGCGTTACTGATTTTTTTTTTCTACTAAAAAGGAACAGAAATAGATAAAACCGAAACTTACAATGTCTTTGGAATCAGAAGTTACACTTGTCCCCTTCGGAACTTAAATTTGGATCGGGATAGCTGCTTCCCCACGCAAAAGGAAAATCTTCTGGCACCCAGGGTAGATCTATCGGGACAGTATGAAACATAACATGCACCGGAGTGAATTTTCTGCGAATAAAATTAAAAGTATTTGATCCATCCTAGTCAGATCACTCGCCAAAAAGCAAACGGGCTAAATTTAAACTGCTCATTTGGCGAAGTGAGCTCCGCGTCCTCTATGAAAATTTTACGGTGAAACATAAGAAGTGTAATAAAGTAGAAGTAAAACTGGTCTATCGATGAAAAGAAAAATGGTCACAGTAAGCCGTTTGCTTTATCCTTTGCGAATCAATTTATTTTCCGTTCTTTGTAATATTCATTCGTGTAAATGTTTTTGTTTTTGTATAGCAAAAAGAAATAAACGACATCAAACTGTTGCTCCGTGTGCTGAAGATGTACATCCCTCTTCCAGTATTTTGGGCTCTTTTCCATCAACAGGTAACGTTTCTACATGACGAATTGATTCCTTTCAGTATTGTTTAATATTTGGTCTTACTTGGGACGTCACGCGACACGTGTCACGCAGTGGAGAGAAGCGTTACCGTGACGACTCAAATAACGCACGTGACGACTCAAATAACGCACGGTAACTAATGGAGTATCTCCGACAATAGTTTTTGACCAGACCGAATTGTTTAGAAAGGCTGTGTCATAAACCAGTTATATGGCAATAAAATACTAATACCTATCAAAGCCTGTCCAAAAGATTTTGTGCCTTAGTTTTTCTAGTCTGTTTTCAGATTTCGTTCTGCATCCCTGTTTTCTATCCTCCCAAGCAAAAATTCTCCAAATTGCTGGGGGTTTTTTTACCCAAGGAGCAAGATTCGTCTTACGTATGCGTAACATGTCTTTTAAAACATCTTTTCAGGGATCAAGCTGGACTCTTCAAGCTGAACAAATGGACGGAGATTTGGTGAGATTTCTTATTAAAAGCAAAGCTGTTATTTTTATAAGCTAAATGGTTAATCCTCCCATTATTTTGTTTATTACTGACCTGTTGTTAATTATTTTTTCTAACCTAGGGTGGCTTCACGCTACGTTCGGATCAGATTCAAGTGAGTAAAGCGCTAAAACATAACTACTTTCTATAGTAATTTATAAAATATAGTAATCTAGGATCCACTCAGGCGAGAAACGCGAACAACCCACAGTCGCTGTAAACATGAGACTAACTGATGATTTAGCACTCAGTTGATGTCGTGAGATAATAGTGAGACACCTGCTGACATATTCATACCACGTAACACTCAGCACTTCGGTTAGCCTAACTAGCACTCAGGTTAGCCTACTGTAGATTGGGTTGCTTGCGGTTAGCTTTTATAATAGGTTTAGGATTTATATCTAAAGAAATCAGGGTTCTGGCAGCTAGTCGTCGGTGGCCTAGTGGATATCATTCCCGCTCGGCATGCCGGTGACCCGAGTTCGAATTATCTTGGTCTCAACTTCTTTTTTTATACCTCATGTATAAATAAAATAAGAAGTCTCAAGACATGAACATGAGTAAGAAAGTCCCGGATAATAAACAACGAAGATGGCAAATTGTCTCCCAGATGTCTACACCAACACCACAGTAATGTATCCCTTTCAAAGAATCAAAAATTAGCTAAATGAACAGTGAGCTAATTCTCTTTTCATCTGATTTCTTTCAGGCTCTGAATCCAATTCTGGTCCTGATCCTTATCCCACTGTATGATGGCGTTATCTATCCAATGTTTGAGCGGTGCCAATTTCCTCTCAGGTATTTAACACATGGATGTAGTTGACTTAGTGATCCAGTCAGTTCCTTAAGCAGATTTAAATATGTGAATTACGTGTGTTTCTGCGACTTTTTTCCATTTTTAGCGCCCTAAAGAAGATGACTGGAGGCTTGGTTCTTGCCGCGGTAGCGTTTGTCGTTTGTGCTTTTGTCCAGATTCAAATCCAGGTATTTTGACCCAAAAGAATATTAAATAATAAAAGAGCAAAGCCTCGCTACTCCTACGAGTACTAAAGGGGAGGCCTCGGGTCGAGCCCCAGACCGGACCAACACTCAGGGTCGTAAAATAACTGTGGAGAATGTGCTGTTTTTGCAATGACACCTGCAAATGGTTAGATATTCTAGTCTTCTTGGATGACGACGATAAACCGTAGGCCCCGCTTCCCGCATCTTCAGTGTTATTGTCAGCAAGGGACGTTAAAGAACCCACACACTTGTCGCAAAGAGTAGGGCACGAAGTTCCTGGTGTTTTGGTCTGCTCATGTACTGTCAACGACGTTGGGGTGGGAAATGCTCTGAGCTATAAGCTATGATAAAGCTACTCTACAAATCAGACGGGAAAATAAAGTATTCATGTCATAACATATAAGTTGAGCTTCAGTAGCTAAATCATATAATGTTTTTTTAGACCATAGGCGAGGGACCCTCCGCACCAGGAGTAGGTAGAACCACCATGGAGTTCATAAACAGTGCCCCGTGCCCAGTCTCTATCGACCGAGAGTCATTCTTCAGGGTAGACCTCAAATATGGAGAGGTATATAATTATTCTACTATTTCATCTTTACATTGGTGAAGAGGAACGCACTCAGCATGTACTTAGCTAGCAGCTAACGCTAATACGGTGAACTTAATTGCCAAGGAATTCATATTGGTACAACAGCGAAGCGCGCGAGCGACGTCAATACTCGGACAAACAAACCAGAATAGCGGAAGATTTGAAGCTTTCTTCATATTGATCGAAATGCGGCGGCTAGAACAACTTTTTGAACGGAAAACGTCGCCCACATCCCCTTTATTTATTTATTTCAGAACGCGCTAATGCTGTCCGAGTCTTGCGGGGTTTCAAAAATATCCAATCTATATCTTAACCTCGCACGCTTCGTTATTCTAAAGCCAGGTCTCTTTTTAGCACAAGAAACCAAAAGAATTCTGGGTAACAGCTTCTATCGTAATGTTCAAGAACGATTTCGTGGAATCCATCTACGACTCCGCGACGCAATTTTCGTTTCTGGTCAATGAAGGAAGGTTTTTTTGCAACGTGGAGTTTTCAATAGAGTTTTTACCTCTTTACTCTGTTCGGGGTACAATGCAATAAATTGCTTGACGCGAAATTTTGTCCTCTAAGTTTGGCAGGTTTAAGTAAAACAAAACACAATTGTAATTTTCTTCCTACAACAGCCGAGTTTTCTTGACAGGACTAAAACTTGCGTGTTTGTTGGTTTATTATTCCTTCTTATTTTATTTTTTGGGTATTATTTGCCTTAACGCAGAGATCACAAGTGTTCGTTGGTCAGTCCGGCTTGATGAATTTTACACTGTCTGCCCGTGGTAAGGGCTGTAATGTCACCGAGAAGCGCGCCAGTTTAGATCTGGACGACAAGAAGGTCTTTAGTGCTGTTGTGGAAGTCGTTAATAACGAGTTCATTTTGAACAAGGTAATTTTAACGTTAATGTTATTACTTTAGCTTTTTCGCAGTGGAACGATTCAAGTTCATTCCCAGGGTCCTTTCGCCGTAGCGGAATGAAAGAGAACAGATCCTTGGAACTGTGAAACTGTGAAACTTGCAGTTAAAGGAGCTGTGTCGCGGGTTCTGAAATTGTTTCTAGGAATCTTATCCCATAAAAGCATTATCTTTGAACATCTAAAGGTAGATAGAACCTTAATTTGCGGAGAGAAATCAAACCACTGCTATAAATATCGATTATTTTGAAGACGCGCGGAAACAACTTGAAAAGTTAAACCTCAATTTTTCAAGTTATAATCCATTTCCATCCCGCCAGCCGTCAGTAGCCAAAGACGCTTGTAAACAGTTTCAGTGCTCTAATTATTTTTAGGTTTCCTTCGACACAAATATATATTTTGGCTGTTCAAAAATCTGTTAAAAACCGTGTCAATGCACTATCAATGTCATTTCATTTCAATTTGTAGCAGTGCGCTGAAAACCTTGTTTCTTTGTTCCTTCCCTTAGTATTCAATGGACCTTCCAGGTATTGACATCAACAAAGCTGAAACCCGTGTGAGGTAAGTTCTGATTTTTTATTATCACGTTGACTTTATCTATACTAATAAATAATTGCGTTTTATAGCTTAGCTAAGTTGTAGAACAAAGTCAACAAAGCTAAAATAGCTGTATTGGTCCAATCCTCGAATCCATTGTAACGCGACTATGTGTAAGCCTGCTTTTTGCGCGACAGTTACATGGTTCCGGGCAAACGTCACTACTTGTGGAGTGTACGACTGTACTCGTAGTATTCTCTGATTGGTCGACAAGCATCGGAAATTCTTCGGCTTTTTAGGTCATCTTATCTCTGTTTTAGCTACCCCTGACCCCTCCCCCCACAATTTTCAAGCTTTCCTCCCCACCACCCCACACCCCCACCCACTTTCCTAAACGGTCAAACACAACAACACAACATTCAACTTGAGAATTAAGATGAAAGTCGCCATAAGAAGTTAACCAGAAGATGTACATTAAGTTCATTATCTTTTTCTACTTTCTGTAGAGTTATTTATTCTGGCGGAGATAATTTGCCCGAGAGAGTGGACGTGGAGTTGAAGTCCATATTCGACAATGTGAAACCAACAGTGCTGAAGAACATTGGGTCGGAAAACTCCTCCTATAGTCTGATAGGAACCGGCGAGTAAGTACTGGTAACTAACCCTGTTCTACGATCCCCTCCCTCCCTCACCTACATCAACAATTTCAACCCCTAATCCATTACATTGTACTGCTGAAATATCCTCAATGGGTACTATGCGAAATGTTTGAAAACAAGGATAATTTTTATGTTGTCATAGTGATCAGTTTTTTAAAAGGCAACTGAGGTGGCCTAATGGATAGCGCGCTGAACTCCGGATCGAACGGGCAAGACACTTTACTCTCACAGTGCCTCTCTCCACCCAGGTGTATAAATGGGTACCCGCGAATTTACTGCTGTGGGGTAACCCTGCGATGAACTAGCATCCCATCCAGGGGAGAGTAGAAATACTCCTAGTCGCTTCATGCCACTGAAACCGGGATAAGCTCCGGCCTGATGGGTCACTAGGCTCGTATGCAAAATTAACCATCATAATCAGTGATAAACGTACATATCCTTTTTCATATAGTCGGGAATTACCTTTATAAAGTTTATTCCATGCATTACAATGCTGCATAAAAATTGTCTATTAGATTGCCCATTTAAACCAATAAAATAATCAACTCCAATACAACTCTAATTTTGCGTTGAACATCCGGATCCAGAACGCTAAATTGGTCGTCAAGTCTACATTGCAAAAGCTGGATAATACAAGTTTAGCATCGAAGGCAATAAAAATACAGCTTAGTGAGTAATCTTTCTGCTTTTTACCTTTTAGGTACTATATAAACACTATCATGCACTGGAAAAATGGAACAAAGTTTACAGCAGTGGTAAGTACAATGGCTTGTTAGGCCAGATATATCACAACAAGCGGGTTTCTTATCGCCGCCGTCGTTGACCAGAACTGAATATATCTCCATAGAAACTCGAGGAAAATTTTGCGCGGGAAAACATGTATCCGACACACAAGCGGCGGCATGCGCGGAAAAAAACAGCAACCTGTTGCAAGCGCGGGAAAGCATTTACTGGCACAGGCCTCACTCCTCACAAGAGCGGGAAAACAAGAACCCGGTGGCACTGAAGCGCGGCAAAAAGTCGCTTAAGCAAAATAAAAGTTGTTTTGATTGGCTCATTTGAAAATGTCTTCGCTCTGACTGTTTGCAGCGTGTCAGTCAGTGTGCGTGAACTATTTACTGAACTCGAAAACCACAACAATGCGGTAAATGCACAATTTTTTTGCGCCAGTCTGTAGAAATGTCCACCCGTCTCTGTCATAATCAATCTTAACAGTTTTCCTTCCCACGACTAACACTTAACGCTAAAAATTTCACCTTCTAGGAGCAAGACAGGAAAATCAAGTTTGGTAACTTTGGGGGTTATACTGTGGTTATTCACCCGCCCGAGGATGATCCTGACTCCAGTAAGGTACAACAACAACAAGCTTTATTTGCATGACTGTAAATTTGTTACAATATTGCAAAAGCGTAAACTTATTTAGTAATAATAATAATACAAATAATAAAATAATAATATATAGTAAAAAACAAAAATGATTCATATAAAATTAAT
Source organism: Oculina patagonica (assembly GCF_052425735.1). Taxonomy (NCBI): domain Eukaryota; kingdom Metazoa; phylum Cnidaria; class Anthozoa; order Scleractinia; family Oculinidae; genus Oculina; species Oculina patagonica. Next base: position 5,123,335 of record NC_135758.1, on the reverse strand, counting down.
TACATTGATAGTATTTTGTTACGTAAATCAAAACAAGATGATATAAATTTAATCAATTGCATGGTCACAAAATGATCGGAAGAATTCATTAATTCTAAAATCAAGTCAGGCACTGGTAGTTGGCTGACATTTAAGATGATAGGCTGTATTGTCTTGTAAAAGTTATCTCTTATTGTTGTATATTTGGAACAATAAAAGAGAAAATGAATTTCATCTTTGGTTTTATTACAATCACAGACCGGGCAGAGCCTATTATGTCTGGGCGTATTGTTATATCTGCCTAGTTCGATCATTAACTTATGATTACTAATACGTAATTTAGCTAATGTTCTCCTACCAGAAACTCTCCTAGTTAACTCTAGATAATTGGAGGTAACATATTCGTTCTTAAAAGGTACAGTGTCCAAATCATCAGCAACCTATACCAGACTCGTTCCCAGTCCCTACTTATTTGTTTCTAAAGGCGATAAAAAACTGAGGCGGAATAAGGCAAGGGTTGCGGGGCAGGCTGGGAAGGGCGAAGAAAAAGTGTGATGTCTTCAAAGGACTCGTTTAAATTCGATAAATCATTTTCCATTGTAATCGATTAACCTAAGGTTTTAAGAAACCTACATCTACACGTAAAAATTAAAAACCGCACTAAAAACGCCTTAATTGCGAGAAAATAGCCGTGGACAAGAAATTGGCAATCTGGCCAAGAAATCAGACGTTTTCTGCCAGTCGCTCCCCGATTTTCGTTCGGTCTTCCCTTGATGCAATGCGTTCTAGTCAAAACCGCCAAGGGAGCGACTGGGAACGAGTCTGAAACTATACACTAAAGGAATGGGACTAGCTAAGTATCAATGTCACCTAATTTTTCTTTGAGAGCCGGGTTGGAGCGCTGGACGGGGTCGCTAGTGGGTAAAACACTTGAATCTCACAGTGCTCCCCCCGCCCTGGAGTAGAAAAGGTGGTGCAAAACCCGATGTAAAGGACTGGGAAAATGCCGGTATTCGTAAAGTTCTGGTTATAAGCCCTGGGCTTATACAACTTCGTAAGGGGTTTTGGATTGGCTGACAAACGGAGGGGCTTATATCCGCGAGGGCTTATAAGCGGAAAAAAAAAATGTTACGAAACGAGCCACAGCGCTAGCAGTGTTGATCGAAATGCATTTTCAAGTTAAAAAGTCATAATAAAGCAACATTTAGCCCTGTTAAGTGCTGTCAACCAGCAGAGGTGGGCTTATAACCGGAGGGGGGGGGGACCTTAAAGCCGGATGTATTTTTTGTTTCCAGGAAGATGGGGCCTATAATCAGGGGGGGGCTTATAACCGGAATTTTACGGTACAATAACCACAGCTTAACAAATGGTTAACGTCACAGCGTGCATTATTGAGTTACAGATGCACGCGGGAGGTTGCTAAGCACATTTACCATTTGTTTTATAGCACAACTCTTAGGCAATTTATTACAGTTTCTTTGAGGTAAAAGTGCGCGCGCTTATTTGAACAATTGCGTGTAGTGCTAGCGTAAACGCTGACGAAAACCTAAAAAAAAACAAAGTTTTGAATTATTTCAAACTTGCATTATAACTCAAAGTCTTTAAGCATTATGGAGAAATGGTTTTTCTTATGTTTAGCTTTTCAAATTCACAGCAAAATCGAGAAAACAAGTACTAACTAGTCAAGTAGTGGCACTTTCTTGTACCATGTCGCAACAGATCAGCGCGCACGCACAGGTTGAAGCATACGTCAGCGTGCACCCATGGGCAAATAGTAGACGCTAAATTAACCAATCAGAACGCGCGCTTTACTTTAGTTGTGCTACAATTAACAATTAGACAACGAGCCCGAGTTTTCTATGAGCAAATTGTCAACGAGGCGCAGCCTAGTTGACTATCGCTCATAGAAAACGAGGGCGAGTAGTCTAATTGTTTTAGTAGAAACTCTAAAGAATTGCAGTCCAAAATCTACAATATTGTGCACTTTGAAGACAAAAATCAAGAAAATTTACCGCTTAAAGAGCTACTCGCGCGCGCGACTGTTTTCTATCGGCGATTATAGTTCACCACTAAATTTTCTCCGATTCTGATTGGTTTAAATTGAACACGTGACGCGATAGTGCCCGTCCGCCGGAGGGCACTATCAGCCCATAGTGCCCTCCCGTGAAAAATGCCCGGATCGATAGTGCCCGCCCGTGGCTGTTTTTTGTAAACAAGCTGCCTGCAGACAAAAAAACCCAACCAAATTCACTGCATTTAGTGGGTTTCTTGTCTGGTTTTGTTTCGTTTGTTAAATTTCGGCTTTCAATTGAGTTTTTTATCCTGAAAAGTAAAAATAATTCACGATGCTCGTTTTTGTATGTGCGCGCGGAAGAAAATTTAGTGGTGAACAATAAAAACAATAGAGTGTTTCTGTCTCGGAACTATCGGTCTGATAGTTGCCCCTTGGAAATTTGATGTTCTTAAAACTAGCATATTTGCCCTCGAAGCTTCGCTTCTCGGGCTAATATTTGTTTTAAGAACATCAAATTTCCGCGGGGCAACTATCAGACGATAGTTCCTCGACAGAAACACTCTATTGTTAAAATAGAAAACAGTGGGAGAACCAATCAGATTCGCGGATTTCCAATAGAACACAGCTGAGTTTCTACTAATGACTGTTAGTGTTCTTTTCTTTTCATTCATCAGTTCGATACTTCCATGTACGAGGATGCTCCTGGAACAATGGTGTCTCGCCTGTTACAAGTTCCACAGTATGTTGTGCTGACCGCGTCTGAGGTCATGTTCTCTGTGACTGGTTTGGGATTTGCTTACTCGCAGGTCAGTAACAGCTTGTTTCACCAAAAGACGTGTTTAAAAAGGCTTACCGGTGACCTAATGTTTAGTGCGCCGGACTCCGGATCGAGAGGTCCGAGTTCGAGCCCTGGCCGGGGTCGTTGTGTTGTGTTCTTGGGCAAGACACTTTACTCTCATAGTGCCTCTCTTCACCCAGGTTTAAAAGTGGGTAACGGCGAATTTAATGCTTGGGGTAACCCTGCGATGGATTAGCATCCCATCCAGGGTGGAGTAGAAATACTTCTAGTCGCTTCATGCGAATGAAACCGAGAGTAAGCTGAGGCCTGATGGGTCACTAGGCTTGAACGCAGTCTTTACCCTTTTACTGAGGTTTGCTGACTTGTAGTTCAAAGTAAATTGTTTTATCACTATCTAAACTGGGTTTTTTGTAGTTCTCGGACTCCTCCCTTCCCTGTACTCCCACCCACTCAATTTTGTTCCGCCTCTTGCCGACTATGATGTCATATCTTGTAAAAACGGCGTCATAATTCCAAAATCATTTCTGAATGATGTCACAAAATCGCCACAATTGATAAAAAAATCTCCGAAACTAATACAAAATTGTTAAAGCGGTCAAGATACGATATAACTGCAAGAAAAATCTGACATCAAAATGTTCCCTGACAAATTTTAGGAAAATTCGCAACAACGATGGCGTATATAACTGGAAGTTGATAAGGTTAATTTACTGACGCAGCTATGTTCGAAATATGACGTTTTGAGCAGCAGTCCTTAAATGAAGGGCTATTAAACGGTCGAAAAGTCAGCTTTCTAAATTTGCTACATAGAGGATATTACATGGGTGCGCGGAGATATGAAATTTATCTTCGAGTGTTCAAATCAATATCTCACGAGTGAGCGCATTATTATGTTTATTATATAAACCTACTAATTACGATGTTTTTGACGATTTTCCGAAGATTGCCGACCATTTTCCGAAGACTTCCGAAGATTTGCAAAATGTTCTCCGAAGGTCGTACGAATGTTTCCAAACATTTTCCGAACTTTTCCGAAAATGTCCGAAGATGTTTCGACTTAATATCGATTTACTTTGGCTCATTCAGCATTGAAACAGGGCAAACTTGGTCAAATAATGTTTCGAAATCGATATCTTCACATGTGAAAATAACATGTTATTTTCACGTGTGAAGATATGATTTTTTCGCGCGAAAGATTTCCTGGTATTTCACTGATGTTTATATAATAAAGTGGTTTATTTGCTGTAGGTTACATTTAACAGTCATGGGCAGAGATTGATTGTTCGTAAGTGCGTTGTCCTTTATTTTCCAGGCTCCCAACAGCATGAAGTCCGTCCTGCAGTCGTTCTGGCTTTTAACAGTGGCCGGTGGTGATCTTATCGTGGTTATTTTGTCTTCCGTTATGCCGCAAATAGGAGTGGTAAGTCATGTGAATTACTTGAGTATAAACTATGAAATGAAATATTTCCTTTCTTTTCGAAATTATTGCGGGCCCAAGAGAGGTCCGCAACCCTAATCTTGACAGTGACCAGCGGATTGTGTATTACGCGTGCGCGCCACGTTTATAAAGGCTATCTGCAAACCGGAAGTTGAAAATTTTGTTCTTCCACTAAGAACGATCGAAATGCAAAAAATGTGTCAATCACGACTGTTTGTCGTAACACCGGAAGAGAAAAATCTTGTCTCCAAGAGCGATAAGAATGCGAACAAGCAGCTATTTCAAAAACAAATAGTGTTTCGTTTCCAGATTGCCGTAGGGTGAGAATAGCGTAATTTTGAGCTTTACATCAAGGGGATAAATATTGTTCGACATGGCATTTGCACAGCTTGCTATACGAAACTGTCCATACGAAATTTGATGTTTTAACATAACTTGACTGTCTTCTTTTTCGTTCTTTTCTTCCGTTTCAGAATATAGCTAGAATGTTTACTTTACAATTAAACGCCAAAAGAGCTTACTCTAATTTCAAACCTAAATCAAATCAAACCTAAAACCATTGCAGTCGTCGGATATTTGTATTTGTAAGGAATCTCAATATTTTTTGGTCTTGCTGATGATTATCTTTCCGATATTTGAAGAGCATGCTTTTACGAAATTAATTGCCTTCGGTCAAACTTATTTACTTTGTGGTTGCGAGCGTTCTCCTGATTGGATAGTAGCCTCCACTGTGTAAATAGTTCACCTCGAAATTTATTCTTCGTCCGATCGCTACAAATTTTGGTAAAATGCGTGACAAGGTTATTACCCAATCCTCCTGCAAATTTGAATGTGGCCTACACGACAAGAAGGAAGTAAGATCTTGATCGTCAACTGCGAAATACAACCGATGAATCGATCAAAATCGAGGTAAGAGTTGTGTACTACGTACAGTACGAACGCACATGGTCTGAAATGCAGTGAAATGTTATTTATATTTATATTGCTTGGAATCAATATCTGAATTTATCTCTGAGTATAAGGAGATCGTTATATTTTGCAGAAAAGGGTCAACCCGTTGCCTTTAATATGTTTTCCCCCTTATTAGGACCAGAGGTAAACCAAAAACACATTTAGACCCGCCAGCATCAATATCTGTTATTTGTTTTGCAAGAAAGCCTACGACAACTACGTTCACCAAAAATCTGTCAGAAAATCTTAAACATATTTTTGTCGATCTGATTTCTTGTAAAATAATTGATGAAGGCCGGAGTGGGGGGACAGTACTTTCATCATTACTACACTATGAACATTCCAGAACCATTTTAGCTATTCACTATTTCCTCAGTTCGACTGTAAACACAAGTCTGTTAAATATCGGTAACCACATGACCTCTTAGAGGGCTGTTATTGGTCATGCTGAGGAATATATTTTCGATATTTGAAGAACATGTTTCTACGAAATTAATTGCCATCGGTCATACGTATTTACTTTGTGGTTACGACCGTTCTTGTGATTGGATAGCAGCCCCCCGTGCGAGCAAACACGACAAGTCATCCCGTTTTTGTTTGCGCTTGCAAACCCTGATTGGTGGAAATTAACTTCCGTTTCAGAAAATCGCTAGAATGTTTACTTAACAATTAAACGCTACGAGAGCTTTCTCTAGTTTTCTTACAATACATCGCTTTAATCAAACTTAAAACCATTGCAGTCGTCAGATATTTCTGTTTGCAACGAATCTCAATATTTTTTGATCATGCTGAGGAATATCTTTCCGATATTTGAAGAACATGTTTTTACGAAATTAATTGCCTTCGGTCAAACGTATTTACTTTGTGGTTACGACCGTTCTTCTGATTGGATAGTAGCCCCCACTGTGTAAATAGTTCACATCGAAGCCAAAATAAAACCGTATCGTTCTGAGGAAACGAAACAAAAATCAACAGTTTGTCACATTAGATCGAGGCTTCTGTCTTGCAGACATTTCGTTTTGCAGACGTTGTTTTATAGGTGTTGCTTTTGAGAAGATCTGCTGTGATTGTATCACAGATAAACTACGGCAAAGCGAATGATTCAAACAACGGTTATTCTCGAGAAATTCCTTATAACACTGACAACAAAGCGAGTTTGCCGACGGAGGAAAATCACATCTCAATTCACACCGCGCCGTGCTCGACTACACTTCGCAAAACTGTCAATCAAAAAAACAACTCTGATTGGTTCGCGGCAATAGGAAACGATAAAAAACATTCGTGACCTAAGCGTGACGCGTTACTCGACCTTAGTCGGAACAATTTTCTTTTGTCCAGTGATTTATCGACACTGTCTGAAAAATTTTCGTGACCTGTTGAAAGAATTGCCGTGAAATGAGGTGACTTAAGTTATTTCTTCTTCCATCATGAACGGTTACAATGCGAAAGGATCCGAAAAAGTGTTGTTCAAACAGGAAGTCGAGGAATCTTTTTTTCCGCAAAGAACGATTAGAATGCGAAGAATGTGTCAATTGAGCGTAGCAAACAAGTGAGATATAGATTTAAACACCAGAAATAAAATTTTATATCTCCAAGCAACCATGTATCATTTTGTTCATTTTATAAACCTACCCATTACCAGGATTTTTGACGATTTTACGAAGATTTTCGACCATTTCTCTGAAGATGTCAAAAATATTGTACGCATGTCAAACGAGTATTTCCGAACATTTTCGAAGATTGCCGAGCTAGATCCGGAGATGTTTCCACCTTATATCGATAAACTTTGGCTTATTCACCATTGAAACATGGCAAACTTGTCAACATATGATTGGTAATATCAAACACGTAAAAAAATCATCATAATTTCGCACACATTGAGATACTGTTATTCTCGGTGGACAGACTCCCAATAAACAACCGCAGTTTATAAAAGAAATCTCAATTACCACAGTTATGCCAACTTCTGGAAAACTTCCCAAAAACTTCGACTTGAAGTAATTTTCCAAACTAACAAAAAACACTTCCCTCCCAGTATTTTCTCAACTGCATCGAGGCCCGCACTTTCTAACCTGTGGTTACCACTAGTGTTATTCTTAAACTGCATTTACCGACATGAAAAAATCGATTAGCAAAACGCTCAAAAGAGTTGTTAGTTCAAAGCCTTGGAGATGACATATGACCTTAAGCCGGAGTAAATCTGTTTTTTGGGGGACTGGAACACCACCAGACAGTTGACCCCCAGGCAAGAGCATTCCAGGTTGTCAGCAGACTGTTTTGGTGCCCATCTACTAACTAATTCCTATTTTTAAATTCTTATTTCAAAACTACATTAAATCTTCAATATTTCTCATTCTCTAATTTTTACAAATCCTTTGCGAAAACTATTTCCTCCAAAACATCAAAAATTTACAAAACAACCGTTAACATAGATTCATGAGATGAGCAGAGGGTTTTTGCATTGCTTGAAATGTGAACGAGATATTGCCAGGAAACCCATGTTAAGCGGCGCAAACATGGATTTGTGTTTACTCCTGCCTTAATTTTTTCGACTTTTTTTGTTTGTTTACAAGCAAAAATAAGGAGAATAGCAGTTATGTGGGGTAATCTGGAACCGGAAGCCAACCGGAAGGAACCGCATTCTTGTTAACTCTCAATGGACTGTTTTAATTTCTCGAGGGAATACTTTCCGCTGTGGGTGATCAAAGCGCGTGACTTGTTAAGTGTCACTCTATAGTTGTGCTTCAGCACTTCCGTTCTTGTAGAAAAAACGTGACTTGTTAAATTTACAAACGTTATATAACAATCAAAAACGTGAGTAGCCCAAATCTTACATCACATAACCAATTAAGAATGTAAGGGGTTCAGCGCTCGAAGGCAGCGAAGTTTAAAACGATTAAAGCGCAATTTGTACTGGTACAAGTCTTTAGGCGCTAATATTAATTTAACCTAAAACGATTAACAACGCAAATTTGTACTGGTACAAGTCTTTCACACACTAAAACGTTGCTAATAGTTAACCAAAGGGAACTCATTTCGTGACAATTGATTATTTCTGCTGAGTTGCACAATTTAGAATTGCAACATCATTAAATGTGTTAAGTGATATTTACAAGTGTTTTTGTAGCCGTTTGTGAAATTACTTCCGGTGGAAGCAGTAAACGCTAAACGGTTTTGCTTCTGTTCAGAAGTTAATGCATCGCCATTAGAAAAATAAACAGCAACTGTTTTACTGGAAATGTAGTCGTTAGAAATGGTATGTGTAGCCGTAAGGTAAAGAATAACGCGAGGAGAAGCGGCTTTTGGTAATATCCAAACGAAAATTTACTTCTCAATGTGGGGTTAAGATTGCGTGACGAGACAAAAGGTAACTCTGTCGTGCGTAACCTGAACCCTGCATTAAGCCTAGTAGAAATCTTTCTAACTCGAAAGGAAACAACTATTTCGATTAAAGGCAAACGTCAAAGTTTACCATTTTTAACCAAGCCAAAGTATATGAGTCGCAAAGCACCCAGCCGTCGCGACTGACAAATATAGCAGTTCCTCCGCGAAAATAAAAAAAATGCTTGAACTGAAAGACATTTGAATTCTTCCATGATATGTTCGAACAACAATGCCCAGGAGAAACCTTCTACTCATACTAACTTCATGCAAAAAAAAGCCGATATCTCGAAGAGATCTTTGATTGTTTAACTATTTTTCGCAGGAAAAAGAAATGTTCTTGTACGGAGGCCTGATGGGAGTGATCGCCATTATCTTTGGAATCATGTCCTTTTTCTACAAGTACGTAACCCCGGAGGAGCTTGGAGAACTCGAGAAAGATGAAGAGAAGGAAAACCTTGACTTGAACGGGATCCCGTTGGAAGATCGTTCACCAGATGGCAATGAAGACAACACTAAAGTTTAACACAGCTAGCTTAGCTTTGTAGGGACCTGGGACCGTTTCACTATTTGACAGTGCCGTAGCAAGGGTAAAATAAGTGGAGGGGCACGCTAGCGCCGGAGGCGCGAACCGCTATGGGGGTCTGGGGGCATGCCCCCTCAGAAAATTTTGAAATCTAGAAGCTTGGAAATGCTATTTCCAGCGTTCTCCAAGAGCTATTTGTGATTTACGCATATCGCGAATTATTTACTTCCTACACTGTCTCAGCAAACCACTGAAGAGAGTATAACACTTGCAACGTCAATTGCAAAAATAGAAAATCGACTGTCTCTGTATCTTGAAAACAGCAAATGTTTCACCTTTCAGAGTCATCATAGTACGTTCTGGTCTTAATTTCTAGTTTGTTTTAGTTTTTGGCCGTTTAACATTGTTGTGCATCACCCTACGTACGTTAAAAAAATGAAAAGAACTACAAATGTTATTGTTTCAAACCTCTCGGGAGATAAAATTTTATTTTCATCATTTTATACAGGTCTGTTTTTCCTTTTTGGGAAAAAACTGGGGGGCACGGCCCCCCACCCCCCCCCCCCCGGCCCCTCCCCTTGCTACGGCACTGTTTGAAGAGGTAGCAAGCCCCTTACGTTGATTTTCAGATTTGCTCTTTAAAACTGTCCCAACTCCTTCTATTTCCTGTACGGTTGACAATGTTGTCTTCTATAGTTTAGTGGGTCTGGAAACAAGTGTAGGTTAGTGTGTAAACGTTCGTACCCCAAGATTTTAAGACTGTAATAGTCCATTTCCGAGTTACCCTTTGCCTCTGTTTCAAAAGGAGACTAAGTGCCAAACCATTCGAATGAAAACACGTAGACACATTTTGAAACAAAGGCAAAGAGTAACTCGGAAATGCCTATTGCCCAGCGAGCAAAAATCCGCAGGAAGTAAAAAGTTGTCACGTGAGAATCACGTGACGGTACGTCGCGTTTCTAAGCAATCCCTCTGACCAAAAAACGCAGACGTTGATAAATTCTGGAGGAGGTGACATCGAACTGTACACACACCTGCCAACTAAACATTTTTAGCCAAACTTAAAGCAAATGAAAATCGGTGCGGCAAAACCTCCATGAACTTCAATGGGCAACGAACGTTTATGTACAAAACAATGTAAAATGCGCTTTATATATCTAAACAACTTTTCAAAATAATGTTTAATTAGACGAAACTTTCCAGGTCCATTTATAGGCATTGTGATATGGTAAATACCTGGAAAAAAGGAAAACGTCAAGAAAAGTGACGAGATAGAAAAGAATGATTATTGGTAGATATGAATGACAATCAAGAACGAATTTTATTTCACAGTCTTGCTTAGATTTTATTATTCACATTTATGCATAAAACATGAACCCATTTGCTATTTCGCTTACAAGTTTCAGACTGCTAGACTCCTAGGCCTTAGCAGCGGTTGTTTGGCTCGTCACGCAACAAAGGAGCGTTGCGTGACAAGCCTAAACAACAGCTGCGAAGGAGACTATCAGACTGCGTGGAGTCCCAAGATTTCTCTTTGGTTTCTTGTCGTGCGAGAAATGTAAAAGGCCGCTTGAAAACTGGAAGCGAGATGGATGAGATAATAGCTCCCTCCTAGCCTCCAGCCCTCGCGCGGCCATGTTTTCTTGTGCATTTTTCGTCTCTCGCTCGACAATCCACGAGAGACACTGGGGACTACTCGCAGTCTAACATCCGGGAGCCTTTCGTCGCTGTTTAGTTTTTTTTTAGTCTTTTAGTTTTTTTTAGTTGTATACTCATTATATTTTTTTTATTCTGCTTAATACCACGCGCCCTTTCTTTGACGAGCATGAATTACAAGGAAGATCCTGGGAACGAGTTAGAACCAACCTTGTTCTCAGTGTTTTTATTTTTTCGCCGGTGCTTTTCAAGATTGCAGTGTTCGCCATCTTGAATTTCAACGCCGGAAAGTCCCCGGGAACGAAGTTTGTAAAATCGTGACGTCATGGATAAGCGGGCAGAGAATAACGTCTCACGATTGAGATCAAAGCTTTTGCGTATCGCTGAATTGTATTTTTGCACTACTGTTATTAGCTTAGATCAATTATGTACTTTTTATAAATCCTGTGTATAAAATTAGTAAATAAAATGTTGATTGTGCTGAATACCAACTTCTTTGGTTGACAGTCCGCCTTTTCCACTCCAATTCAACTCTCGTTTATTTTTCTGCTTTTCAGTAAAAAGTACTAAGATTAAATTAGCGAAGTACTCTCGCTTGTACACGAAATGCGCCTAGAACATCAAGATGAAGATATAAAGTAAATTGTTGTTGAAGGAAGTGTTGAGCCGTTATTAGTTTTATTAGTTACTTGTTATTGCTTTTCAAGATCACAAGGGCAGAACTTAAAAAAAGTCGGCCAAACTTTTTTAAGTTGAGATTTAAAGTTCCTGATGGCATCACAACAATATCACTTGTTTATAGCTTCAGTACAGCGGCAGTAATTTTTAACAAAACTGGACCACTATTTATAGGTTTCCATACGTCCTGCGTTTTTAAAGTGAAGCTTGTGTCAGTGACAGTGTTCCACAAGTTAACTTTGGCGCACGGTTTTTGTGTTTTCGCCGCGCATAGATAACACTTTAGCGGTTCGCTCCAAAAAGGTCGGAAAAGATTGAGCAGGATAACTGCTTTTTATTACCATTCAACAAATTGTCAACGAAAACCATTTTACTGCTAAAAATACTGGTCATGCAGAGCCTTGCAAGACTTAAACGAATCTTCATAACCTACGTATATTGCAGGATATCTGTTATGTACGGATGACGAATAGATAACAAGGGCTTTCTGGCCATCTATGAACATCGTGGCAACTTGTTGAATAATAGATGAGAATACATTTGAAGGTTTTTAATAATAAGCACAGTTTGCGGTCCGTTTCACCTTGGGGCGGGGCAAGGGCATAAGTGAAGTAAGTAAATAAAAAAAAGGAAAAGCTTGCCGTCATTAAGCGAGGAAATTTGCACAGGGCATATCTTTCTTCGAGAAAAAGATAGCGTCCACAGATATATATCCGTAGCGGTTATTGTTTATACATTTATGCGTGTACCGAGCTTGCCGAACAGTCAAATCCATTTAGCCATTACGTTGCATAATCCAATTTAAAACCTTTAAATTGAACTGATGCACCGTAAGACTCTCTCAGTGAAATGATTATGGCAAACATGGTCATTCTCAACAAGATGAACGCAGTTTTTAATATGTGATTACTGCTGTTGTATTTATTTTTTATTTGTCAACTGATTTTAATTTATTAGATTTTGGTGTCTAAATTAATATAAAAAAGGGAAGCGGATCTGCACTGGCTAGATTTCAATTTGTTTATTTATCTAAACAATTGTTGTAATTTTTCCTCATGGGTCGTACCATTTAGCTTATTTCTTTGTCCTTTAACCGAATAAAACAAAAGCGTTTATTTAATTCTTAAATCCAATGTGATTGGTCCAGAGGTTGAAAGTCAAATGTGTTAAACAAGCAAAGGATAATCTAAACACATCATAAAAAAGACAGCGAAATCTAGCGTAAATTATTCAGTTGGAATTACTGCTCACGGCCGATCGAAGGCCGCTTGCACTACAAGACTGATTTCCCAACAGTTGCAGTCACTGAGTTACAGTGTTTTAGAGTTATGGAGAAAGCCGTGCCAGAAATCAGAATGGGCCGAAAACAAAAACAACGGAAAACTCTCTTCCTTGCGACAGTTATTACACTGATCGGTATCGCCTGTTTGATCACAGGAATAATCTTGCTTGTTAGGCGAAATACGATGCGCTGCGAACAAGCTAAAGTCCAGGAAGGGCGCTCCCAAAAGAAAGTACAACGGTGCAGTTACTCCGAGGAAGCAAAACGGTCTGGCTTTGTGGCGTTTTTGCAAAGAGTTCAAGACAAAACTTTTGACGTTTATCCGTTTTTAATTGCACGAAAACCTAAAGTGAGCGCAGTTGAGGTTCGGCAGAAGTTTAGACCGTATGACCCGAGTCCTACAAATCTGAAATTCGTCACAGACACAGCAAAAACCCTTTTGCAAGATCTGAACAGAATGGACATCGACGAGAAAAAGTTTAAGTCGCGGGAAAGAAAAGCTCTTGCACAACTCCGGCACTATTTGAAACATGTTTTTGGAACGCCCTTCGATGGAAACTATTACTTCGGCGACTTTCTTCTCGGTCCAAATGTCTTCTGCTGGCAGCCTATCTGCGATGTCGGCTCGTCGCTGAAGAGATCCTTACCCTTTTTCAAACCTTCGGACACTAGTGAATTGGAAACTCTGATCGAGAAGTTAGCAGAAGTAAACAAAACATTTAAGACTTATACTGATAATTTGCGATACGGAGTAGAAGCAGGAATGGTCCGCAGCATAGAAGAATGCCGGTCAGGGCTCGACGCTATACGGAGAACTTACCTCAATATTGCATTTAACGGACCTAGCGGTAAGTTAATAACTATTTCTACTAAGAAATATTCTCTGCTAATCATTTTACAATTCCTTCGTTTCTAATATGACAATAACTGAGAAAGCTCTCCTGATTTATTTACTTATGGAGTTTATTAGCCGGGCGGAATTTTCACTGATTTGAAAGCCACGCAACCCTCCGACCAAATTTTTGTTGCCTTGAAATAGCTTTCCTGCCTTTTTTCCTTTGATTTTTCCCGGAACAAAAACTTTTTCTTGATATTTCTGTGGTTAAATTATTCAAATAGCGAGCTTTTAAAACTACTAAAAAGTCTTTAGGAGGATTATAATGTCATCCACAATGACAATGTTTGTTAGAGAGGTGTCTTCGCTTTGAGAGCGTTTCACAATTAAACACATTTGATTGTTCAACTTTGGCTTCTTAAGAATTTAATTTTAAGTGTAAATTAAAAGTGTTTTTTGTAATAATACTGTATTAATTACGGCAAAAAAATTTCGTTATGAAAACGTCGAGCATCTTTCGCATAATGTTCAGTTTTCAGTGTTCGTAAACTGCCTGGTTCTGTGAGAAGTGCTGTAGTTTCCTTTGCTTCGAGGCAAAGGAAACAATTGTTTTGTAAGCAGAAATGGAATGTATTGCGCCATTATCAATTGTAAATATTTGTGTAAACGAACAAAGCAGCACAGCCCTTTAATCTGGCTCTCAAAACGTAATGCCCATCATTACAGAAAACATTGATCAAAAACCCTGTCAACGGACAAAAGAAATAAAACGAAAAGGGATCATTATTAAAGAAATTGCGAAGATGTAATTTGTTATGCAAGGCGGGAAATAGTCATCGCCGATAGTAAAGACTTACTTGAATTAAGTGTGAGTTTCCCTTGACAAACGTTAACAAAAGCGTAAAATGGGCTTTGTCACTGATTTTACCAGATTTTTAAACAACCAAAATTTATATTTGTGTCGTAGGAAACCAAAACTAATCGACCATTTTTATTAGCAATTTTTTTAGAGCACAAAAAATGTTAACAAACGTCTTTGGCTACGGATGGCTCGGATGAAAATGGATTGCAACTTGAAAAATGGAGGCTTAACTTTTCAAGTTGTTTCCGCGCGTCTTCAAAAAATTCGATATTTATAACCGAAGTTTGATTTCTAACGGCAAATTAAGGTTATATCTTCCTTTGGATGTTCAAAGATAATGTTTCGCATGGGTTCAGTTGCCTACCACTATAAATTTCAGAAAAGTTAAGGCCAAAGATCTGCAAAATTCGGCGTGGTTTTCTTGCGTGTCCCCTCCGTGACGACAACACAACTTGGAGGTTTGTAGGTTTTCCTAGCCTCGAATATATCAAGCTATGGCCATGTGTCTTAATACATATAGTTGTATTGGCAGGTTGCTTCCTGATAAACTAAAAGGAGAATTTCAGACTGGTTCCAGACCCTTAAAATGACCGCTCACGAATTGCTTATGCCGAATTCCTTTTATGCGACATTGTGCACAACGTTGTCAGGTATTGGGTTGAAAATCGCCTTTGGCTCGGTCTATGAAATTTCAAAAAAGGAACCCTACCAATAAATACCGTAAAATTCCGGTTATAAGCCCTCCCGCTTATAAGCCCCCCCGGTTATAGGCCCATCTATCTGGCAATAAAAAAAATACATCCGATTATAAGCCCTCCCGGATATAGCCCCCCTCTGCCGGATGACAGTACTGAACAGGGCTAAATGTTGCTTTATGATGCATTTTAAACTTAAAAACGATTTCGATCAACACTCCCGTGGCTCGTTTCGAAACGTTTTTTTTATTCCGCTTATAAGCTCTCCCGGATATAAGCCCCTCCGTTTATAAGCCCACCCAGAACCCCTTACGAAGTTGTATAAGCCCTGGGCTTATAACCGGAATTTTACGGTATTTCCCCATCACTACCCTGGGTACCAGAGACATGACTGACACCGGAAACCGCGCAAGAAAACCCTCTGGCACCCAGGGAACCCCATCACGGGCCTCGTAATAGTTTACACGAGAATAAAACTTCTCTTGAGAATTTTCAAAAGCAATTGCAAAGTAAGTTTCGTAAAGCGCAGAAATCTTCAAACTAAAAAAGCCCATATGATTATTTTTCTTGCACTACAATCTGGACCCTTACAAGTTTGTTAATATTACAGGTGTTTTCAACGAGTCATACATGCAAGTGATCTTGAAACCAGAGTTCTTATCCGACTTGGAAAACAAAACAGACCTGTTGAATGAATGGAAAAAGAACCACGGCGGGAAAACGGCGACACAATCACTCCGTGAAAGCATGCTGGAGTACATCGGGCGACCGATACATGCCTTTCTACGGTAAGATAATAGCAAACTTCAGATTTGACTACGAGCACGAGATCTGCCCGGCCTGGTTAAATAAAGTTCATTACTGTATTTACTTCTTACTTACTTTACTCCAACAAACCTGATGTGACAAGGAAGGTTTTCAGATGGCAGCAGAAACAGTGGAAGCTGTAACTAAGGAAAAACAGCCAGATGATCCCTTTGAAGATCTTGCAGCAGAAGAGGATCTTTCAGCTCCCAAGCTTTTATAGTTTCCTTTATGGAGCGAACTCTAGTTGAGATGACACGCCGGGATTGAGATACGTAACGGCTTGATAGTATTTTCGCGTCGGCGTATCAGCTCTAAAAATCTTTAGGGTGGGGTAAAACTATCATTTTCACAGATGTTGTTTCAGTCTAATTCTATTCGTGTTTTGTAGGCGTGAATTTACTTTAGCTATGTTTCAGCAAAGTGTCCGAAATTTTTTTCCGAAATTTGTCCGAAATGAGATAAAAAGTGTCCGAAAATTAAACGGCCCAAAAAAACGTCCGAAATTTAACGTCCAAAACTTTTTCCACGTAATGTATTACTGATCATCTACAATGTAAATGTGTGCATGCATATTTGTAGGTATCTGGAGAATGACCACATACAACACTGTGTGCCGAGCAACGTGTCCAGCGGTTTATCCTTCCTCCCAGTCTCCTTCGTGTATGTGAACGGAAGTGCAAACGTCACTCAGAAAACCACTAAAGAGCTTCCGTCAGGGGAACCGCTGGACGGATCGAACGCTTACATCGATATTCTTTCGTATTTTACCACCACAAACAATACCCCGGATGAGGTACACGAGCTTGGGTACACGATGCTTCATAAACTGTTTCCTGAGGTAAGGTTTAGTCACATAATGACGCAACCCGCATCAGCTCGATAAAACGCGCGAAAACCGTTTCACGCTTGGTCGTGATTTAAACCTGCACCTGATTGCTTTATCCATTGCGATGGCATAATAGCTGTCATCTACCTTGCTTATAGCAAGCGTTTAACAATTTGACGGCATACTCGAGGTTTCTGTCGGCTGATAGTTGACTCGAGTCAACTTTCAAAAGTCGATAGAAACCGAAAACGAGCCGTTAATTATTTTATCGTAACCCAGAAACCGATCTATTCAACAAAAAGTTCAGTGAAAGTGTTTTATTCAAACTTTGGTTTGTGTTTTTGGCAATTTTATTTGCGCGCGCTTTCAGGAAAGTCTATCGAAAATTAACATAACCCAGCCGCCGTCTATTGGCAAACGCGCGATCTGATTGGCTACACAGGTGCCGTCCATCGATCGTTAGACATCTCTCGGAGCGTGCGCTCAGTTTTTCGCTAAATGTTTTCAACAAATCCTTCAAAAAAATCAACTCTAGGGATATCGTGTGTTTAATAGATCAGCCACTGGGTTATGCTAAAACAATTAGACGGCTCGGTCTCGGCTTTGGATAGTTGGCCCGGGGCTTCGCCCCTCGCCAACTATCAGCCGGTAGAAACCTCGAGCTTGCCGTCTAATTGTTAATTAGATCGCGTTTGAGTAGCCCGATCAGATTGCGAGATTGCCTAATAGTCGGTCTCTGGGTTGTGCTGACACATTGTATTGTTCAGCACATGTTACTTTCTTTTTTTGTACCTTTTAGGCCCTTGAAGTGGCACGCCAAGTCACTGGTCAAAAGAACAACGACACGGCAAGGGAAGAATTCTTGAAAATGTTAAACAGCTCAGACATGTTCTTCAGCAACGGTTCGATTCCGCCTCAAGAGTCTGACAGCAATGCCTTCAAGCTTTGCAGTACCGCTGAAAAAGCTAAAGAGCACTGCCCGAACCGCTGGTACGCCATTCAACGATGGTTTACTGAGACAAGAGAGGTAACTGAAGTATTTGTTTTGTCTAGAAAGACGAATAATGCGTTTCAGAAGTACAGTTGAATCTCGATAACTCGAACCTTCAAGGGAAATCGAAAAAGGTTCGAGATATCGTGAGTTCGAGTTATCGAGGGTAAAATCAGTAAGAAAACAACCTGGAGGGGAATCGGAAAAGGTTCAAGTTAGCGAGAGGTTCGAGTTAATGAGAGTTCGAGTAATCGAGATTCAACTGTATCTCTAAGGCCCCTCCCACACTAAAATGAAGTGCGTCAGGATAAATCTACGAGGTTTCTCATTTTATCTTTTCTATTCTCAAACTCATTAATAATTCAAGTTAAAACAAAGAAAATCATAACCACGAAGGAGGATTGGATATCCGGTCTTAACTACAAACAACTTTTACGATTTAATTTCTCCGTTTAGTCCGTAGTTTTTGTTTAGATTGAGAAGATATATCAAACACTCGAGACAGTGTTTTCATCGGCTATCCAAATCCACACCTCGAATTTCATTAAAAAAATACTCTGCTGCGCGTCATATTTTCAACTCTCTTCATTTGGTTTGGATATCCCGATGAAACACTGTCGCTCGTGTTTGATATATTACATTATTACAAATGCGTCTTCCTCTTCGAGAAACGAGAAAGTCACCAAAAAAAATTAATGAGCAGAATAATAATTCTGCAAGTGCGTTGTAAATCTTGATACATTTCTTGGCCTTTCTCTGCGAAACAACAAAGTGAAATGACCAAATTGTACGTATTTGGAGAACGTGATTGACGACGACAAAATTTTCGTATTCAGCTGGAGCTAGTTCCTAAACCAATAGATACACTGAATACATCTAAATAATCGCGAGATTCTCAATTAAAATATAAAAATATAAATTCATTTTTCACTCGAGGCGATGTCGTCGGCGCCGCCGTCGTCATTGCTTCAGCTCCCTTAATGTCTCATACCCGCCCACTTACGCTGTTTCTGGACTAGTTCACCTGCTTCTAATTAACAGTTAGTCTCAACAGTTATCCAAATTCCTCAATTCCTTTTCAGGTCATGAGCATGCTTGATCCAAAAACATCTCAGATGTTCTACTTCACCGGAAAGAAACACACAACCCCAAACTGCCCAGTAGAAATGGAGCCGAACTTCAATCCCTCGGCTGGCGTGCCAAGTTATCTAAGCAGCGACAGAGCATGCAGTAGAAACGCCAAGTACTACATACCATTCTTTCTCGAGAGGCCTGGACCTCGGTACATGCAGTGGAGTGTCAATGCTCATGAAGCAAGGCCTGGGCACCATACTCAGGTTAGTTCACTGTGCTGCTCACAGACGAATTCGACTAACGTGTTTACATCATTGTTGCTACAGAGCTATAATTTTGACAGAATTTTTTCTCTGTCTTCTCTATTTAACAATTTGACTACAAGTGAATAGTCAACGAGGCGCGCCTCGTTAATTATCGCTCATATAAAAAGGCAGTCTCGAGCCAAGTGGCGCATACTGCTGAAACTTATTCCCCTTTTCGATAGGAATATTTTTTCTCCCCCCTGGATGGTGCTAGTCCATCGCACTATGAAAGTAAAGTGCCTTGCCCAAGAACACAACACAGTTCACCTCGACCAGGGCTCGAACCCGGAACGTCTCCGGAGTCAGGCGCGCTAACCATTAGGCCACTGCGCCTCTCATAGAAAGTACCGGTAGTCTAATCGTTTTAGTAGAAACTCTTAAGGATTTTAGTCCAAACTTATTATTTTATGTACGTTAAAGCGGCGCGCGATCGTGTTCTGACAGCGAATACTGAGAAAACAGTGGGAGAACCAATCAGATTCGCCAATTTCCAATAGAACGCGACTGAGTTTCTAGCTATTAAAATCTGATGTCTTCTGATGTTTTTCATATAAACAAAGAATTTTTATAACACTAATGAAGACCATTAATACCTTTATAATGTTTTTCAAAATACGCGCTGAACCCAAAGCACAATAGAGCTTGCATCATGAATTTTGAGATTTCAGGCCTTGTTCTTTATTAGGTCCAGGGTCACGTGGAGCATTTTCAAGACAATTGTGGTGGAGTGATCGGCTGGTTATCATCGGTGACGTCATACACGTCGTTTATAGAGGGCTGGGCACTATATGCTGAGAACCCACTCATTGCTTATGATACAGATACCTACGAAGGACAACCGCTGTACAAATACGGAATGTTGAAGTCTCAGGTAAGGAACATACCTTCTTGTATTTTTTAACAAAAAGTATGTGCGAAACATAAAACAGTAAGGGCTGATCAAATCTGCACCGTTATCTTCTCTCGAATTATAATTAATCAACCCTGAAATTACTCTGAGTCCCTTCGTTTATAATTGCTTATTGCCCCCCCCCCCCTCCCCCAACAATCGTAGCATAATCTCACGCACGGATACTCTTGAGCCACACCGTCGCTCTCTTTGAAAGTGGGCTTTAATGCTGGAAACGTTTCTCCCATTTTGCGCACCTTTTAAAACTTCCAAGATTCAAGGAAATTAGAGGCTCGACGTTATAGATTAAATGATACTTGTACAAAGCAGATACATGAAACATTACAAGCATATTTTTTAATGAAAAGCTAAAATTGCCAAAAAATTAACCTTTCTGGCTCTCCCTTCTGCTACCGCAGCTATGGCGGGCGCTTCGCATGATTGTGGACACTGGTTTACACCACAAAGGACTTAAGAGAGAAGACGCCCTCAAGATGTTCCGGAAGTACTTATGGGACGACAGCGACATCGCGCTAAAGGAAGTGACCAGGTATCAGAGCGTACCTGGACAGGCCACCTCTTACATGATCGGACAATTGCACATCATGAAATTGAGAGAGTACGCGGAGAAAAAGCTCCGAAAGGCGTTCAATTTGAAGGATTTTCATCTTCAGGTCTTGTACCAGGGCTCTGCGCCTCTGAGCTTTCTGGAGGAGAGCATCAAAGAATATGTAGATTGCGCGCTTGACAAGAACAAAGAAGGATGTGAAGAAGTGCTTAATCCCTTGTCTAAAGGTCTTCAAGACGATGACAGTAACGTCGATGAATTTGGGACAATGGACTCGTTAGAAAGGGAGCTTTATTTTTAATATATTTTTTACACGTCAGGTTCGCATCTTACTTTTCGATAGAGACATTTCTAGCCGGAGGTCGTTGATAAAATATATTCGAACTATTGTCGGGTGAAAAAGCAGCTTATGGCAGTCCACGAAACATCATAAAAAATTATATCTTAACCTTTTAATTTGTAAGTTGAAAGATTATAACAAACTAGCAACATTTAGGATTGATTTTCAGCCCAGTTTCTTTGCACCATAGGTATTTTCAAATGTTTTCATGTTCTCTGCCTTTTTTGGCACTGTTTACACGGACACGGTTTCATTTGTAACCGCATCGAAAGCGATGCGGTTACGCCTTTCGTTTACACGGCACCGATCGAGACCACTACTGTAACCGGGTCGTTTTAAAAACGCTGTCAAAAGTGGAGCGTTTTCAAAACGATACGGTTTCGTTGTCGTGTAAACGGTCAAAAACGGCGAAACCGCATCGATTTGAAAACGGCCATGTATTTTGGCACGAACTGGCTGGCTTACGGAGGGTAAACATGGTGAAACAAGCATAGCTATAGAGAGCGGCGCTTGCTTATACAATCACATTCGAAAAACAGTCGGAAAATCGTTAAATAGGCTCCGTGTAAACACTTCGTCGTTTTCGATGCGGTTTCGAGGTCATGAAACCGTGTCGATTGATAACCGTGTCCGTGTAAACATAGCCAAAATGTTATAAATCATGAAGGTTAAAGTCTGGTTTCCATAGCTAACATAAAGCGACTAGTGGTAATGGCTACTCCCGCTGGATGGGATGATTGTTCATCTTCGCAGGCTGTTGTTCCTAGCAGTTCTTAGGTTTCCCAGCAGTACGCAGTAAGGTACTGAGAAAGTTAAATGCCTTAAAAAATAAACAAGTTAGGCCTGGGAAAAAGGTTTTGTGAAACCAAAACTATTAAGTGGTCCGTATTTTCCCTCGACGTCGTTGAGCAATGCAAATTGCGCTCTGTCAAATTAAAGCGTTTTGAAATGATCGTAAATTCACATTTATCTACGCCAGTATTCACCTTACAGTACATTTAACGTGTAATCATAGTAGTTCGTCATTTCCAGCAGCACTGTCATTTCTTGTTGCCTTAACAACCGCTGAGTTTTGTTTGATAAATAAGGCTGAGTATTTATCTATTTTGTGTTTGGTGAACAAAAGAAAAAATAAACTTTGAAACATTGCAATTTAGTTTTTTGTTCGTTTCAGATAATTAGCACCATGCATGATCGAATTGAATGGGTCGGAAAAATATCTAACGGGTTAAATTTTGAACTATAAGTACTTTAATTTTAAAGGTTCGTTAATAAAAAAAAAGAATAAAAATGATTTTTTTATTTTGTTTCCATTTTTGTAAAATTTATGATTTTTTAATCAAATTCGCAAAACAAGTTCGCTAGTTTGATACACACCGACCGTATGTTCACGTGATGTTGTGCAATAACAGAGCTCGTGCTTCGCATTTGTAGACCAACCCTCTCCACCCTAGACAACAACAGTTGAAATTGCACCTGCAATCTTGGAAATAATTAACATTATCTTTAATTACGAACACAGTTGCGTTTCTGTAGCGAGTCGAGATCATGCGAAACAGCGAGACTCCCTGCATAATACGATATTAACAAACCTTGTTGACCAACTCGGCTTGCGAATACTCGATCGACGCAAAGAAATCGTTTGTAAACTTGAATGCCGATCAAGATGATAGTGTCATTGGCGACATTCTGTACATAAAGCGTTATCAGACCGGTAGGTGAATATATATATAACTGTTAAATGCTAATGGTTTGCTACTGGCGTTTGTTATACAAATCATAAATGAAAATTTGCGTTCGAATTCGGTTTCGCAGCTTCTTGGTGTAGATTTCACAGAAAGACAAATTCACGTTTTAGGATTAACTTCGCCGTAGAAATATCTTTTTCCTGGATCCAGAAACATCCGCATCACATTGAGTTTAATTTTATTTTTCTTTAACCGTCCGTCAAAACAAATGTTTTCAAAAGAAGAGTTTTTTACTGTATTAAAATAATCATAACTTGGGTAGTTAATTTTGAGATGCACATTTTATCGCTGGAAGCTCTAACATTTTCGCTCCGTTTTCTCAAGATTTGCCACTTTTAATTAAAATATTTTTACCGTAATTCGTTTATTGGAAATGGATATAAGGCAAAAATTTAAGGTCTTACTGTATCGTGTTTGTAGCCATGGTTACGTTATGGAAAATACCCCGGGGCTAATCTCACCGGGGTGTTCAGTTACAATTTCAATTTGCAGTCAAAACTCGACGAGGATATATCCACGTTGGTATTTTTTTAACATTGAAAGGAAAACATGTATTTTTAGAAACTAAATAAACAATACCCTCTTTTATACTGTGTGCTGTATAGCCAAAATACACAATTGTGTTTATGGACTTCCTCAGGAAACCGCAAAATATTTTAATGTTTATTTTGTCTTGTTTCATATACAGCAGAATTGAAAGAAAAACGATCGATCATCTTTCTTATAATCCAATACTGAAAATATTTTCCCTCTGCAACGAATGTATCATTAAACGCGAGTGAACAAAGAAATACATTATTTATTACAAGTTTTACCTCAACGAAATATTAATATTAATTCTTTTTTTACGAAATTGCATGCCAAAAGCCCTGTTTATTTGCTTTGACAACCGAACCTGACGACAAAAAACCTCTGCGTATTTGAAGAAAGCGTTTAACCAACATACTTTTTATTAGTACTAGCTAGAGTGGATGAATATTTTGGTCTGTTCTGTTCCAAAATCGCTGTTACAACAGAAGAAAATGAAAAAATAATGGATAAAAAATTCTCAGAATTGTTCATTAATTCAAACATTGCACCAATTTCTTCTAGCCCCATAATGACCGAACTGATTCTCAACTTGATTCCGGGAACAAACCAAATTTTTCCTTTATAGCATAGTCAAATTGTAGCTGTATACAAGATTACAGCTGAGGAAATAACAACCATGTTTAATAAATATCCGAGTGGCTTTTCGCCAAACTTGTGATCAAATCAGAATTTGACTGTAACTGTCGCCATGATTTCTACAGTGTAACAATTAAACCGATGGCCCGGCTCGCTGCTCCGCCCTTCAGTTCAGCATGTTATAATTAGGACGTCATTGATCATACGTATGCTGAGATTAATTTGTTGAATAAAGGGACACAAGCGTTCCCGGAAGCAAGCCAAGGGAGGCTCTCGGCAAAACTAAGGAAGTCATCGAGAATTTTAGACTCAACAGAACTGTTGATCCGTCATTTAATTTAATAGCTGATATTTCCGGGAAAATTCTACATGCCAATGCAAATATGGCCGTACAGTTGTAAACTATTGATTGAGCTAAATATAAAGTTAAAAGTTTTGTGTTGGCGCTTTGTCTTTTTATTTTTCTCAAAACAACTTGACTGGGGGCAGATTTGCTTTCCATACACCCACGGAAATTGACGTCACAGATAACGGTGGGAGCGAAAATTAATTACATCAGCCAAGATCAAACTATTACTTCGCCTTAACGTGCACAAATGAACGTTGTATATATTCGGTATTTTTCATCAGGTATTCAAAAGGGAGTAGGCAATATCGATTTGCCATTTCCGATAAAAATTTATCTAAAAAGCCGTACTTAGGCACTACGTTGATATTATAAACAGATTTTAAAACTAAATATTGTAAATCAACGTTTTTTTATTCAAAGGAAGTCTTCACTGATATGATAAAAAGCTATAAAGCCGACCTAAAGCATCAATTTTCTCGCAGACGCGAAATAAAATCACTCCCACGCTACGACAACATCACACCATTTTATCAAAAGTTATCTTCGAATCAAGCAATTTAAAGCACTAATGATAGGAAAAAGGTCTTGGTTTTTAGCAGCTGAGTTGAATATTTTTCTAGAGTTTTCTGAGCGTCATAAACTGGTGATTGTGCGAAATATATATAAGCGAAATCGTGCGGCTTGAATTACGCAGTTTGTACTCTGGTCTCCTTCCTCGGTATAAATTCTCAAGGCCAGTTGCAAGCGATCAGTGAATTGTGGGAAGGGCAGGTGTAAGTAGGCGAGCTGAGAACTTAACTGTCTGCCAACAATGCAAAACTGAGATCTAGGAATATAAATGTCTGGATGCAAACATGATGGTTGATGACAAACACAACATGCCTGTGTCTACATCACGCAGTTAGCGTTTCAATAACTCCACACGCCAGAAATCATGCTTCTAACTGAGATTTTCAATTCTCAAGGTAAGAGACAAGTCATAATTTTTAAAGAAAATTTAACAGGTACAGTGAAACCTCGATTTAGCGAAGTGCCAAGGGACTGGGGAAATTTGTTCGTTATATCGAGGGTTCGTTGTATCGAAAACCTCGATATAACGAATTTGCGGCAAAACAACCAAAATGTTCGTTATATCGAGGTATAGTTAATAATTGTTTTTCACGCTGTGACGTTGCACTACCCAGTATTTAATGATTTGAACTGTCTGAATGACTGTCAAAAAATTATATTTGTGCTTTCATGTTTAATATCCACATAGGTATGGACATTTGTCTTTGAAGTTATTTTCCTGTTAGGATTAAAGTATTTTCATCCTTGTTGGTCTGTTCTACATTCATCTTTTGCCGCTTGTTAACTGAAATTCGTTATATCGAGGTACATTTTACGTTTGGGCTTCCGGATTGTGTTCGTTATAACGAGGATTTCGTTATATCGAGGTTCGTTATATCGAGGTTCTGTTCCATACATTTTACTGTAACTTTGGCCGGGCTGAAGATTATCGTTCGTTATACCGAGGTCTTCGTTATATAGAGGTTCGTTAAATCGAGGTTCTACTGTAACTGACATTGCTATTTGCATTCGGGCATTGCTGCCGGCGTAAGCGGAAAAAAAAGGAAGCGTTTGCCTCTTGAAGCACGCCTTGTTAATTTTTTGTCAATGCGAAGAGAGTTCGTGCGAAAAGATGACAAATTAAAGGTGATAATCACCCAGACTTGATAAGGTTGTTTTTCAAAGTCAAATAATATTTGGAATAACTACTACACTCAAATTATTGAGATTTGGCAATTAATCAACGGCCGGGGATGAAATTTCGCTCAAACGACCCTTTCGTTGAACATTACGGCCATTTTTGTTTGCGCTCTTCTTAATGCTTCGGCGAAAATGTGCAATGAGAAAAGGAATCTGTCTTTTTAATGCTGACAGCACAGATGAGCTCAACACATTTGCGCCCACCTAGTTTTGCCTACCGACGTGAAAATCACTGATTGTTTTTCGTATTGCCTGATGTTACCATGTTATCACAAACACACAACCACCAATAATGATCAGAATTTTGTACCGCAGAAAAATATAAAATTCTCGCGTAAAAATCTGCTATGCAACAGTATTGAACGAAAAGTAGCGGCTGTGTGCTTGAACAATGCAACAATGTTGTTATTGACCTAGTGCGAGGTCCAGATTGGGGAAATATTGACCTGTTTGTCTCGTGTGTTTCAATTTGTTTCTGTTGACCGAGGTGAGGTTCACATATCAACAAAAATTTAAACAAAGTTAACATTCCTGATCTGGATCAAACGAGATTGTTCAATACGAATGTTGTTATTTTGCTAACATAGAAAAATACTGCTAAAAATGACCAGCACGCGCGAGCGATCTGGATACGAAAAAAAACCTGGATCGCCTTAAAATAGTGCACCTTGCCTTAATTTTACAAAACAAGAAAACCACTGCGGAAGTATCCCTAAAGTTCTACAATATCTACTATAAGTAAGTACTATAAGTTCCTTCTTTGGCAAAAAAAGAACTTAAAAAAACAATGTAGCTATAAATGTACTGACACAAAAACATTTTGAGCCGGAGCGCGCATCAAATGAACCCGGTTAATTTTAAGGTCCAGTTAAATGTTTGCGTTTTGTTTAAATCATCATTTCAGGTAGGCCTAGATCTGTGTATTTCAAGTTGCCTGGCTACTTTATTTTTCCCGGACCAGGATATATTTATGTCAACTTTTATTTTTTTTTATATTGACTTCCTCAAAAAACAGATGGTGCAATTTTCGCGCGTTTGGTATATAAAACAAATTAAAAACGAACCTTTTATTTGGCATGCATAAAATCAGAGAAATGTTAGTGGAAAAGTGTTCAGACAAAAATCAGAACTTGATAAACAACTGGGATGTGAATGAAAAATCGATCGATACATTCACTGATGACCTAAAATGACTTGGAACAAAAAATAATATAATATCAGATTTTGATTGCTTGTCAAGATCATTCTCTAATGCAAATTACAAATTCAAAGAACTGAAGGGTTGACGAGGAAAATGAATATATGCGTTAATTAATGCCGTTGTTTTGGCCTTGAAAAACTTTCCGTTTTGAAAAAAGGGAAGCATTAAAAAAAATCATTGATACCAACTTAATGACCATCAAAAAAAACTTAATGACCATCTATGAACAACAGCACGAGGATAATGTCTTCGGTCTTTATACCAACAATTAACACCCTTGCAAAAAAAAAAAAACTCTGGTTCAAATAAAACTGATGTAGTTTACTTAATGCATAGAAGCAATTTGAGTCAGCTAAAAAAATGACTCTGTAGCGAGCCAAATGATGGTATTGAAGTTTAAGAGGACATTTTCTCAGTCAATCGTGTTCAATGGAGCCTTTTGCAATTTTTTAATCCTGTAGTCAGTTTGTATGCGTAATGACAATTTGTAATATCCTCATCTAAATGAGTAGGTGCAGAGAAAATTAAAATTGAAGCCATGCAACATGATTAGTTTTTGTCAATAAAAAATTGAGGCCGACATATTATTTTTTTTTTTTGTATTCCATGCACTAATTGTAAAACAACTTTTATACTCGTGTTAGCTTCGTGTTCTACGTTTTAATGCTCATAAGCCGAAATTCAAAAACATTTTCCCGTAATTATAAAAATCAGACAGCAATGGGGCTGTTTAATTATCAACCTGAATGCTTTCTACATAAGGCTTTCTACATATGAACAAAAGCCGACTAATTTTCCGTAATCTGGCAGAGTCGAGGCAGAGCGGCGTATTAAATCTCTTCCTTAAAAATTATCATAATCTGACATTTTAGCTGGTTGAATTCGCTTATTCGAACATCATTTCGCATTTTTACTCATCAACCAAAAGGTAACAAAAAAAATCGCTTTTGCTTTAAGTCGTGTGGAAGTGTATTGCTTGATCGGGTAGTAGAAAAAACAAGTCGGATCGAGTTGAAATAACAATAATGATAACTTTTAGTCCCGGCGAAATTGTCTGGTCGATTTTCAATTAAAATTGGTTAACAATATACGGTAACAAAAGTCAATAGCTGCAACTAAGGATTTTCATTTGCATTTCAAACAAATGTCATCTTTAACCCGGTCGAAAGACACTTCAGGTAAACAAATCCTTTAATGAGCGCCTGAGCTTTTGTTTGCCGCTGCCAAGGCAACGGGTTTTCAAGAACGGCCAGGTGCTGACGTCTATGAATAATAAATCCATACGGCAGTCGTGTTTGATAGAAAAGGTAAATGTTATTGCCGTGACGATCGATCTTCTCTCTATGTTGCATGATTTGATACAGGGGCGGTAAACAGAACAGGGAAGTGATTGCATGGACAGCAAAAACCAACAAGTAACGCTGCGTGAGACACAAAAGTTGACCAGATACTCTGTGATTTTAACTGATTAACACCACAAGACCTGCGGACACTCAGCGATCGACCATGGACCAGTATTTTGTTTTACCTTTATAACATCCTCGAGAGTATAGGCTGGAAAACACACTCTACACCGCTGCGAATGGCAAATTTCTCCATGCATCGATCCTCTTAGCGCCGTTTCAGCCGTCGGTTCATTTCCTTGAGTCGATCGCGACTGATGAACTTGTGAAAAGGTCACGGTGTTAGCGACGTTGTCAATTACAATGGTGTACTTCACAAATTACTCGAAGGGCTACGTCGTGGAGTATTCGCCTCCTTGTTTCAAAAGCTGGCTGCTGTTACCAGCAGAGAACCTTTGGAGTGATGGAGTTCGTGTATTTTTGTACATAGTTGCCATGTTCTACTTATTCCTTGGGATCGCGATAATCGCTGATATTTTCATGAGCTGTATCGAAGTAATAACAAGCAAGAAACGAAAGGTTACGCGTTACGATCCAGAAAAACAAGAACGCGTTGAGATCGAGGTGTTTGTATGGAACGAAACAGTCGCCAATCTAACTCTTATGGCCCTGGGTTCTTCCGCCCCGGAAATTCTACTAGCTGTGGTAGAAACAGTACAAAATTTAGGAAACGTGCCGGACGCATCTCAGGAAGACAAAGACGGTCTCGGTACTTTTACAATAATTGGATCTGCTTCGTTTAATCTGCTACTAATTACAGCCATTTGCGTTGTCAGTGTTCCTAACGGGACAGTCAAGAAGATTCGAGAATTTGGTGTATTTATAGTGACATCTATCTGGTCTCTCTTTGCCTATGTATGGCTGCTAGTCGTGTTAAAGTGGTCTTCACCAGACGAAGTCGAGATGTGGGAAGCGTTTGTGACGCTAAGTTTCTTTCCGCTTCTTGTGATCACATCTTGGTGTCAGGATAACGGATGGTGGTGCAAGCGAGGAAGAATCTTGAGCGTCGAGAACCCTGAGGTAAGATGTTTCATATGATCACGGTTTAAAATACGTTGTTCTCCTTTAATTAGTGAGACACTGTAAACACTGTTCAATTTAATTATCACTGCAAGACGCACTTACAGTAAACTGTTGTTTATTTGTTTATTTTTTTCTTTTTCCAAATCATCCCACAACTTGAATACTGTAGTTATGTATCCGCACGTGTTCGCTACCGTCCCGTGGTCGGAATTAGCGATCTACAATGCTACTATCCAGACTGCGTCTTATGTAAACATATTTCCTTCTCGTACACTTAGCATTTATAGTAAACCTGTCATCGGCACGGCTTTGTATTGAATACAGGAAACACTGCGGTCGCATAAGGTCGCGCGCCGAATATAAATTTAGCCTTGGCAAGAGTGCCGTGCCAAATATTTTCAGATATCGCCTATCCGTGAGAAAAGCCAGAACAAAATAGTTTGGCAACGGTAGTCTGAAAGCAGTTCTGATATTATTCCTCTGAAATTAATCCGTGTAGAGCAAACGGAAAAATAGCGCAAACTGTAAAATAAGAGCGGTGATGCTTTCATTATTTTTCACTGATAGAATTTTTCCAGGTACTTTGCCAAGCCACAAAAACAAGGTATTTCTTACTTCGCGCATTCGACAAATTTACCAGGTGCAAGAACTGCAGGAAAACTGAACTAAAAAATAAGTATCACATATATGGACTTTTAGAATCATTTCTATCCCAACTTATTAACCAGGCTTTTTGACGTTTCGTTGGAATTTTGCAAGGAATTCAAAGATACTTCACGAGCGCAGCCCTATCTAGTAAACTATGCTACAGGACTGTGCTATCGCTGCATTCTGTCAATATTTTTCTTAATCTTATATTGTTTATCCGCAAATGAATAGAATCCTTTTGGCAGACACCCAGCGTATCGGTGATTTTTTTTTTTAACTCTCTAACCTACAATATTAAGCTCTCGAATTTCCATGTTTTTTTTTTTATCTCGACTCGCATAACATTGCGGACAACGGTAAAAGAGGTTTTTTTCCATTTTTCCCCTTTCATCCTTGCAAAATTAACTAAAGCTTTCGAATACATACGATTATGGAAAGCAATCGAAGTTAAGATACGGCAGATACACAAACAATCAAAACGATATAAAGAAAGAAAAACGTATTAAAGCCGGCATTATTAAATCGGGATTCTCCTATGCAACAACAACAACAACAATTTATTGAGGTATTTCCAGTAAAAATACATGGCATTACCTACTTACACTTGAGAAATTACAAAGATAACATAGTAACATGCGTTTAATTTACATTTATCAACTCTTGAAAGAGCTCTTCTGCTCAATAAAATGCCCGTCAAATGCTCTACTCAGTCGGTCTTTACTGGTCTAGGCCACAATAGAATTAACTGCATTAAAACTTTCAGATGTACTCGGCTAGGAGTTCGGTTTCTCCAGAGAAATCTGATATGTGTCCGGAAAAAAACATGATGGTAAATGTGTAGCTTTAGAAGCTATACTTAAGGCTGGTTCTCATATAATCGCCCCGATCGTTTCTATCGCCTTTGTCACTTCAAAAAGTGTTGCGATCGGGGCGATTATATTTGAACATCACAGAGACGATCGCCAACGTCTGTGGCGATTGGGGCGATGACGATCGCATGGATAGCCCGTGTTCTATCCTTCTAGCTGTCTTTTTCCCCTCTTCGCCGTAAAACTGCAATAACCGAGAAGATACTGAGGAGGCCACGAGTTTTGCTCTTTCATTGAAGGCTGCCATTGTGTTGGATCTAGGGCTAATATGATTGTTTTTCGTAGGTCTTCGCTCATACCAGGCGATCGGGACGATCATATGACAACCCCGCGCCCCCCCCCCCCCCCCCCCCCCCCCCCCAACGCCACCAAACCTAAAACTCTACGCCCCTGCCGGCGATCGCTTCCAATCGCCTACGATCGTCTCAGAATTTTCAAACGATCGATGCGATAGAAACGATCGGGGCAATCATATGAGAACCAACCATTAGCGAGCAGTGCTTCGATCCGGTAGAACATTTATATATACCCATGCTTTAGCCTGAATTTCAGACGTCTTCCTCTGTCTGGCAGTCAACGGAATTATTTCGATATCTGCCAGGCAAGTTTCTGCTTTCACGTAATTTGTCACATGAGCCGAATTGTTTCAGAATTGAGAATTGTTTCAACTGCAGACTGTGCGGCAGAGAAGACCTAAGGAAAAAAGCGCTTTCGGAAAAGCGGTAGTGATTTTTCTTTGTTTCATTTTTTGTCGGCAAGTGTGTCTCTGTCAGTATTTTTCCTACTCTAAAACAGTTGCGTTCAGTTGTTAGACTACGAAGAGTGACAGTTTCTCTTCTTAAATTTTCTACGGTGCAAGACTGAGAAAGTGCAATTTAAGATCATTTATAAAAATACAAATTTTCCGGCTTGCGCGAAGGTTGGTCGTTCCCTAGGCAAGTTCAAGTAACAGATTGTTCTTACCGAAGTCAGTAGCAACATGTGCAACACTGACGAATTTTTTGCAACTTAACCACGATTAAAAATGTGATCACTTTGATGTTTTTATGTGAAATTTAATGTTTTTTCTTCCCTTTGATTCGTTTTCAAAATATGGCGGGAACTTTACCGTCAAAAGTGGCGGGAAATCTCAACAAAAAACCGTACCGCGCGTGCTTCAAAGGTGCCGCTGATCACTATAACGGCTCAGAGGCCGCCATGTTTACATCGGTGAAAATGGATTTCAGCAAAAACCGAAACGTTTTGGATTCAATCGTGCTTAAAAACAGACAGAAATGTAATGTAAACGAGTTAAATATAAGCATTACTTTTTCATCTTACTGTCGTTAAGTCGTGGTCTTTTTGCATATTCGAGTATTTGCAAAGAATTGATGTAAGTTACTTTGTTGTTGTTGTTGTTGTAGGTTCGCGTTGTGGGGCTTACCGAGCCTGGAAGTCCGATGATGACCCATCGATCAATGGAATTGAGAGCTTTAGAGCAGCACAGATTTAGGTAAATAAAAATAACAGCTTTCTTACACAACCTTGGATCATTTAACGCATTTATTTGGGCTCATTCGATCATAATTTCAAGCAATTCTATAGTGGAGTTAGCGCTAGCAATGCAATATACATGTAGTCCTACTGAGTTCATTGGTATGAAATATGCATAGGCGCTTTGTTCAGGAATCCTCCTCAGACAGACAGGATGGAAAGATTTCCGCACAGCCCCCTACATTAATTATGTATGCAACTATTTCATACTATCACTATACATAAACAGCAAACATGAAAAGAACGAATCAGTCAGAATATTGTATGCATAATTAATGTAGGGGGCTGTGCGGAAATCTTGCCGACAGGATTTATCTTCCAACGATTTACAATTCAAGTCTTTGACTAGTGACTCTGTCGAAAAATGGGTTGGTCGGGCGATAGGAAACAAAACAGTTTATTGGGATGGCCTGGGTTGTGCCAAAGTTGACAACTAAAAATATTGGTTTTCTGTCAAGTGAGACCCAAATCTGTAATTTACACCCCTAAGTGAGAGGACAAGCATCTCTGTCCATTTCTATAGAAGTCCCCCCCCCCCTTCTGGGTATGACTATCCACGTTCAACATTGTCAAATAGTTTTCATTTCTTCTCTGAATAACAGTGAAAATGACTTGGCAGGGAGTAAAGATAAAATTAGGTGAGTATATTTTGTTTGAAACTATAGTTAGTAGTATTTTTACAGAATACCCAGTTCAATGTTGAAAGTTCATTGCTGCAACAACTGAGATAGGTTTACAAAATTAATTGTTAAGATTGAATGCTAGCTTGTAGATGTAGATTCCTTGAAGTGGCTAATTTTGTTTAAATCGTTTGTCACCAGAAATGTTGTGAATTTGTGGCGAGGTTCCAATCCGGATCACAATGCCAACAAAACTGTAGCAGATGTCGCCTTGGCCTTGAAGCAGTATAAACAGATTACACAAACGCCTCAAAACACTGCCTCCTCCAGAGCACGGTATATGATGTTTGCTTGTTATTTTTATGTTAGGTGTGATTTTAAATGACAGTGGAGAGAACTACAAGAGTTTTGAGTAAGATCATGGGCTTAGGCCTTTGCTGTTCTGCATTATGCATGAGAATTGATTTTCATCTCTATTTCCCACAAAGGTAAATGTAAATTGATGACAATGATTTTGTACATATTACAAGCAACTGTACAGTGGAGGAGGAAAGGGGGGCAGGAGCCTGGAGGGATAGGGGGCAGGAGGCAGGAGAAGAGAGGCAAGGTGGTGGGAACCGGGAGAAATTGCACAACAATAATTACATAATTGCAATATAGCACAAATAGGCAGGAACCACTAATCAAAGGGGCAGGAACAAGGAGTAAACGGTACAGGAAGAGAGAGGTTCAGACCCCCCCCCCCCCTCCACCCACCCTGTACATGACATGTCTTTCATTTATCTTACATTCATCTTAATTTCCACTCTGACTCTGTATATTTGCAATAACAAAACTAACTTAAATCATTTTTATACTGGGGCGATTCAATTATGTTAGAGCTTATTTTGACAGAAAGTAATGTTTTCCTTGAACAACGTCTACACTCAGTGAGGTATCATGGGATTGAGTTGTGAATACCAAGGGAACAATCTTGCTTATTGAATTTTAAAAACAAGTTAATGTTTTTTAAGAGTTTTAAGCTAAAACCCTATTAACGTTCTAGAGTTGATTGTTCCCTGCCAATTAAGTCTTTGTTATGTTACAGTATTAGTAATGATGTAATGTATATGAAATGATTCATATATGAACTGCGGATGTATATGAGAGTGATAAATGATCGTCGCAGTGAATTTCCAATTTAAGCAATTGGAATAAAGAAGCCTGAAAAAAAATTCAGGGCTTCAACGGGATTCGAACCCGTGACCTCCGCGATACCGGTGCGATGCTCTAGCAACTGAGCTATTGAAGCCACACATTGGGAGCGAGGTCAATTGTGAGTTCATATTTTCCCGTGAGAGGAGTGAAATGATGTAATGTATATGAAATGATTCATATATGAACTGCGGATGTATATGAGAGTGATAAATGATCGTCGCAGTGAATTTCCAATTTAAGCAATTGGAATAAAGAAGCCTGAAAAAAAAAATTCAGGGCTTCAACGGGATTCGAACCCGTGACCTCTGCGATACCGGTGCGATGCTCTACCAACTGAGCTATTGAAGCCACACATTGGGAGCGAGGTCAATTGTGAGTTCATATTTTCCCGCGGAGGTCACGGGTTCGAATCCCGTTGAAGCCCTGAATTTTTTTCAGGCTTCTTTATTCCAATTGCTTAAATTGAAAATTCACTGCGACGATCATTTATCACTCTCATTTAATCCGCAGTTCATATATGAATCATTTCATATACATTACATCATTTCACTCCTCTCACGGGAAAATATGAACTCACAATTGACCTCGCTCCCAATGTGTGGCTTCAATAGCTCAGTTGCTAGAGCATCGCACCGGTATCGCGGAGGTCACGGGTTCGAATCCCGTTGAAGCCCTGAATTTTTTTCAGGCTTCTTTATTCCAATTGCTTAAATTGGAAATTCACTGCGACGATCATTTATCACTCTCAGTATTAGTAATCTAGATGCCTGTATCTGTTTATTTGTAGTTTTCGGCATGCTGCATTACGTAGTGTAACAAGGCAGAAGCAAAGTGTCAAAGTAACGCAGGAGCCTGATAAGGAGCAGGAACACCAATTAAATCTTCTTACAAAATCTCTTTGTGGATCAAGAATTTTTGGTGGAGGTAATTAATGTAGAAGGATTATTCTTCTCTAAACATAATTATGTGACATATTCCATTCCTTATAATATTGTACATAATGTGTACAATGTTTTAAGTGCAGTGGTTTATACCCGGTAGCTCTCACAGGGTTGGAAACTAAAATTTCAGAGCACTCGCCATCTGGGCGAGTGACCTTCAAATTGCACTTGCCCTGATCAGTTTTCGTTCGCCCAGTCTCCTTGATTTAAAAATGCATGTTTGATACTCACCGTGCCACCATAGTGGTCGATCACGATACAGACTGCAATCTAAGCCTATTTCTTACATGAAAAGTCGCCGAAAATAAACCTTACTCCACAATAAAAACGCGAGCACATACACTTCCATCAAAAGTTGAATATGTATTCCCAAATACCTATAGTTTGCAAGCAAAAAGCTTTGATGGAGATTTCAAAATGTTGGTAAGCTATCAGCTTATTGACAGTGTAGATCATGATTTTTAAGTGGAAAGTAAAAGTTCCGCTTATTTTGAATAATATATTGAAAATCGTACTGGCCAAACTGGGCGAGTGATCCGTCATTTGTACTCACGCGACAGTTTTCACACTCACCTGGGCGAGTGGGCAAGCACTAATTTCCAACCCTGTCTCAGAACTCAAACTCTAGCTTCTTTAGTGTGAAGCACCAAGAAGTATCACAAGCTTCATCCCCTGGGTTTAGGGAAGTTTTGCATGTTTGTTCTTCCCCTCCCTGCCTCTATTCAATGTTGAGCTAATAGCCACCTTTCTTACACAAGATTGTAAAGTGAGGAACCAAATTGATAAGGGGGAACGAGGGGATCTTAGAGAAGTACAGGTCTGGGGATTGCTGAATTTAAGGGACATGGTCAGCGTTCTTACCGCGCTGACCTGGACACTAGTTTTCACGTTTTGAAAAAGACCACTGTGGACTTTTTTCAAAACAAACCTTCAGAAATCTGCTTCAATCTTCTCAGTGTTTCAGTAAATGGGAAAATTTAGAAGAAGAAAAAAAACACTGAGAAGATTGAAGCAGATTTCTGAAGGTTCTCTACACGTATTTTGATTTCGGGTTAAGGGGGACTTTTTTCAAAACGTGAACGCTGACCATGTCCCTTTAAATTCAAAACTCTTTGTAATCAGGCATGTTTTTACAACCTTGCCAACTGTAAGTGTTTTTGTCTGGGGTTGTTGTTCATCACAGGTTGCTTTCCAGAACTTTGGCAGGTTTCTCAAACGATTTCCTGGGCCAACTGTACCATTTATTCATACACCTGGGTGGAGAGGGGTGGTGTGAGAGTAAAGTGTCTTGCCCAAGAACACAATGCAACAACCCATGCCAGGACTTAAATCTGAGCCGCTCACTCAAACTCGATCTTCTTGGTGCCCTGTGGCGCATAAGGCTTTGCCAGACATTTCCACCGGATTTGCAATGTACTTGATAATCTAAATAAATTTGTTTGACTTTCAATTTTTCCATCAACAGATGAAAAAGCCTTCAGCTTCAGTGCAGCATCTTATTCTGTTGTAAAAAGTGCCAAAAAGTTGACAATAGAGGTGCAACTCAACCAAAGAATACCCAGGTCTGTGTTTGAAATCTCGGTTTTTAAGCGATGGCGTGACATCGCTTTACGCCATTGAACGATCGGTTTGTTTTGTCTGTTTGGTCCGATCGAACAGAAAATCAAGTTTAATGTAACAAGAAATTGCCGCGTAAACACAAAAGCAAAATACTTCGGATCCGTGCAGTTAGAATGGAACAGTACAATGTATAAACGAAACAGACTAATTATATATGATGGGGTCTATTAGATTTAGTTGACAGAAATTCCTTATTCTCATAATACAAAGGGACACTGTGAGCAAGAGACAAATTGACCTTTCTCGCAGCTTAAAAGCTTCCTCACGCGTATCGTATATCTTTTATCCGTGATATCACACTACAGTATAACGCAATATTTGTTGAGACAACATAGGGAAATCTAAAAATAAAATATTACTGTTGTTCAATTGAGAAAATCTACGAAGAAAATGTATTATTTACATCCTTGGTCTGTGAATTCATAACAGCTACACATCACTAACAAGCTTCTTATGTTTAAAAAATGTAAGCTGATGTTGGATAACAGTTTTTTCACACACAAGGTGTCAGCTACTTTTATTTACTTTAAGTTTTTCCTCAAAATTTTGTGAGACCCCTTGTGAAACGCCATCGCTTCTGCATGCATCGCGTGCCATTTATTAATTATGCAGGGGAATTTTAGCTATTTTGTTATGATATTTTCCTCCATCATTTCTAGTTATACTTTTGATTTTCAACAATGTTATTGCGGTTATCAGTGATTTCGAACTCTGAAATTCAATCCTCAACCAATGGTTTACGCTTTTTGCTGCCGTCAATCATCTTAATAGACCTCTCGGGAAGCAGAAGATCACTTCAACTGAGTCAAAAGGTCACGTTTGTCAGTTGTGTCCCCATAATAATATCATGATTGACAGCAGTGAAAAACACAATCGATAGTTGGAGTTTGAATTTCAGAGTTTGTAAATCACTAACCACAATAACTAAGTCACTACCAGAAATACATTGTTGTACTTTAACAAAATATATTTCAACAGATCACCATGTGTTCCCCGTAAAGGAGTTCAATTAGCGTCACCTTACGATCCAATGACACCCATTAACTCTGTGAAGGGAGGACAGTTCACCATTCCAATCATTAAAGCTGATTTTGTGGTTTGTATTGAATATATTTGAATAACAATTAAAGACTATTTCAATCTGAGTAGTTTAAACCAGCTTGTGACAAACAATTATTTCAGGGCTGTTATAAGAACAGAAATCATATCATTTTAACTGGCAACTGCAGTAAATAACTATCATTTTAGCAACTCGCAGCTTGAAAATGACTAAACTATAACACATTAAATACCGGTAGACTGTCTTGAAATAATAGGCCATTTCCGAGTTACCCTTTGCCTCTGTTTTAAAACGAGTCTACGTGCAAAACCATTCAAATGAAAAATAATTATTAATGAGTTTGATTTGCATGAAAATGGACCTGTAGGTGAAACTCATTTTCATATGAATGGTGTAGCCAATCAGATTGCGCCTTTTGCCAAAAGACAGCCACTGGGTTATGCTAAGAAAGGATAGAGGTGTCCGTAATGTTACAAAGATGTCTGTAGGGAGAGGTTTTGGTGTGTCTTCAACTCTGTCATCTGACTAAAACATGCATTTGCCTAAGAACGCTACCGATTAACATCCTTCTTAAAATCTATTTTTTAAAGGAGAGTAATGGAGGACCATATTCCCTGTCAACTCCAAGGCTTAAAAGGAACCTACCGCCAAGGGATAGCATTTATAACCTACAAGATACACCATCTGATAGTAACAGTGAAATTCATCTTGCTGAGGATCAAACTCCGTCTTCTGCTGCTCCCTTATGTGTTGACTATGAGACACGTGATGGCAGCGCTAAAAATGGAAAGGATTACCACAGTTTAAAAGGCACACTGGTGAGTGATGTTTTTGTTGTAGTTTAAATTGAATTTCAGATCAAATAAATTCAAACTAGTTTGATTTGTTTTAATCTTTGTTTAATCAAGGAAAAATAAAAATCAAACAAGTTTTTTACCTGAAATTCCATATTGTTGTAAAACGGTAACTATGGACCTGAAGACCACATACTATATCTCATTTAAATGGGATTGTTTGTGGCATGTCATAAATCATACTAACAGACATGAGGAAGTCACTGTTTTAATTCAAAAGGTGACAAAACCAGAAAAAAAAAAACATTAAAAAATATCTCATTCTGCCTATATTTTGGGTATACCCCTAAGCTATAGCTTAATTTGCAGCTCTTAATGTGAGGGTTGTTGTCAGATATTAACTTGATTTTAAAAGTGAAAGAGGAAAAAGTTGCAAAAGTTGTAGGGGTAGTTAATCAGGTCTCATTTGCTAGGAGGGTATGCTTTGAAAAGACAGATCTGTTCAAGACCATTTTACTGTTCAAATTTCATACAAATTGACCAAATATTGAGCATGTAATGGCATCTTGTGCCACTCTTGGGAGTAAGAGGGTTAACACACTAACATATATACAAAGTGTTGTAGACTGCAGCTTAATTCTGTCAGGTTGCCCTGGGCAACAGTTTGCCGGTACACATGTATACTCCTGGGTTTAGAGAGGCACTGTGTGAGTTAAAAGTCTTGTCAAAGAACAAAACACAGTGACTAGGTTTGACATCGCTTGAACCCAGAGGCCCGGGGGGGGGGGGGGGTACTCCCATATATAGGCTATATAGGTATGTGCCGCCCGATAGGGTATGGTTTTTGAGGTTCTCGGTCCTTAAATAGGGTATCATTTTTGGTCCTTTTGGCATTTTGTTCCTGGTGTGATCCTTAGATAGGGTACCTATATTCTATCAGCTTTAATAAATGCCCAGATAAACGAAAAAAAGGTATCTTAAAACTGAACTACCCGTTCAAGTATTAGTAAAGCGATTTTAGAAAGATTTGTGTTTAGCCGTGCGCGGTTAGCCGCTATTTGGGTCATCACGGAACACTTCTCCTTCCCTTGAATAGGGTGTCATTTTTCGGTTTGGGGCCTTAAAAAGGGTATCAATTTTCGCTTTCTTTATCCTTAAATAGGGTAAGGGTTTAAGAACCTTGGCGGCACACTCCTATCCGAAATTTATGGGAGTACCCCCCCCCAGGTCCAGAGGCTAGTCCAACATGCTAACCATTAGGTGACCATGCCACCAACTAACACACACATGTAGCCTAGCTACTGCAGTCATTACGCCCACTTTTAGTGTTACGTACAAAGCTTTCTTTCTACATCCATCTTTCGACATCATTTTTCGACATTGTCTTTCAACGTGCTGTTTGAAATGAGCCAATGAAAACCGATGCATACCGTTCTTGGTTTCATGCAAATGAGCACACAAGGTCTGAGGGTCATGCTGGTTGGCTGTGATTGGCAGATTTTGATCCGTGTTGTTTGTTTAGCACGTCGAAAGATGGATGTCAATAGAAAGCCGCTATGCACGTAACACTGAAAACAGGTGTAATAATATTAATGACAAAAATAAATTAAAGAAAATGGGAATCACTACAGATGTTCAAATGCTCCCCACTGACTGTTGACTCTTTTTGTGTTTTTTTTTTTCTTAGTCATTTATGCCCGGTGATACCAAGAAGACTCTGACAGTAAATATTATTCACCATGAGGGATATGCAATGGAAAAGGACTTCTATGTGATACTAAAGAATCCAGTGGGAAGTGCTGAACTGGGAGAACCCAATCTGGCTAGGATCACAATTATTGATGATGATGGTATTAATAAACTTTCAATAATATTAATTTTTAGACAGCCTAAATGGCTCTAGAATGATAAATGCTAGCTAGCTAAGCAAAAGTAAACTACTTGAATTTACATGGTTGCCACAGCTCAGGGAAAAACAGAATTCTTGAATGTCAGAAAAAAGTCAGGAAATTTTTTTTTGGGTCCGGGAAAGTTGACATTTTGAAGAAAAGTCAGAGAAAATTGAAAAATAACACCCTGATTTCATACAATTAATGGCTGGAAGAAACATTTCAGGTCAATGTGATCTCAGTGATGTTTTTTGTTGTTGTTGAAAGGGGAGGGTGGAGGCCGCTACTATATCTGACATTTTGTATATATTTGGCCAGGAAAATTTTATTTTTATCAGGGAAAAGTCAGGGAACTTTGAAAACATGATGTCTGTGGCAATCATCATTTATATTTTTAGAAATTGCAAGTTAGTCAGTATTTTACTGTGTTTACAAATTAATAATATTTTGACCTCTTAAAAGTCAAATATAAACCTTGACCTTGCTGATGGAAGGTATGTGATATTGTGCTGTTTTTCAGAGCCTGGTGAATTTTCTTTTGAACAAGCAAGTTATCATGCCAATATTCTAACTGGAGAAGTTACCTGTAACATTATCAGACGGAAGGGTTGTGATGGCACGGTTACTTTGACTTACAACACTATGTGAGTATAATTATGTGTAGACTTATCTTGAATGCCGCTTTTCATTGACAGCTGTCACTTTACATATTAACTTGTTTTAGATGTAGGTTTTGATCAATGCAGCACTGCACTGAAATAAGCTTTAACCAACTTTTTTGTGCCTTATATAAAGTCTTATAGTCTCAAACATTTTTGTCATACAGTGCAACATCAAGATTATCCTGACTGATGTTTATTCGTCCACTTAACCTCCTCAGAGATGTTTAAAACTGATATTTTTTGATGTTTTATGATCTCTTTTTGTGACTTGGGTTTTTTTTTTAATACACTAGCTGGGATTTGTGAGACTTGTGGTACAATCATTGTGTGGTATATTGATAAGCCTCAGGGTAATAATGTTGTATAATATCATATCAATTAGGAACGGTACAGGAACGGGTGGCACTGCAGAGGAGCTAGACCAGAAGAAGTGTGACTATGAGCAAGGAATTGGAGAAAAGTTGCACTTTCAACATGGAGAAACATCAAAACAACTTGTAATAAGAGTCAATCCTGACTGTAAGGTAATGAGAAATTTCTCAGGAGTGGATCTAGGGTGCAGGGGGTGCACCCCCTCTCCCCAGAAGGATGGCCTGTGCCTTTCTAAGACAACTGCGGTATTCTGCAAAAAAAGTCAGTTACGCCATTACTTAGTGGTGCACCCCCTCCTAAGAAAATTCCTTGATCTGTCCCTGATTTCTGCAGATGAAAACAAACTGATCGATACAATGTTACCTAAAAGTTAGAGTTCATACATGTAGGTTATTGTCCAAACATTAAAAGCTAATCACTACTTATGTATGTGTACAGGGAATAAGCTTTAAACAATCAGTTCTAAAACAGTGTAAAGTGACGTGCATGAGCAATGAAACTTGCTAAGATTATAACATAAAAATTCAGCACTTCGTAGTTTTTTTGTAATTGCAGTCATAAATTGTTGGAGAAAGTTTCATTGTTTTATTTAATATGTTCCTATTTCAGGCTATTTTAGTTTCTTTTATTGCTCTCTGTATATGGTTTTATGTGTATTTTAACTAGTTGATTTTTAGTCAATTAAACACAGTGGCTGAACAAGCTTATGGTAACCATACTGGGATTGGGGCAGATTGGGCAAGAATGGCCTTTAAAATGTTCTTGGACGCTTTGGCACACTTCAAATCAGTTACTCAGCATATTTTATCACAGAACTATCATTTTGTAATACTTAGTGCATTCCTATATTTACTGCAGCACTGTATTACATACATGTGTACAATTAACTTACCTTCCTTACCTGTTTCCTAAATGATAATTGGAAAAGTTCAACAAAAAGCACTTAGCTTGAATGTTAACGAGAATTACTTTCTTTGAATGATTTCAACTGGGGTCACGATGGTCAGCAGTATTGCCCTTATGTAATGTGACATGAGGTGTCCTGTCAGGCTGTGTTAAAAACTCTTACTATCATTTTGGTTAAAAGGTGGCTTGAGGAAAAATTAGACTGATCATGTACATTAGAATATTTACTGTAGAATATAATAATTATTGTATGCCAAAAATTGGAAAATGATTCCTACTGTAGGAAATGTATACTGCTGGGGCATACTGTCCCCTAACTTAAATTCCTAGATCAGACACATTTTTATTAACATTGATGTATGTTGTTTCTTGCTTAGTTTGTATTAAAAGTCAAGAGTAGGAGCCAGTTTTCAGTTTTGCAGCTAATTTTCATTTTTATTGCAGAATAAGAACTTTATTGTGCTATTAAGTGATCAAAGCCCAGGAGCCAAAATAGGACAAAAAAGTGCAGCAGTTGTAAATATTACAAATGGTAAGCTGATATGTGTGGTACGTACTGCAATATGGAGTGGCATACCAGAAAATAGAGTTTAAAGCCTGGGGGTGTGAGGAG
This sequence comes from Oculina patagonica, assembly GCF_052425735.1. Taxonomy (NCBI): domain Eukaryota; kingdom Metazoa; phylum Cnidaria; class Anthozoa; order Scleractinia; family Oculinidae; genus Oculina; species Oculina patagonica. The sequence continues at coordinate 5,080,075 of NC_135758.1, read as the reverse complement.
CTAATGACAAGTTGAAGGTTACAAAAGAATGCACTGTTTGATGTATTTTGGCATGGATGTATTTTTGAACTTGCACTGGCATTCCTTGTCAAGTCCTAAAAAATAAATATATTTACCTAATGCTCCTTGTAACATTCTAATTTTGTTAATTACTTAAATGTTTAACTTTTCTTTAACGTCATTTAAATAAAGTTGTTTCTGTACTGTCACTACCATCAAAAATTAAACAAATTAAACAAGTACCTTTCATTGCCTTTCATTTCTTGACCTAACATGGTTTAATAACATGGTAGTGGAATGATTATATATTTACTTTGAAATCATGGGAATATTTGGCTTTTATAGATGTTGATAATATTGTTGAGCGGGTCGCAAACATTATGACAGCAGAAGATGAACAAAGCCTTAGCAAAACTTGGAGAACACAATTTGAAGAGTAAGTTGTTAAAGGTTCACAGGTTATACTTAGACATGTACTAGATGAAAAACAAATAAAATGACTTGTTCTCAATCTATTGCCTCATCAGAGTCACTCTTTACTCTGGTTTGCACAGAATGAAGCAAATGGGAGTATTGCATCTTCTTCTGGATGGGATGCTAGTCTACTAACTATGCATGGTCCATCACAGGGTTCCGCCTGGAATTTTTTCTTTTCCCTCAGAGCCAATTTATATGGTTACCTAGGAAGAGCGAGACACTGTAAAGTTGAAGTGCCAATGAAACAAAATGAAAAAGTTGCCTATGTTATTGCTGATAATGTTTTGGGAGAAATTTTTTCCATTCTACCTTCACTGTTCTCCATTGACCTTTGCAAAGACATGCCATAATGGGCGACATATTTGCTTGCACAGCCATTTTGATTTGATGATGTCACAGGGTTTGCACATCTCTTGCCAAATTTTAAAATTTCAGATACAGTGGAGATAATAATTGCTGCTAAAGGTGCTATCAAGCGAGGAGGGAAATACTGTTTTTAAGGGTTCAAAACCCCACTCCTTCGTTGCATAATTGTCTGGTAAACAACCTTTGAGGTGAAACATGAATAAAGTTGTACCCAGTTTCGCAAAAATCCAGAGTCTAATGCATTATAACCATTAGGCCATGCCACCTAGCTTGACTACCAAATTATACCAGCCAAGGAAACTTTTTAAAAAGTGATGACTTTTTTTGTTGTTTCATCAGGGCGATGGTTATTCAAGGGGAAGAGGATGACGAGGGAAATGTAGAGCCACTAAGTGTTATGGACTTTGTGCTTCATTTTTTGACATTTTTCTGGAAAGTTCTTTTTGCCTTCATTCCACCAAGGTAATAGAAAGGAAATTTCATGTATTTAGGCCGATACACAAGAGGGAGCATGTTGCAGGGACTGTAGGAGGTGGACTTTGGGGTTTTCGGTTTCTCGGTTTTGGCCATTTTTTAGATCAGTTTTCGCAACAAAAAAACTGCGGTTTTTCGGTTTTGGTGTCTTCTTCGGTTTTTGGGTTTTCCTTCTTTTAGCATTTGGTTTTCGGTTTCCGGCAAAAATACTAGTGGTTTTTCGGATTTCGTGTTTGCTGTGGTTTCCGGTTTTTCCAATTTGGTTTACAGTTTCTCTGAGATCAGGCTGGTAGAAAGAAAACCTGCTTTTATGTTTAAAATGCAAGTAAGAGCAGTGTTATTTAGCATGTTAATGAACAAAAATGTCAAGACTCTTAAAAAAAAAACCTTTCTTCCTTCTTTCAAAATCTCGAGGTACCAATAATTTCGGAATTTGGAATGTTATGTTCGGTTTTCGGTTTTGATCGAAATTCACTTCGGTTGTTCAGTTTTGCATGATTTTTTGTGCGGTTTTTCAGCTTCTTACAGGCCCCAATGCCCCCCCTCCTGTAGTAGTGCAACAAAATTATGTACTGCTCACTAAAAGGATCATCACAAATTAACCTGCAAAATTTGGCCTCCATATATCATGTCCCTGCTGCATTTTCTAAGTGTGAGTTTGTCCCTGTTACATGTTCCCTCTTGAGAACAGTACATAAGTTTTGTTGCTGCTGCTACATGTCGCTGCAGCATGTCCCAATAACATGACCCCTTGTGTGTACTGGACTTTACGTCTGTGTATATTTAATATCACAACTGTGTCAACAAGGCACTTATCCACTGATTCAAGAAGAGGAAGAATCCTTGAAACGTCTGGTGTTTAGCATTTTTTGTGCACATTCTAACCCAAACCTTTCAATTTATTACTTAACATCTATTGCACTACACAGTTTTGTTTAGTTTACATCTGTGTTAACAAGTGTTGACTGTGGTTGAGACAGCTTAAAATTTTCTTGACGGGAAATGGAGGCAGTGGACCAACTTTAGCAAAGTGACTTCTTTAAAATCTGTGTCATGATCATGTATCTTTAAATATGTAAGGGAGTATGTCACTGGGATTTTTCAAATTTTTGGTCTAAACTGTTCTGAAATTAGTGGTAGGCAACTTAAGCCTAAATAAACATTATCTTTGAACATCAAAAGGAATTTATAACCTTAATTTGTGGATAGAAATCAAGCTACGGCTAAAAATATCGATATTTCGAGGACGTGCGGAAACAATTTGAAAACGTTTGCCTAACTTTTTCAAATTGCAATCCAATTCCATCTAAGCCATCCACAGCCAAAGATTCCCATTAACAGTTTCAGTGCTCTGATAAAGCAATTTTTAATAAAAATGGACTATAATTATTTTTATGTTTCCTGTGACACAAATATACATTTTGGTAAAATCTGGTAAAATCTGTGACATAGTTCCTCATTGATGCTAGCTGTGTTAATGTTCCTCAATAACTATCATCCTTTTCCTTTCTGCAGGAAGTGACCATTGATAGTTTAAATATTTGTTTTGTCATGTTACAAATCTGTCTACAATTATTTGACTGTTTTTTTTTTACTTGTGCAGGAGTTGTTGTGGAGGGTGGCCAGCATTTGTAGTTTCCCTTTTAATCATAGCAGGGCTGACTGCTCTTGTGGAACAGCTTGGCAAACTGTTAGGCTGTGTGGTTGGTCTTAAAAACAGTGTTAGTGGAATCACCATCATTGCAATCGGCACCAGCTTACCAGATACCTTTGCTAGTCGCAGTGCTGCGTTACAAGATATTGGAGCAGATGCTTCTATTGGAAACATCACAGGTTTGTGCAGCTAATGTATAAATTTTTGTTTCAACTTTTGTTATCACTGTAAGCCGAGTTTCATGTCCATAAAGGGCTAACTTAAGCTGCGTTCACAGTAGGCCGAAACATGATTAGTCTGATCACGAATGAAACATGTTTTGTAGTGAAAAGTGTTCACATCAGGCAGTGCATTGCGCGAATCATGATTGAAACATGATTAGTCTGATCATGATTGAAACTACCTTACGAGGTTGTTTCAATCATGATCAGACTAAACAAGTTAAAAATGGCGGACATACGGTGAGGAGGCGAGCGCCCAAAAGCTTCAGACTTGGGCTTTCTATATGACCAAATGTTTATTTAAAATATGGGCTAATAAAGCGATCCAATATGAACTATCGGTGAACTATAGGAAGCAGAATATTTGGCAGAATATCGCCACGAAAGTTTACGACGGCGGCTACAAGCGCGCAGCATTACAGCATTGCAATGCAAAAACAAACTTCACAAAATAAAAATCTTCTGTTACCGACTGATAGCGCAAATTCTGACTATACTGTCTTCTCGCTAAACGCTTGAAAGCCCTGCTTCGTCGAAGGGCTTGAAAATAGACAGAAAGACGAAGATTTAATGGAAACTTTATTGTAATTTCGAGCTACATTTTTTACATTTTTACTTTCGCGTTAGAAAAACTTTGGAATCCTGGCACACAGCAATTACGAACCATGCTGACAATAATGCGAAACAATTACCAAGACAATATTCAATTTTATTTTGAACCTTTCATTAGCATTTTTACCCGCACACAAACATTTTTATTGTTTTTATTATAATTTTGCTTTTTCACACTTTTTATAGTATATATTTTAACGTTCGCGCTTTTTATTCATTACTTGTCAAAGACTACAGACTGGTAGTCGAAAGCTCGTTTTCATCATATTTTTAACCAGAGATCGCTTTTTAATATTTTACTATACATTTTTACGGTTAAATAAAGTGTAAAGATTTATGCAAGAACCGTGAAACCGCATAAATTACACACCAGGCATGAAACGTGTTTGAAACGGACACGTAATGTGGACAATGCAAAATAACAAGCATGTTTAGGTGAAACATGTTCGTTGAAACATGTTTATTCTAAACATGTTTTGGGTTAAATGTGAATGCAGCTTTAGATACGACCGCTTTCATGTGGCTTTGATAGCTCAGTGGTAGAGCATTGCACCAGTAACGCAAAGGTTGTGGGTTCGAATCCCGCTCTTAGCCTGAAAAATTTTTTCAGTTTTTTTCAGTAGTATGGCCGCATTTATCACATATACTTTAAGTTATACTTTACAATACGTAACAGTCAGAGAATTGTTAAGGCCATAAACATGAGGATAAACTTTCTCTCGCAAGATATGTGAGGTTTGAAAAGCTCCAGTGTTTGTTGGGTTTTAATACACGTGGTGATAAAGAACCCATAAAAGAGACCAATCTGGGTGTGGCTCAAGCTTTTCTTGACCCCTAAAAGATACCAAAAAAAATTAAGAATGGAATTTATATTTGTATATTTCTTCATGTGGAACCCTAAACGAGACCATTATGGCTTAAAATATTGGCATATATTGGCGTTTTGCCCAGAACACCCTAAGCGAGACCAAAAAAACCGAAATTTACACCCCTAAGCGAGACGACAAGCATCCCCGTCACTTTCATATGCGAGTCCCCCCCCCCCCCCCCGGGACACATTTCCCTCATGGCTGTACAGAAATTGTCGTCAGAGCTGTTACGATACAGTGCTTGTGGCTATTCTCAACAGCCTTAATTTTTGTCAGTGTTTTAAGCTATTACTAGTGTCTTTGTGATAGTGGCTCAAAACAGACATGTATGTGTTCTGTGAAAATGTTTTATTAGAAGCTGTGTTCATTCCTTTCAAAATGTTTCAGCTACATTGCAAGGTGTTAGTAATCAAAAATCCTCAATCATAAATCGGTAATAGAAATCCTCAACTTTAATTAATTTCGATCTGCTTGCTGACAGTGCATCAGTTGCAATGTACACATGTGATATCTCCTTCATGTACATTTTATTTAGAAATGATAGTTAATTGCTTTGCAGCTAAATAAAGTTGTCTTTGGTTAGTAATTATAAAGCTTGAAATGTAAGATCAAGTTAATATGCAGATGATAGTCTTTTTACTTCCCTTCTCAACGTTGTTATCATTTTTACCTTGTAGTTTTCCAGTATAATGCATTATTAAATGTATAATATATAATAGTATTATTGGTAATTTTGTTGCTATCTTCTATGCAGGGAGTAATAGTGTAAATGTATTTCTTGGTCTTGGGTTGCCGTGGGTGATATCCACATGTTACCATGCTGTAAAGAAGACGAAGTACATTGTGTACAGTGGAAACCTGACTTTCTCTGTGGTGGTCTTCTCATCTTTTGGATTGATCTGTATTTTTACCCTCATTGCGAGAAGAGTGGTAAGTTTAGTCTTAACTGACAGGAACATTTTATTGCTGATAAACAGCAAGGTTAAGCGATTCCTCTTTAGAGCATTAAATAAGAAAGAGCTTCAAGTCATTTCTTCTCCCTTCTGCTCACTCTTTTCAAGCCTGTCAGCATACCAGACCTGTGTGTTAGTGTTTCTTTTTAAGTGCAAGATAAACTTCATCACAGTTGACCCTCTAGTAACAGAACCTTTTGTGAATAGACACTTTGTTATGGTCCCAGCCACATATCAACACTACAATTTAACCTCCGGCAAGCAGACACCTCTCCTAAGTGTACACTTAGTCATGGTCCGAGTCAAATACTGACACTACATTTTAATCTCCAATAAGCAGACACTATTCCTGGTCCCAATTGTGGCCACTTAAAAAAAGAGAGAGAAAAAAATTGTTACCAAGGGTTATAATTTATTAATACATGTAAGTCATGAATAATCTTACAAATATTTGCTGTTGATTCCTTGTTTCTGGCTATTTCTTAGAGCTCTGAAGTTAGGTCACCTGCAAACCATGTTTATTTTTTACATTGACGTTTATCTCGAGATCTTTGTCATCAGGCAATCAAGTTTATTTTCAATTCTCAGTTAGAAGGGCATGGGGGGAGGGGATGGGGGATGGAGGCGATTGTCTAAATGTTTAAGTATTTTTTAATGTCATGTAGTCATAGTACATGTATTTGGTATTTGTAGATTTTCAAAGGAGAGCTTGGTGGTCCTGTAACATCAAAATACATGACAGGTGTATTCTTGGTGTTCCTGTGGTGCTGTTACATTGTAGTGTCGACACTGGTGGCGTATGACATCATACCTATAGCCCTTTGACATGCAGCAAATCAGTGCATCTTTCTTGTAAAGACAGTGGTCATAGCACCAAATCAACACATCAGGCGCTTGTATGAATTGGTGGGTTTTGTTAGGGTATATCCAGTAAGAAGCCCACCTCGCAAACGGTTCCTGCTTGTTATTTGAACATTATAAGAAAGAAGCAAAGAGGGAACCACAGAGAAGGAGGCGTGGCAAAGTCAATGCTTCTAGTCCAGAGATTTCATCTAAATTCTCCAAACTGGCTCTCGTACATTTCTTTATTCGCCTTGGAAATGTGACCATGCAGTGCTGGAGACGGTTGGGAAGGCTGAAAGGAATTGGGATGTAATCTCCTTGTATGACTAGCTCTCTAGAAATCTTATCACAAGACGGAAGGCTGGGGAAAGACCAAGTGGTAGCTGAAATGGAGAATCAAGGATTGCTGATGTGCAGAAATGAGAATGGCAGTAAGATTACTAAAAGTGTGGCATCAAATTGAAATAAAGAAGAACTACAACACTTGCATTTTATTAAGTGTGCTTCTTGATGTCATTGTGCTGTGTATTGTGAGAAAAGCAAGTACCTTTTTACCCAAGATCAATATTGTGTTTTCACAAACGTTGAACCGGTATGTACAGTCATGGCTGGACATTCGTAATGCTGTGTTTCTGAAGCAACCAGCTCAAAACTGAACATAAGTATGAAAGGAAGTTACACCTGGATCATAAGAGGTGACAACTTCGGTCAGTGTGTACGAGTTTGTGAGCCAGGACAGGCTTGACAAACATGCAAGGAAGACACTTTTTCTTCCAATTAATCTGGCATATAAATGTGACTTAATAAGGGACCTTGACATACAATGAAAATAATTATAAAATATACTAAAAAGAACAAATTGTGTATCGCCATACAGCTACGATTTTAATAAACTACATAGGCCTTTCGACCGTAACGGTCCTCTTCAGTGTAGTAACATTTGAAATGGCAACGACCAGTAACATGATATTACAGTACAGATAGGGTGTGTCGAGATATTTATAAAATTAAGTAACGCCGGTGCGTAATGCACACGGATCAACCCTATTAAGGCCATCAGGTTCACTAGTGCGCAACTTACTTATCCAAATGGACTCTAACTCATTTAACTTCTCAGGAGAAGAATGGCTTAATACTACAAACTTAAATGTTTGGTTAAAAGTAGAATTATGGAAATCTAAATGAATTTTAAGGGAAGACTCCTTGCTGTTTCTATGCCCAGTTATGCGGTCACGCAACTTTTGGGTTGTGTTACCTACATATTGTTTTTTACAAAATATACATTCTGTCATATAAACTAAAGATCTAGAAGTACATGAAGATTTGCAATTAATACGAAAAGAATTCCCTGTAGTGGTACTATAATAGTAGTACCACTAATGAATTCCCTGTAGTGGTAAAATAATTATAACAATGACAAAGAAATTGTAAAATATTTGTTCTCAAAGAAGAGTGGATGTAACATAGTTCTATTAACTAAAGATTTATAACTGAGTGATATCAAATTAATATATTAATAATCTAAAATTCACAGAAATCGTGTTGAGAATTATCTACTGTAATATACATGTATTGCCAACAATAACATTAAGGCCTCGTGAACTTTGATTTTTTTCTAATCTTTCATTCAAATTAAAGATAGAGTATTATGTAGTGTTGGAAATTTTTTTTCCTCGCAATGTCCTTTAATATTTCCTTGTTAGCACTAGTAAAATTTACTAATTTTAAAAACACGAAACAACTTTTTAAAGACATGTTTCGGCATGACTTATGCCATCTTCAGTTTATTGAGAATTTAAAATCTAGGGCTATATATATACCCAAGCTACAAATACAAAAATAGAAATGTATACAAAGTAAAATTACAATAACAAAAGATAATGGTAAAGCCGTTACAAAGTGGCAGGTACTGTCTGGTACTGTCTAGAACAGTAATTACTCACAGTGTGAGCTTTAGACCGTTACTAATAGAACAAAAGATTAAAATAAAAATTAGTAACGGTCTAAAGCTCACACTGTGAGTAATTACTGTTCTAGACAGTACCAGACAGTACCTGCCACTTTGTAACGGCTTTACCATTATCTTTTGTTATTGTAATTTTACTTTGTATACATTTCTATTTTTGTATTTGTAGCTTGGGTATATATATAGCCCTAGATTTTAAATTCTCAATAAACTGAAGATGGCATAAGTCATGCGGAAACATGTCTTTAAAAAGTTGTTTCGTGTTTTTAAAATTAGTAATGTCCTTTAAATTATTGACTGTATATTATTATGTCATCCACAATGACTACTGAATTGTAAATAATGTAATTAGTACAAACAGACACTGTTCATTTAACAGACAATTTTCAAAGCCTAGCATATAACTTGATAAAGATACTGTAGTGAAAGAATATTATTTAAGCCAAGAAGTTTTAGTTTGTATAATAATGCAGAATAGATGTTGTAGCTGAAGATGAATTTCACGTCAAAAATTTCAGTCTAGTTTTATTTGTATTTTTCTTTGTTTAAGAATTATGGTAATAAATCTGGGACAAAGAAAAATAAAAATCAAACTTGTTTGAGATCATTTTTACCTGGAATTTATTTTAAACTACAACATAGATATAACTACAAAACGTTTTCTATTTAAAACAGTACGAATTGACTATTTATTTATAACAGTTGACAAGTTTCAGATAAGTAAAGCAGAAAAAGAAGTACAATATAAGCAAACCAACTCAACTGGCCATGGTTTATTTTGATTTGTGGTATGCATGGATTTCCATGTTCACCTTTCTTCTAACAATTAACATGAAAAAACCATGATACGATCACTACTGACAACCATTTTCAAGCAAACTTTAACATTTCACATTAGAGGTATTGTGATTGAAGTGCTCTTCCAGCTCATTTTGTGACCCCTTGTGTTGCTTGACAAAAAGACTGCAAAAAAGTGATAGGTTCTTAATCCCTGAATTTAAATGAAGTGAGCAGATTTGTTACAACAGGTTGATCTACAATCATCTTTTAATGCCCAAAATAAATTAAAGTTTTTCCTATATCACCATAAGAAAATAACTACAGGCTATTTTATAGAGAATTTTAGTTCACATTTAAGTGTGTAGAGTAATACTAAGAGTTGTGTTTTTAGAGTGAAAAGGTAAAATAAATGAAAAAGTTCCAAGAATACTTTGTTCACTTCGTCACTGCTTCCTTATTTAGATCTTGCCAAAATAATAATTTCTGATAATCTAGGACTACAATCAGGGACAAAAGTAGATGAGACACTCCCAGGAAACAATACTTTTCGCTAAAAACGTGAATTATTGTTCTATCTCCACTTGTCATATGTCGTCCCACCCCGACTTTCCAATGTTGTAACCAAGAAACTGTCAGGAAAGAGTTCAACGTTGTTTCGCGCACGTGAGGTTGGGGGAAGGGGTGGATGCTTTTTCATTAGAAAACGTCTGTTGAGCAAAAAATGTCTCAACACTTTTATCCCTGACCGTAGCGTCCAGGCGGGATGGGTTGGAAGATTTTACCATTACTCTCTTGGTAGCTTTGCTTGACTACCAGTGTAAGCCCGCAGCCTGGCTTTGTTAGCGCAAAATTTTAAGTCCTTGGACCCTAGAGTTTTCCGATTTAACGGAAATGGAACGACTTTTTCCACCTGTTGTAGCTAATTAGATGCAAAGTGTCGTTTTGTTTCAATTTGCACAATGAAATTTCAGTTGTTATTCATTGTCTACGAGTAGATTAAATTAGCAATCCTTACAGTAAATACAATGTCTCGTGGTGGAATGCAAACTATACTCTTTTTAAACTGCTTGAAAATCAAGATACAATGTTTACGTATCACAGTTTTCCCAGAAAAATATATTGAAAACAGCAGTATATTTTCTGAGACAACTGAAGTAAAATGTTTTTAGGTGGCAAAGTATCCATGGTGTAAAAAATAGTTACTGAAAGCATAGTTCTACGGAGGGGGCTTTTTTATCACACACGTAAAAGCGTTCGTAACCTGTGAAACTCACAAGTAACGTAAAACAAACAACGACCAAGACAACAAAGAACCTGGAAACAATAAAAAGCAGGAAAACAATTGCCCCAAAACAAAGAAACAGTTTACAAGTTCTTACACCAGAGTAAACCCCATGTTAACGAACATGAAAGTTTTCGCAGCATAACTTTTTCACAACTTATTTTCCATCCAAACAGTTGCCATTTGTGGAACTTCACACTTCTCTACGGTTTTGCAACTTGCTTATTACCACCCGGAATAAATAGAAAGATGGGAGTTGAAAAATGAGGCGGTATCTTTTTGTTGCATTGTTTTCTTTTCATTTGCAAATAAAAATTCCACGGGTAAACACCACATATCACCTTTTTTGTCACACCTTAGGAACGTACAACAGGCGAACATCACACTAGCCTGTGTACAGCCGTCCCGCTCCACTCGAAAAAATCGCATTCTTTTGAGTGGAGCGGGACGGCTGTCTTGCCTTTTGTTTCATAACTAATTCTTCTTTCTTTCGAAACTGTGACCATGCCATGTGGACTGACTGCCTTCAGATATGTCATTTGACGAGAGGAATACTTTTTTTGAGAGTTGCACTGCATGGTGATATAACACTGCCCTCGAGCAGTGGACAACACGCGCGGAAGAAAAAAGTTACCAAAGCGTAAAATGTCAAATCATCGATACACACCTATTGAAGATATCATGATTATGCAGGCTGTTGAGAAATGTGGCCGCGAGTGGCGTAGCGTGCCCAGGTTAATGGCTGGAAATGTTTTTGTGCATTTTATTCGAAATAAAAAAAAGAAAACAGTATTATTTTTTTAAATTCTTACATGTTTGGCAATGCGCCACATTTAACTGTATTGGTAATAGCTCTCTATAATGAAACGTGGATCGCGCAAAATTTAAGATTTCCTGATTTCGAGATTTCTGTTTACCGTTATTACGGTTATCGTATCGATTTAGCTAGTAAGAAATACACATCATCAAACTTCAATCCTAGAGAAATAACATAGTGTAACTTTTATGTCAATCCGATGAGGGGAAATTTTCGGTTGGGTCCCGAAAAAACTGTTTAACCCAATCCCAAACTTGACGGCAACATCGTTTTCTTCTAGGATAGCTTTTGACATCTTAGACTACCGTAGAATCCCACTTTCCTGAGGGATAGTGAAACAGAGAAAACAAGCAAGCAGAATAATGTACTTTTAAAGGGCTAACTAAGTGAATTTAATAAGATTTTCAATAAGCGGAAAAATGTGTTCCATTTAAGTGAATTTTCCGCTAAATCGGAAAACTCTAGTTGTTGAAAGCACAGTGGAGCTAATCCAGGGTAAGTACGTACCTTAAGGTTACTATTGTTAGCGGCTACTAATTTTAGCGAGTTGGACCAAAATTGCTTAATATAGTACTCGCCAAAATTTGTCTCGGTCAAATTTAATACGCGTTAAATTAAAACCCCCTCCCGCCAGAGGAATACAAAATTAAATATAGTGGCCCCGTTCAACTATATGACAACGTCAGAAGGTAGGGCAACAATTGAGAAGGGTTGGGATCGCCGGCATCGTGGAGAATATGACTGATTTCCCTGACGAGGACCCACTCTCTAACATTTAATTGCAATTCACTTTGTTCTTTCTGACAATGATAATGTTCGTTCAATTTTAAGTGACTTTGTTCTATTACTGAACATTTATTTTCATCTTAACTATATTATTATATTATCATTTTTTTAATTTTCGGGAAATCGCTAAATTTAATAGTCGCTAAAATCTTGTTCAGAAAAAATCGCTAAAATTAGTAGTCGCTAAAAATAGTAACCTTAAGGTATTTTGAATTCAACAATTCCGTGAAGTTTTAAGTCCTCCAGTTTTGAGGTCAACTATTCTCAAACTTTGCAAAACGTAACATTAGCAATGTAAATAATCCCATCCCTAGATTGGCTGAAGGTGCCCTTCACTTTGACGACAATCCAAGTAAATTGCAAAGAAATGAGAAAAGGAAGAGGGACTTGAATTTATGAAGGGGGTGAAAAGGGGTACGCAAATCCGCCGACTGGATGTGTGCAAGTTTTATGGCCAAATTCGTAAATCCACCAATATTTTCCTTCAACTCCGAACCCGCATTACTTTAAAACTTTGTGTGGTAAAGTTTCAGTGCGTTTTTTAATAAGTTTTGTTTTATTGCTTGTGTTTGCGACAATTTTGCCAACATACCGGCCTAAATGAACCGAACTTCGTTTTTTTATCTGCGCCAAAATTCTCTTCTTTTTCGCGTTCCGCTGTATTTTCGAAGTGCGCAAATCCTTTCAATGTATCGCAAAAAATCCGCAATCCATCGCATTTCAAGGCCAAGTCCGTCGATCCGCAAACCTACTCACCCCTTCATTTATGATGACTTGTCTGGTATGAAGTAGAGGCGCGGTGGCCTAATGGTAAGTGCGCCCGGGGCACTGTGTTGTGTTCTTGAACAAGACACTCTCATAGCGTGGCGAGTTTTCTGCTGGGGGTAATCCTGCGATGGACTAGCATCCCATCCAGCGAGGAGTATAAATATACTCCTAGTCCCTTCATGGTGCTGCAACCGGGTTAAGCTCTGGCCTGATGGGCAACAAGGCTCGATTGCAGACTTTTTTTTATCTGTCTTGGTGTTGGTATGGAACCCGACAGTAATTAGGTGTTTGTTCTGGAGTGTTTTAGACCTCTGTGGGGACCATGTTTTCAGGCTAAATTGTATTATTGAACTGAACTGGGATAATACATCATAGGTTTTTTCCAGCACACAGGGAAATGCTTATGTATACACCTGATTGAAGAAACGTTGACCCGTGAAAAGCATAAACGATAAACGATGTGACCCAAATGTTTACTGGGAAATCGGAAAAAGTAATCGTCTTCTGTGACAGAATGAACATAATAATAAGACAGGTTGCATAAATCATGCTTTCAAAGCTCTCAAAGAAAAAAATGCCTTGATTATAAATAAATTGAACATTACTAAGCTTACCAATGCTGTCTATCCAGAATCCCATTCGGTCTTAGCGTTCATAGTTTGTGCTAATCAGGTACAGAGACCAGACCGGCATGAACAGTCTCTGGAACCCAGGCCAGACTGTCAACGTTTTGTTGTGGTAGAACGTTCTTAAAATGCTGTGTAATCTTTTGCCAGCTAATTGGCCGTTAAAATTCACAGGTTCCACTCAGTCTTTTTCATATCAATCATTTTGATTGAGAAAGATGTGATGCTCATGTCACATGCTTGGGACAAAGAAAAAATCTGAGTCCCCCCCCCCCACAGGAATCAAACTGACCACCTCTTAAACACCGAGCGAGTGCTTATCCACTGAGCTATGGAGAGACTCGTGGTGAGCAAGGTCATTTACTAGGATCATATGGGCCCAGGGGGTACTCAGGATTTCAAGTGACGGGGATGATTGAGCAGGGGCAAAAATCAAGACCCCCAAATCCCTAGGGCTTCCAACAAAACCCCCAAAAATCCCTAGACCGAAAATAAACCCTCCAAAAATCAACAGCAAAACACGTTTGTACTTTAATCGCAGAGCTACGCAGCCTAGGCACTACCACAGATCTTTGGATTGTTTTGGGCGCGTTCGTTTGGGATCAATCCAGAATAAGAATAATTGGAATAATGCGAGTTAGCGTTCGTTTGGCTGCTCTTCCTATCCGGAATACGTGGATTTCCATTCCGGCTATTCTGCTCCCAGGAGCAGAATAGCCGGAATGTATTCCGAAATGCACTCTTATTTAGGAATATTCCCAAACGAACGCGCCCTAAATAAAAAAAAAAATACTTCCTACCCAAAAGAATCCCGGAATCGAAAATTTCAAACCTTCAAAAATCCTTTGATCATACCCGTCACTTGAAATCCCGAGTACTCTTTGGGCATATGGGTTGTCATGCAATGATTCCTTGGGGAGAAGTGATGCATGAAGCCCCAACTAATGTTTGTGAGAAAGATTACGTCAAACCTGAATGACCTAAAAATGTGAGACATCATGACCACGCAGTCAATCAATTGCAAAGTCCACAGAGAATAAGTTAGGTTTTTTTATTTACAATATGAAATAAACTCACAGTGTAACAAAGCTCTGCGAATCAATATGAAACATATACACTAGTCATAAAAAATAAGTTACAATATTATATAATACCAGAATCAACAAGTCTTGATCTACAAGAGTTAGAAGCTAGAGCAATGACATGAACGATTATAAAGATTGCGTTTGACATTTCACGACATCACACAGCTTTGACAGTACAAAAATTAGAGCAAATGCTTTAGAAAAGTAAATGAATTTTGAAAAAAAAAAGAAATAGGTAGGTAACAAGTTTTTTTCCACTAATAAACCAGAAATCAGGGGAAAGAATGTCGGGCTAATTATTAAAGGCTGAATTTATCAATGGAATAGCCATGGAATTTAATAATATATCTTTTAAATTTTCTAAATATAAATAACTATCTGTGGTACCTTCCCCCTCCCCCCGGCCACATGTTTTGCCTCTCAAAGAATCAAGGGAAAAGAGGCTTACTTGAAAATTTGAACATGCTCATTATAAGAAAAAAAATCGATCACTTTTTCATTCTTTCAAGTGCCGATGTTAATGAATACAAACATTATAACATGATGTTCATGGCATGAATTATTATTTAGCTAAAAGGTGGCTTTCTACAGTTTTTCTGGGACTCAGTAGTGTGCAAGCTATGATTTTCAGCACATTCAGCAACTCTAAAAAGAATGAAAACAAGTTTCAGCACTTGAAAACTTAGTTTACCCCTGATAATTTCTGTGACCACACTTAAATAAAGGCATGTGCAGTTTGGTTCCTGTCCAAGGCTGTAAAAACATGTTCAATTGTTGACTGAAAAATTTCTCAAAAAGCAACCAACGCATACAACCCGTTTTACAAGAGTAAAAAAATAGGACTCTTTCATACCCTAGAAACTGTAGTCAGCCACCTTAAACCGAAAGCAAAACATGACCACAAGAATATACACTGCATTCTCTTCTCTGGGTGAAATAGAGGTTTGAAAAGTTACCACAGTTCTCTAAATAACATACTATTTTATAATATATAATTTATTATATTATAATTAAAATAAATATAGCTGTGAAACAAAATAAAGACAACATTTTGACAAAGCTTACCCAACAATTACATATAGCTACTCATTCCAACAATTACCTATGGCAATAAATTATTGTTGAATGATTTTGTATAATACTTTTTAACATAAATTATTAATTAAAAACAGGAGCAGAGTTTAAATTGGTTTATTGGCATTGACAACAGCCACTATACCATGCCTAACAAATATGCTCAACAAAAATTATTTTCTGTTTTTTTTTTTTTTTACAAAACAATATTATCAAGATATAGTGATATTTCATGGTTGTTTGTAATCAAACATTTCTCCCAATCATTTGATGCGCTAATTAGATACAAAATGACCATATAGCCAGCCAATCCCTACAACTTTCAGTTGACAATTTCGGCAAAACCGGCCTATAATACCCCACTTAACGAATGTTGTTGTTATGGTTCAATTTTACCCTTGGTACAATTTGTTATTTCCTAATGAATATCACACCCCCCTTTTGGGCCCCCCCGGCCCCGGGCCGCGGGAGCTCCGCTATAAAACAAAGGAAAGTACTAGATACAGGGATCGAGACTAACGGCTAGTAAAAATGCAGTTTTGGCTAGTAGCTTTTGGCCTTTCAGTAGCCAAAATGGCTAGTGAAAAAATCAGGCATTAGTGGCAAGAAACCGCATTTATTAAAATCGTCTCTCAGAGAATAATTATAACTAACAAGTAAACTGTTGACATTATAGAATGTGAAGCTTTAAACAAAATTCTAGTTGACAAAAACGCATGTACATGTACAATTTTTATAGTGAAGAACAAAGCCCAATTATTAAGGAAAAAAAAAACGTGAAGATTTAAGGAACATTTTACGGATAAAGGTTTAAACATTATCGGACATTGTTTTCACCCCCCCCCCCCCCTAAAAAAAAGAACTATGCTTAAAATTGTGGCTAGTAGAAAATACGTTTTGGCTAGTGAAATCAAAGCTGTCACTAGCCCCTTGGCTAGCTAGCCAAAAAGTTAGTCTCGAGCCCTGAGATAATTTGTACCAAGGAAAAATTGAGCCACAACATTTATATATTACTGCAATACAAGGTTAGACTTCATTTTTGTATTTTTTCTGAAACACAGTAACTTTCCTCTGGTACTATGTGCTAGTCAATACATGTGGGTTTTAGTGTAAAAACTAAACAACATTTTTGGTTAAATTTTTGTCTTTATCAAAATAGAATCAATTGAAAAAAATAATTGAAGTAAATATTTCTTTGGTGCATGTACACAGTGACACCTAGTAGAACAAACCCCACAGCAGTTGTAACAAATAATGATGATGATGATGATGATGTTCTTAAAAAATAAATGAAGCTTGTGCAATTTAAGGCAATATTTCTTAAGACGCGTAATTATAAGCCAAACCGTGTTGCATTAGAGTTGTAACGAACCTCAATAATATTTTCCATCCCAATGGATTTATTTGTTTATGTATGAAAGTAATATCAAAAATGCCCAACAAAAAGGAGTAGCATCTACACTTTGTATGACAGACATGTATGACACATGATAAATGCCTTTCTTGATTTGGAGGCCAAAAATTTATCTGAAAGAAGGTAGTGAAAGAAAAATTGGATTTACCCTAAAAACTTGTGTATAAGCCGCACTTTTTTGCCAAAATTTTGGGCTCAAAATTGTGGGTGCAGCTTATCTACAAGACCATTGCTTGTAGGGGAAGCAAACTGCTTAGTATGGGGTCAGAAAAAACACTAAAATCCTTGAGTATATAAACATTTAACATATTGAAACCTGTTGTTGTTTATTATTATTTTGGCAGAAGTAGTATGTGCTCCTTAAGGAGCCGTTTGCCTCTTCTTGTGCTCTTTCAAAGCTTTTTAATTTTTTTTTTACTCAAAACCAAGCTTGAAAGTTGGGGGTACGGCTTATCTACGAGTTTAGCTCATACACAAGCTTTTACAGTAAAAAGAATTAGAAAAAAATCATCATATTGAGATTAAATTTACCGCAATCCTTGGCTAAGTCTGCTGAGCACTGTTGCGTTTACTTTCGACTGCATGTAAGCCACTAAAGAGAAAATCCTTTATAAAATAGTAATCCTTACTTTTCTTTTTTCCCTGGACATTCAAGCCATGCAAATTACCTGCTGGGTAATAAATCTCTGCACTTAAAAAAGACCTGCATCATAAATTACAGCATCTGTTGTATAAACACCTAAGTTCATACACATTATAACTTTTTCTTGCATACAAAAATGTCATGTTTCCAAACTCTTTTTCCTTAGTTTTCTCCAGATTGAAACTGAGTTAGAATCACACATGGTCCCGGCCAGAACTGACACAAAATTTACATCAACTTTTCTTTGTGTGGCCTGGAAAACTAGTAAGAAGAAATCAAATTCATACTTTTACCACTAAGATTTCCATGTTTTCCAGTGTACACTTCATCTGTTTTAAAACAAGAACTTCCAAATGTACATGTAACTAGACAAGGTAAAACAATGTGGATTTTGGTATTCAGCAGAGTAAAGGAAGTTGATCATCAGAAGTTGATCCAGGGCTCAAGACTAACTTTTTTTTGCTAGCTAGCCTATTGGCTAGTGACAGCTTTGATTTCACTAGCTAAAACCAATTTTTTCTTCTAACTTGGGTTTGGGCAGAAGCACTTTGTCGTCTTCACTGGCTCCGTAATGTTAGTTTTAGGTTATTTTTTGGTAATTTCAGCTTGAGTTCTGTTCTATCGGAGTCGATTTTGATGTACATATATGGTTTTCTTCCAATCAAATTCCTGAAATTTTAACTAGCCATTTTGACTAGTGAAAGCCAAGAACCTACTAGCCAAAACTGCATTATTTTCTACTAGCCTGTGGCTAGTTGGCTACCGTTAATCTCAAGCCCTGGTATCATCATCTGATCTACTTTACTTTTAAGAACATCCATTCCCCCACTACCATTTTCCTCAAAGAGACAATTGGGATGGATCATGCAGTCCCCTCAAACGAAGGCTTGGCATAGTGCTTGTCATTCCAGAACATCCGATCAACATTAAGCTTGGTTTCCACATGGATTATCTGTTGATTGAGCTTTCAATCTTTTTAATAGTCGTTTTGTCCAAAGTGCACAAGTCAAAATCCAGTGTTGTGTCTGTGAGTTCAAAGCGACCTGTTGTTTCCAAAATGTCAGCTATTCTTTGAAGTAGACTGGAGTCTTTTAGTGCCATGAGACGCTTGTAAAGTTGAATTAACTCTGATGAAGGATTTCGTTGTCCATTACTGCCTTGCTTACTGTCTTTGAGCTTTGGTTTTGGGCTACAAAACAGAAATACAAGCAGATTCAGAGCCTGATAACAAAGTAGGGCATTACACATAGAAAGAAAATTAAAGCCTTTTTGGAGCCCAAGGCTAACCTGCGATCGACAAACGTCCCATCCAGTAAAACTGACAATACTCCAAAGTCATTGCATGGACCAGTTAGTCCAAAGTGTGACTGTACCATGGCTTAGCTTACAGCGGATTCAGGTTGAGCAGTTGTCACAGTTGATTGATTATGTTTTGAGGCAAAATGACAGATGTTGCTATAGGCTGGAATGACAATGTTCTGTCTGGCAAAAGCACACAGTCACTCTTCCAGTTTTCTCCCAAGCAGAACGTTATCATTCCCACCTAGCAACGTCTGTCATTTTGCCTCGCAATGCAGTCAATCAACCATGACAATGAACGCTCAATCTGAATCTGCTGTAGATACATGTAGTAGTAAACTAAGACAAAATTTAAAACAAAATTCACCTTTGTTTTGTAGGAATAGACTTGGTGGTGGGGCTCTTCACTCCATTTTTCCTTGCATTTTTTACAGGCTCAGATTTCTTTGATTGAGAGCTGCTTTTAGTCCTTCCCTTAGTACTACTGTCTTTATTGTGCAATGTACCATTTGGAGAACTGACAGCATCAGTAATCGGCTTCTGCGCTGTTGCCGAGTGTGATGATCTAGACTGAAATGGTGTACAAATATCAACTTCATTCCCATCGTCATCATTATCCTCATCACTCATTTCGGCAATTAGCTTATCAAGCGCCATGTTCTTATTCCCACTGGTGTTCCCCAACAAACTTGAGCTAGACGTACTGCTTGACCAACTATCCCCAGAGCCACGTCGTCGGAAAGTTATTTTTTCAACCTTCTTCTCTTCCTGTTTAGCTTGCTGTTTTGATTCATCCTTTGGAGATTTTTGTTTACTTTTCTTAGATGATGTACTTTCTCTTCGTTTTGCGGTGCTAGGTACATTTTCACTTGATCCAACCTCGGACGAGGATCGCCTGCCTTTCTTTTTGTCATTTGCAGGACTTTTTGATGGCAAAGATTTAATTTTTAATTTAATGTCTTTCACTTCTTCTGGCAGTTTTTCTTTGTGTTCATTGCCAGCAGCGGGCAGTTCCAATGGAATAAACCCAAGAGTTTTGTTTGGCTTTGCAGTAGCTTCATCAGGTTTCTTTTTCTTCTTTTTCACTGGCTGTGCCGCTTGCGTGTCCTCTGTCCCTTTACTTGCTGATCTTTTAAGTCCTGGCGTTGTTGTTGCAGCCTGCTGTGTTTTAACAGTCTTGTTACCAACTACTGTGTCATGTTTACCTTTTTTGTTCCTGTCTTGCTCTTGTGCTGGTGTTGAAAGTTGCAGACCAGGATGCAAATCAGTGATGTTATTTGTCATTTTGCCATCTTTTGTGTCTGTACTCTGCTGCACAGTTGATCCGTTAACAGGGGAAGATGAGCTGATGAAGGAAAAACAAATGTCTGACTTGACAAATTGCCTCGCATTATTATTGACAACATATGAACCAGCTGCTTACAGCCTACAGCCTTATAAGTATCAGGCCATTTTCTGCATGCAATTTTGCAAGATGACAATTATTTGAACCATGATAAATTATGAAATTAGACATTCTTTCCTCTAACAGTGTCTTATTTTTGAAACTAATAAAAACCCTTACATATATATCCTCTTGTTATTATTACCAGTATATCAATTGAAACCAGATTTTATTGCTACATTTCAGTTTCCTACACTCTCTTAATGGACAGATACTAAAAAAATTTGAAGAAAAGAAAAGAAAAAGTGGTTTCCAGCAAACTCTCAGGGACCCCTGAAAAAAAAAATGCTTAGGGGTAGCCCATGATGGACTAGATCAAATTATAGGGTGAGGGGAGGGGTGTTAGCATTTATTTTTCTAACCAAAAGAAATAAGTTTTTTCATGTGGTACAAAAACTGTGATAAGCTCCGGTTACGTGACCTACCTGACCTAATAAATTAATGGAAAAACTCTAAAGACAAAGTGAGGCCTATATCTTAGATTCACCTGTGTTAGTGATACCTTGCTTGTAATACATAACTGGAACCCCGGAAAGAGTTTCTAAACATGTAATAGCTACAATCAGATGCAAAAATGCTTAAGACATGTGTGGTAATGCCTCCCCAATCTCTGACTTATATCAGTCCGATGCACACAAACATTTCACATTGCATGTTATACCTGTGAATTCCATTTACTGCCCCTGTGCTTGTGACAATTCCTCCACCTCTCACAAGTTTTTTCCTGAACTCCTCTGTAGGGTTCGTAAAGGTAAGTGCTTCACTTCGAATGTTATCAATCGGTGGGGAACCACAGGCAGGCAGGATAAGATCATAGTCAAACATCAATTTCCTTGGCTCTTCTTTGTTTTTAAAGTAGACTTCAACTGGAAGGAAAAAGCTTCCATAACCAGCCTCAGCAATCGTGTAGGGAGGATCCTTTAGAACTGCAGATAAAAATGAAACAAGTTATGAAAAGAAAATATTGATTAGACCTTAATACAGCAAACTTCTGCCAACAGAAAAATCCCATAGGTGGACACCTCTTCTAACCAGTCTCGGCGGCAAGCAAACATTTTTAACCTCCCACACCTCTCTAAGAGGACAATTTATCTAATCCCAAAGGCATCCACTTATGGGACATCTAATTGTACTTAGTCTAGTAAGGTTGGTAATTTCCAGGTTTGCTTGGTTAATACTTGCTTGGTTACAACACTTGATTTGTTAGTTAAGTACAAACATTTGTCATTGTAGTTGTTTGCTAACAAACAAAACAGCATAACCTGTGACTGTTCATGACCTGTAACAAAAATTTATAGTCTAATCTATAGGCTAATTTACAAAACAATCTGACTTTTTTCCCCATGCCTCCATCTAGCGCAAATTCAAAAATGACACATGAAGGAAGCATAAGA
The DNA here is from genome assembly GCF_052425735.1 of Oculina patagonica. NCBI lineage: Eukaryota > Metazoa > Cnidaria > Anthozoa > Scleractinia > Oculinidae > Oculina > Oculina patagonica. The sequence goes on along the minus strand of NC_135758.1, from coordinate 5,058,228 downwards.
GTTGCCCAAGGTGATAGCCTTGACTCCGAGACTCGCACGTTGGTTGTTGTTGATTAAATAAAGAAACGCACACAAACAAGATTGACGGTGAAATTGAATTTATTTTTTTCTTTGCTCTCCAATTTGTATTAAAAAATTGCTTTCCTGAAGCTATTATCCGTGAAAAAAGATTGAAAGGTTCTCTTTCCATAAACTATAAAGGATAAAATTCAGTCATCGCTTTTGACAAAACACAGTCTGAGTTTTTTTCAGTGAGATTTTCACAGGCTAATTATGTCATCAGAGTGTGCACTACTGGATTATGGAGCACGCTTACATATGCTGAATTCGCAGCTCTGCTAGCTTTTATAATGCACCAGTCAATATAAACCCCCGCACCCCCCGGCCGGGACATAGCGGGGCATTAGCGGGGAATTTGAAGTGATTTGACGACACTGAGAGGCACGGCTACCGGGGCTTTTGAAAGCTTTTGAACTTCGTACTAAATCAGCCGGGGCATGGAGCGGGGCATTTTCCTCTGACAGCGGAAAGACTGGCACGATAATTTTCAGAGAAGACTGGGTCGAGATATTGGACCTTGGTGGCAATGGCGTCAATGGCGGATTGCGAAGAGAGAAAGGTTAGTATCCTCGCTAATTTGTAACGTAAAAAGGCCATCCGAAGTATCTTGTTCGTGATTGTTGTTCGAAAATGAGTTTTCTATTTATATTTCTCATTTATTATAACTGAAATATTGGCCGTTGTTGTCTAAATTGCTGCATTTGGTCAGCCATTAATAAACGTTCTTGTTGTGTACAGTATCTTTGTTTTTTTTTTTTATTTTTTTAAATCCATTGGCTATAAATTATTAAGCTGACGCTATTTCCGAAAGGACCGGGGCACTTGGGCGGGGGTATTTATTCCCATTAGAACATAAAAACTGCCACAGGGTGCGGGGCGTTAAACAACTTTTGATGTAAGTTCCTGTCAAATGCCCCGCTATGTCCCGGCCGGGGGGGTGCGGGGGTTTATATTGACTGGTGCATAATGCCTTTTATTGAATACTTGAGAGAACATATATTTTAGTACAATATAACGGCTGAAATATCTGTATCCATGATAATGAACCAACATCCTAAGATATGCATTACTAAGATCTGTATTGATACAATGATTTTAATATTTCACCCACAAAAAAATATCCATATCTTCCTTTCACGCAAAAGAACATCAAAGATGCCAGAAACAGGAACAAAAGTAAAATGCATCCTGTTTGAAATATTGATCACAATAAAAGCACTCCAGAAATCAGTGAAGAACGATCGAATATCGAACGTTAACGCTTACACACGATATTTGCACGCGAGATAAACAATGGAAGCAAATAAATTGAATCGAATCGTTCGGTGTGAATGATTCAGTGCACATAAAATGTTATTTATTGAAAATCTGACTCAAAAACATTTCCATATAAAAGTAATTCTTGTCTTCGAAATATGATTGAAATATAAATTGATGTACATGTCTCTAACGCACGCATCTTATTTGTCAATAATTATATTACCTTCAAGTTTATCTTGCGAAATATTATCTGGTGTATATTTTCATACGAGAAATCTGTGGTCTGACAAGAATTTATTGTGGATCTCAAGTTCCACTTATCCAATTCCTGTACCAAACAACTAGGAAAGCAGATTCAATGACAAAAATTTCCGAACCAAGATTGCGATAGTCTATGTCATTAATTTAACTGTTAATGGCAGAGATGAAAGGACGATGAGAAACAAACAAAGCGAACGATGTCAGTTCTCTTCGGTCGATAAGGAAGCATTTTTATCATAAATACTACAGAACTTCACACTTTTGAAGAGTTCGACTTTTGTTTATAAAAGACAATTTAAATTAATTTACAAGCTTTCCAAATGATGATGTATAACAGTCGCAACTTGATGACCTTCTTCATCGGTTCGAGGAGAATTCAAATCGCGTCGATTTGAAGTCAATCGAATTACTATGTGCTGTGAAATAACGCTTAATTTCTTCTGCTATGGCAAAATTAGCCGTTTGTATCACTTACGCCGGTAAGAATAATTGAGGAAACAAAGAAAGCGTCCAGGATCGCTACACAATAGTGTTTTACAAGTGGACGAGTAATCAAGTTTGCAAGTGAACTGCAGTACTACAACGCACGGGACGATGTTGACATGCTAAGCTAGCAAATATTTTCTCGTCTTACCTCGTTTTGGCTTAGTAAAACTCTCGTGCAGGTAGAACACAACCTTCTCCACGAAATGAGAAATGTCGCTGCTATCTGGTCCTCGTACAAACACGACCCAGTCGTGAGTAAAGCCTTCGGGACTTGGGGTCTTTTTACACGAAGCCTTGTGACCAAGTTCGATTTTGACTTCGACTTGAACAGTCTCCATGTAAATGGCTGTGCTCAAAGCACGTAAAATCTCAACACATAGGTAGCAATTTACGAGACAATGATGCCTAAAAGGTCAGCACAACGGCCACATGAAAATGCCGCTCAAAGTTCGATGGCATTCGTTCCACTAAAGAGCGAACAGTCCAACTTTAGAACTTTTTTGATTTCAATGACAGTTCCTAATGCGCCGGCGTACCAACAACACTCCATATATGGTAATATACTTTTGTTTGCCGGCGAATGTGTCTAGCGAGGGGGGAGGGGTTAGGAGTGTTTCCACACAATATTTTTGTTTCGTTTCCTCAGAAACGATACGGTATTATTTTGGCTTCGTGTGAACTATTTACACAGTGAGGGCTCTTCCAATCAGAAGAACGGTCGTCCCAAGTTCGTTTGACTGGGCTATTTCTCATTTCTTCTTGGATTTCTCACATTTATTGATCGTTCAAAAAATCTCGCTGCATGGTTTTAAGTGATTAAAGCGATGTATTGTAGAAAACTGGAAAGCTCTCGTAGCGTTTAATGTAAGAAACATTCTACGATTTTCTGAAACGGAAGTAATTTTCACCATCAGTGTTTGCAAGCGCAAACAAAAAGATACTTGTCTGTTTCTCGCACGGGGGCTGCTATCCAATCACAAAACGGTCGTAACCACAAGTAAATACGTATGACGATGGCAATTAATTTCGTAAACAGTCTTTTCTTTAAATATCGGAAATATTCCTCCATACAAAAATAATTCGTCAAAAAAATATCTAACGACTGCATGTTTGACTAAAGCGATGTATTGTAGAAAACTAGAGAAAGCTCTCGTAGCGTTTAATTTATTCTGAGACGGAAGTAATTTCCACCAACCATGTTTACAAGCGCAAAAAAAACGGGATGACTTGCATCTCTTGTTTGCTCCACGGTAGAGCTTTGCGCTACAAGAGATGCATATTTCGGTGACTTACAAGTTAATTTCACTACATGTACAGAGGAATGTATAATGTGGGAGATTGCCCTATTCTTTTGTACAGGAAAATTTCACGGCATCTTCGACGTCACAAACACGCGAATACACGCAAAATTCGTGGTTCTCGCGTGGATGTACCCGAATTGCGTGATCAGTGTCACGTCGGCGTCCACATTCGAGTCTCACGAAATAAGTTGAGTTCTCTCATTATTTTGTATGGACAGTATCGTATAGCAGGTGTCATTCTCCCTCCACCTTCTTCTCACCTTCCTCCCCCTCGCTCTTCGCACATTCCTTTCCCCATTTCCCATCACCATTCTTCATATTCTCAGGACCGTACCCGCCAAATTCCCTCATTTCTTCTCCCCCATTCGCGACATGTTGATCGTCTCCTGCTGTGATGTCACAGGAGTGTTTTCTGGCGGGGGGATCCCCCTACTAGGTGTCAACTCCTGTCAACTTTCGTCTCCTATGTCCCACTTCTGTCTCATTTTCCCTCGCGTCTCGCCTCCCACTTTCTCCTCACCCCTTGTCCGTTCGGGGCGCCGCGTCCTGTCCCTCTCTCCCCTCTCCTCTTCTCCCGTGCTCTCTACCTCCCCATTCCCGCCTCCCTTTTGCTCCTCACTTATTTGGGCTTTTTCTATTTTACTTCTCTGCAACTCAGCGGCTCTCTTACAGTAGGTGTATGTGTCTGGGTTCTTCTTTTCATTTTCACTTGTTTCGGCTATACTAGACCTTCTCCAAATTAAGTAAACCCCAAACCACCTCTCCTTTGTTACACTTTCTTACCCTTCCCTCAAACAAACACTATTTCTCTTTTGCTGCTGTTGAAACAATTTTCAGTTATGAAAAGTCTAACAAAATTCTACCAATTATGTGGAATTTTATACTTATAGTATTATTTTTCAGTGATTGATACCCTTTTATTTTTCACTGTTTTATAGACTTTACTCTTCTCCCTAAAGTGTCGATCTCACCTAAATGTAGATCAATGTACAAATAGGTACTGGCCAATTAAATCCTGGGGTTGGCCCTGCAAAGGCTTAGCATCCCATCTCTGATCAGATGGGCTACTAGGCTTGAATGTAAACATGATATAATTCAAAATATAATTATAAATATAATTTGAAAGACACAATACTTGTGCTCTATTAAGGTTACTGTCAACAAAATAGGGTGCCTTCCGCCAAAATCTTCCTACGCGCGCTACTTAAATATAAACCACATAAATAGAGGATAATTCATGGTTGCACGGAGATATGAAATTTTCTCGGTGTTCATGATGCTCACGGGGCGCGGGAGTGAGATATCGGATTGGTCGCATAACCACACGGTGACGACCGGTTCCCAGATAGTTCCGGGGTCGATGAGAACATTCCGACTTCAAATTCCGGTTGCAGATTCGAGGAGATCCGAGATGTTTCGACTTAATTCGATTTCTTTGGTTCATTGAGCATGAAACATGGCAAACTCTGCGGCTGATTGGTCAATGATCACACATGTGTGGATATCATTTTATCCACACATGTGTGATACCATTTTTCTCATTTGCTACCACTCGCTAAACCACTGCAGTTTATATAATAAAAGTATATATCACCGATAAGCTAATGAAATATAGAATCCAAAAATATTAATCTTTTTAACCGTTTTTGTTTTGGCTTCTCACTTTTAGAGCAACGAATATACACACTGTACATATACATCCTCGGAGACCCAGGGGCAGCTAGTGGCCTAGTGGGGGCAAGGAAAAGTCTATACGGGCAGAAAAAAATTGGCAAAGAAAAGTCAAGAAGGAAAAGAAGAGCTCTTCTTTTCGTTCTTGACTTTTCTTTGCCGATCTGTATTTGTTATTTTCTCCTTGTTTATTTTGTATGTGCAGAAGTAAAATAATAACGAACCGGCGAAGGTACCGGCCTTAAAATTCAATTTGCCATGTTGATTTAATGATACGTTTTGTATTTGGACCATAAGCAAGATTAACAGACCCTATGAAACGTACCGACTGTCAAATGCCTATACAGGTCCCTATGGAATTACCGACTGTCAATCGTAAATGACGGTCTGTATCAGAGCTAGTGTATTGGACATGGATGCCTATTTTCTGTATGGCTTTGCAGGCAGCACTTGACTAAAAAACAGGTTAACCACTGTGAAATCCTGAGGCCACAGAACCAGACAAAAGCTAGTCTATGCCAGCATAGTATAGCTTTCATATCAATAGAGAACTTTTAATCTTTTATAATAGGAATGAGTGGAAATATTTGAATTGCCCCTTGCCCTGATCAAGAAATTCTATTTTTAGACAGTTTCTGTTTCTTCCTTACTAGATTGACTTTTTGCAAGCTCTGTTCATCGATGTCTCTTAAAACTTGTTTTTCTCCAATGAGAAATATGTGCAAGCGTTCTAAATTTCTTGGAAGTAAAGTCAGTACATTGTCTCTCAGGTCAACACGACTCAAATGAGGCAAGTCATTCACTGAATCGCTGTTCAGAGATTGAATTATGTTTGAACGTAGATTCAGACATTCCAGTTTATGTAAACCACTCAAGCCTTCTGGAAACTTGTCAAATTGATTTTCTGCAAGGTCCAAGTGCACCAAGTTTGTAAGACAATTAAAATTATTTGGTAAAGATGAAAGTTGATTTTTTGATAGGCTGAGCCATTTTAGAGACTTCAGGGCTGAGAACTTTTCAGGTAGCGCCTTGATGTTGTTACATCCAACACCAAGCTTTTCCAAGTTCACAAGATTGCAAATTTCAGGAGGTAATCCCATTAGCTGAATGTTGACAATCCATAACTCTTGAAGAAAAGTCAACTCTCCAATTTCTGACGGTAAAAATCCTAAATTATTGTGGCTCAAACACAAAATCCTCAAGTTCGATAGCTGTCGGAATCCTGAAGGTATCAGCGTCAATTGATTATGATCAAGTGCCAAAACTTGAAGGTTTTTGAGCGTGACAAGTTCCATAGGAGGCATAATAATTCTGTTGTCATTCAGCAACAGTGTCTTTACTTTGACAAGTCTCTTCAAAGAATCTGGAAGCACCGTCAAATCGCGGTGACTAAGGTTCAAAACCTTCCACTTGGAGCTTATAGCACTCACTAATAATTTATCCACGTCTCTTTGAGCTGTATGGTACATCTAATCGGGAATTAACGCTTTGAAGAATTCTGCAACTAAAAACTTTTTGAAGGAGTGAAGTCTCTCAAAACAAAACATAAGGACTTTTGGTCAAAGCAATCATGCGCATCCGAGTTTTAGAGTCAGTGGTTAGAACTGCAGGCTCAAAACCGCGCAAAATTCGACTTCGCAGACTTCGCCGGGTTCCTTCGCCGGGCTTTTCACGGAACCCGTGTTCGTCTGTTTTGTTTAAAATTGCATTCCATGGAATTGCAAAAGAGGCTGAAGTTTATAACTCTACGATGGAATCAAATGTGAAGAGAAAAAGGTAAATAGCGTTGGTCAATCTAAATTATTTATAATCTTTTACTATTTCATAGATAAACACTCATGAATCGAAGCTTCTGCAGATTGTGCTTTTATTTTTCGTTTCTTTTTCTCCCTTTTTTCCTTGTGGTTTTGTGGGGCTTTCAGGGCTTTCAGTCGCTCTTGTTCGCGTTGAAAACGTTTCAGTGGTAGGGATGGTAAAGTTTTTCTTTGATATTTAGCGGACAAAATGGTCAGTGTATTTTTTGTATCTCTGGTCCATTCATCATGCATGTAGATATTAAATCAGAAAGGTAAAGTCTGCATTGGAGCGGGAGCTTATTCTGGTTTCCGCCCGGCCTGGCCAATCGATGAAAATCGATGATCGGAAATCAATCAATCAATCAATCGATATCAATCGATGATGGTTAGTTAATTGATATCGATTGGCATCGGCCAAATTATCGAAAGTGATATTTATACCTTATTGTTTCTTTTTTGTTATGCTTTGATGGCATTTTGGGTGAATTTGGTTGAACCATGCCACGGTTTGTATTTGGATGGCAAGGCCAAATAAGCCAGATGTGCTGCTGAAGCGCAACAAAATTTAGACAGTGACTTTATGTCGTAGGAAATTGTGGCAGTAGAGGGCTAGAAGTTGGGGCAAGTTGTGAATTTGGATACAGTAATACTGAGCTCTAGTTGGAGACCTAACAAAATCAGCATTGTATCATCCTCTTAGCCTCTATCGAGTAGCAATTTACTTTGAATGTGTCTGTTCTGTGACCAGAGAATGTTCATTTCCCTTCCTCTTTTACCAAGTTGAGTTGTTGAACATTTACTAAGGGTTATCTTTCTATGAATGCCAGGATTTTTGTGCACCAACTTGTACACATTCCAACAACAGCCACAGGTGGGTGTTGTGGAAAGGTCCAGCGGTAGTGTGCAAGTCTCACACAAGACTTAGTGAGGCATCCTTAATGCATCAGTACGTAAGGCTGGTAAAGTCTACAAGCAAGCCAAGTGGCCCACAAGTGCCTGGGCTCATCCTGGTTTCCATAGCATGATGTGGCTATGACTTATGCTACTCCCCCTAAATGGGATCCTTGTACATTGCAAGGTACAAATGTACCTCACAGCACTATTGCGACTTTATCCTCACCAACATTAGAATTTCATACTCTCCATCATTAAAGATGTCTTCGTCTCTTTGAATGGGTTCATGTCACTTGTTGAATACAGTTGTAGAAATTTCAGATTTTCAGGACACCCTCGAAAAAATTCTGTCTTGTTACCCTTCTCAGTGTGTAATCTAATGCATCGCTTTAGTGGGCTCATCAGGGAATGTTTAACGAGCCAAAGGAGCATCTGTGTCTACAGGCGGCTTCTGCCAGAGTAGAATAAGTAGTAAGATTTGATTTTTTTGTTTAGTACAGTCAAACTTCCAGTAATGAACAGCCAAGAAATTTCATCCTGACCACACACCAATCTCTATGATTTACTTTTATTGCAATCACCTTACACCAGCCACCTCTGTATGTAATGGCCAGTTAATTCTGCTCCAAGGTGGCCATTGTAAAGCAGAGTGTAACAAATGCAGACTTGTAGACTTTCACTTTGGGTAGCCTGAATAGCATTCGATAGTAAGACTGAATACTGGTAACACTTACATGTAGATCAGCCTGCAGCAGCCAACTTTTGCTGCTCTGTTTGTTGCACACGAACTGTAGAGAGGTTCAACTGTATTATTAAAACTGGAGCCTTTGCAAAGTGCATATCCAGTTTTGATTGGCTTGTAAATAACTGGATCTCAGCCATGCCAACAAATATGGACTTTTATATCGTCTCCTTATTTTGCAAAATTAAGTTAGCAAGATCCAGTGATATTTTGTGTTTGTTTTTAATAAAAGAAAATTATTCTAAGCCACTCACGCTTGTAGAGATATGAGATGATTGTAACCAGCTCCTTATTGGCTATCTATCATCACGTATTTATTCATTATCCAACCCCTACTTGTAGAATAATAGTTTTTTGTCATTAAAGTGTAATGAAAATGAAGGGCTGTTGCGTATTAAGACTACAGATTTACCGCTGTCTGTTTTCCGTTAAAATACCCTGACAATTCTCATAAGCGACCAAATTAATTATATTGACTGCATTATTAGCGTGAAAGAAGTCCATTCTAGTTATCCGTTATGCACACAGTCCTCAAAATAAATCTTTCAGAATTTGCATATTAAACACCCAGCGAGTGTTATTTACGCTACGGAATAAAATACCGGGTAAATATACCGCTGAAAACTGTAGTTGTCTTTGTGTCCTACCACCTGTTCTTACAGCGCGACAGAGGGTTATTTGTCGCTCTGTCAAAACCGGCCAATCAGGGGAAAGCCCGCATTCGAAATGAAGTAACTTTTTCCTTTCACAATCGTCCATCTTGATTCCTGAATGCTCGCTGAAGTGTTTTAGGGGATTAGGAACCTTTCCAGGGCTTTTTGGAACTGCTGAAAAAGGTCGTATTCTTTACGGTGAGTTTTTCGATTCTCGTAACATTCTGGGCGTCTTTAAATACCAGTAAAACTTTAATAGCCGGCGATTTTTTTAAAATACACTTTGCTGTGTTAGATTGCCCGGCTAGCGTTTCGCTATACTGTATTTCTTCAATCGATTCTTTCGATATTATTCAAATTTGAAGTTAAGGCTTTAAATGGTTAGATTCAGGGAAAGGAAAAGAGCGAGCGGTATCTAAATAACTAAATGTAAATAAACTTTATCGACCGTACGCGCTGTGAAGTTTCGTCGCCCGTTCATAATTATAATTACGAACCGCTGCCATGGTTTAGGTCTGTAAACCTGATTTAGTTGTTCTAAACTGCATTTGTATATGTCGTATATCACTATGGAATGGATGATTTTTCGATGGCCATTCGGTTTGTTTAGAATCGAAGTTTGGTTATCAACACCAGGAGTATCTGTCAACACATCAACAACGCGAAGAACATGAAATTGCTTGAAGCTCAGACAATCGCGTGCAGGACATAAAATGAATAATTTGCATCCCCAAGGAGTTGATATGGACGAATGCCCTTGTCAAGAGTTCATCCCGGTATTTATTGAATGCAGAGTACACGCGTCATTCTTATATCAACTTCCGCTTTTCCGCGAAAAGCTGAAATCATATTCCGCGTGTAGATGTGTGATAACACACGTACAGGGCCGGCTGAATTATTTATTTCCTCGTCTCTGAAGCATAGAGTTCCGCAATGTTCAGTACTTGAGCAGATGACTCGAATTGCTCACGGTATCACAAGAAAGATGAAGTTAGCTGTGCTGCAAATGAAAATTTTTCATGTAAAGAAGCCAAGCCTTGGCAAAAAAAGGCGAAGAAAAAGTGTCAAAAGTGAGAAATGCGTTACATGTCACACTGCGCGCGAGCTTCGCGGGAATGGACATTCGATGTGATGTTTTTTTTTTCTTTGTTGTTTTATTTGTAGAAAAAGAAAGTCGCCCAAATCCCATTCCGCACCGGTGTCTCCCAATGGATAACGCTTCAGGAACAGAAGGAGAAGTCAACGAGTCCACAAGCTCGATGAGTTGCTCAATCAATGAGTTCGAAACGTAAGCGATTGCTAGGAGAGACTTCTCTTATGCTAATTTAGCCAATTTAAAACGTGTCAATTTCACTGTGTTGGCACCGTATTGTTTACAAAGCTTCTGGTCGATTATTTCTATAATTTTCAGGTTTGCAGATGAAGTAAATGGCGAAATTCCCGAGGTAGATTGCAGAGGAAGAATTAAAAGGTTCGTTTAATTTGTAAACTGATTTGTGTATAAATCACGATCAAAGTTTCCACACGGCTTTTAATACAGTTCATTGACTTTTCTGCGTGCTACGGAAAATTTGTATGCAAATGTTATTGGAATTCAATTAAATATATCAAGCTTGTAAATGCAATCTTTGACTTGTGCAAAAAAAAAAAATTTTTCACACCTTTCGGGGAGAAGTGAAATTTTCTTGACAAGTTGTTTTCCTTTCACAGTTTTCCGCAAAGTTTCAGGGCATTTCAGTCAAAGTTTACGTTGTGACGCAATAGATTTTCCGTCACGTTCCAAGAAGTTTTGTGGGGGGTGTAATTAACTTTGTTTCGTTTTCTCCTGACCTCTCAGTGAAAAATCGCAGTCAGATGTGGATGACAACTCTATTTCACTATCACAAGTAAGTGTGAGTCAAGTAATTTTCAGTTTTAATTCACTTTGTAACCGAAATCGAAGCCCATGTTAACCGGAAGTAAATTGGTCCGTGACAGCCATTGTCTGGAGTGATCGCGCGATCCACGATATATCAGCTGAGGTGATGTCAGGTCAAATCATTCAGATCATTCGATCGTAAGCAAATAGCTTCGAGCGTGTAGTGCGAGACGCTGGCTTGTTGATCTTTCTTAATCCTCTTAAAAGAAGCGATCACAGAATGCAGGCAGAATTGCCTTTGTAGCTGTTAGATAACTTCTCTTCGTTCCTGCCAGTTTTCGACGCATCTAAACGCTCATAATTCTGTAGTTTACAATTGTTTGCGCCGTTGCCAAACACCTGTGTGTATTGATAATGGAGCGATGTAGCGAAAATCACGTGAAAAGACGGAAAATCGGGCTTTCCGGGAAATCGAAGACCTACAAAAAGTTGACACGAAAAATCCAATACGTTCCATGGATTTTTCAAGACATGATGAAGTTAAAATCACTCTCTTCTTGTGATAAGGTATGAAAGAACATGATTGCATGATTAATTAGCACATTTACAAAGTCCGTTTAATTAATGAGCGTGGTTTTGTGGTTTGTAGATATCAATGTTTACAAGTAACACGTTAACGCGTTAATGCAATTTGCTTTTAATTTGTCGTTGTGGAATGGGTGTCAACAAATGTGGGAACATAGCTTTTGAGTTTTTCTAAGGAAAGTTTGTTAATTATTGCTGCACGTTTGAACATTTGGCCAGCCTTAATTGGACTGTGTTATGAGATAGCTCACAAACTACAGCCCCCCTACAAGGCCGTGGAAGAGTTTGAAATGAGATTTAAACCATCCATAGACAAGTTAATTCCCAACTAAAGGGATTAACTTTATTTCCAAGGGAGTTGTTCCCTTTTGGTTTCACTCATAGTAATTTGGCTTCCTTGGGATAAAGTAATTGCTGATATTCTTCATGTGGAGTAAATATAATAGGACAGTCTCTTTAGATTATAAGAGATTTAAAACACTAAAGAAGGGTTTGACTGTCCAAACTTCCATGTAGGGCGACCTTTGTTTAAGTTAAGAGTTTTTTGATCTCCTCATTGATATAAATTTACTGAAAATGAAACTTTGTCAAGTCAGTTTCAGAGATCTCACTTTCAAGATAGCATCTGTGTCATTTAGTATTAAATGAATATTGAATACTGAAAGAATAGACAACTGTTTCAAGAAGAACGTCAAACTTTATACAGGTGTTTGTATAGCTTGGTGGCAAGAACTGCCACTCGTTATACAAATGTCTGTAAATGTTTCAACTGTGGAGTAGTATATATATGGGTTCTTGGCCACGTAAATAAAAAATTTACTATTATAATTTATTATTATTATCTCATTTGAAGCAGATTTTGAATGTTATCATTTCAAATTTGGCACTGTTGAAGCTAAATTTTCCACGTTCTTTCTTATAGAATGAATATCTCTTTATAAACCAGGAGAAATAATTTCAACATCGAGGATGTAAACAATGATGTCAACAAATTTAACCCTGTAAAGTCCACTGAACGTATAAATTATGCCAGTTGAAAGAGTTTAGTTTCATTCTTCCTATGGGAGTGCTTGTTTTTCATAAGCAAGTCAGTTTAACTGTCACAAAACACAAGAATTACCAGATTGCGTAGCATACCTATGCCTGTACTTTTGGAAATGTGTTGTTCAGTTAATTAAAGTAGTCTTAAAACACATTCAAGTTTTGGGTCACTCTGAAAATGTATATTCACCATTCAATATTGGCTTAACTAAAATGTTTTGTGTAAACTGTAACTTCCTTTTTTCCTGGGGCATTAAGGAAGCCATTGTCAACAAATTGATTGAAGTGTTATACACTTCATTGGGAAATAACACTGCACGTCAGGGCAGAAATTTTTCTAATTCTTTCCTCTAAGTATGTTGTTTTCATTGATGTATGGTCACGTATGGTTTAAAAATAGAAAACTTGATAATATGTGTACACCTGTAATGTTTATTTTGTTGAACTTAAGCGAGGTCCATTCGTAACTGCAGACCTAATAAATGTTAACCATGATGAGTTTTGTGTTATCAAGGCCTGAGTTATCTATCACTTAAATAACTTATTAAAGTTAATCTGTTGCTTGAATTTGCAGGGTGAATAGATTATAAGTGAATCATCTATAATAGGTTCTTTTTGTGTGTCAGATTAACTGAATACATATTAGCAAATGATTTATGGTAAATTTATAAAAGACACACAGAACCAATCCTAATTGTGAGGTAGTTCTCCTAACAGAAGTCACACCTGCACAACTTTCTGTCATACCAGTCAGTGCTCTGCCACTGAGCTACAGGAGGTTCATGTGAGCCAGTTTAGATTAAATTAATTGACGAGTGAGAATTTGTGGGAAAAAATGTTTATATCTTGTTAACTCAGAAAAAAACTAAAAATGAATAAACACAAAAAATGAATAGTTATATCTTGCAAACTCGAATCAAAACATCTTTATATCCATCAAAGAAGCAAATTAGAAAGATAATTAAAACCTGGCTAGGCATTACTGGCAATATTCAAAAGGTCTTAAATGGGATTAGTTAAGATTATTGTAGCATAAAGTTGAGTATTTAGAGATGGCAGAGTTAAGCCTTAAGAAATGATTTTATAGTTGTTATATTAAAGCCATTTCCCTGATATCAGACAACTTTCTATGGTTACATGATGTTCCACTACAAAATGTTTTACAGTGTACAACCAGTATGTCATGGTGCGATTAAATGTTTTGATTCTCAGCCTTACTATAATTGTATAATAAAAATGGCCTAGCTCAACAAGAGTATCTCAGTCTATAGCTCATCTAGTAGACCAACCAACCAGTATCTGGAGGTCATGAGTTTAAATCCTGTCCGGGACTTAATATAGTTTTTCTTTGTCCCATGCATGCTTGTAACAAATGAACATTATTTTCATCTTTATCAATAATTAAAAATTTTGTTTCTTTTTCTCTCTGTCACAGTCGCAACTAATCAAGCCAGATCGGACACCAAACTTCTTAAGGGTGAGTCAGTACTTTATACAGCAAGTTGGTAGGCAAGCTTTATTTAGCCAGGGTGTCCCATTGTGAAGTGACATAAATTTCCATACCTCCCCCAATGCAAGGAAGGGATTTTTCCTAAGACCCTCCCACCCACCCCTCTGGAAATTCCAATTAGCTTTCAAACATTTTCTTATTAAAGTTTTTGTCCTTTGAGACCCCTACCATCCCCGGGAATTTTCAAACCCTTCTTTGGAGAGTGTATGGACATTTTCCGGAACCACGCAGTCAAGTGACAAGTGCTGTAAAAAAATGATAATTACGAGCCATTGTGGTAAGTGACTATTGAGCGATGATGTGGTTGGTATGAAACAAGAAATATCCAAAGCTAAAATTTTAATTTAAATGAAAGTAAGGCGCTGCCAGCGTCTTTCCGACTAGACCCTTTTCTTTTCAGGGAGAAAAGTTTTGACTTTGAAATTAATGTCAAGTAAACTGTTGAAAACCTGGATTAATATTTGGCACTTAACAGTGACTTTGGACTAATCTTATATAATTATTATTTACTGAGAATATGTGTTAATACCAATGTGCAAAAATTGTATTGATTGTGCTAATTAAAACCAATGTTAGAAGTTAAACACTTTTTTCACCACAAAGTCAATTAGTCGATATATACTTACAGAGTTCCTGCATTTTTCCAATTTTTCCAAGCTAGCCTAAAAAGGTCTGTAATTGGACTGTATTTACTGGGAAATTAGGCTATTTTGTTTCTTAAACAGGCTCCTATTTTCGTTTTTCCCTTTTATATTTGGATGTTCAAGTAATCATAACTTGTATTCTGTTTATTGCTAAAATAATAAACAGAGCCAGCCCTAATATTTGAGCCTCACTTAGTTAAAGTTGAAGCAGAAGTATGTTCAGAGTTTTGGTTGTAATTTACAGGCAAGCAAAAGCTAAGACACTTGGTTTTCTAGCTGTCCGAGATAATTATGAAAAGTAATGAATCATTGATGCAATATTATTATTGGCAGGTGTTTTTAACATGATAACAAATTACTTCCACAAAATGAAGAAAATTTGCATTTTAATTTTACTTGTCCTTCACATGTATAGAAAGAACTATTCTGCTAAAAAGTTCTTATTGGTGCTGGTTCAATGGATTTGAATCTAATGTGTACTGTCAAAATCCTAGTTAATAAATTCAGAAGGTATTTCATGAATTTATTTACACTGTTGTTAGTGATGGGAGCTTTACAATGTCATTTGTGGATTGATTCTTTGCAAACAGTGATACATGGATATTTGTTTGACGTCGACTCTTAACACAACAGTTGTTTTTCGTTTTTTGTTGAAACCTACCAGGGTTTCCATTGGGTTCTTTCTTGCTCAAAACAATTTACTTCATGAATGTGTCTACCTATCATTTATCTTCACCTGCAATTGTTTTTAGCCAATCAGAGGCATTCCATTCCCTCTGTGGTCTGTTTCTACTGACAGAGGTTATTTTAGGATTTGAATAAATCATCGTCTGCTTGTGAAATAATTTGGACTAAGCTTGTCTATCATTTTGAGTGGGTCTACATCATGTATCTTACATGTCAATTAACTGCGAGGAAATACAGAAGAGTTTTGGCCCAAGTAGTATGAATCCAAACAAGAGAAAATTAAGAAGACGGAATTCAGTGTTTGGTAGATCTAAAGATGATAGCTTTCAGATTGCCAACAAAGGGAGAAGGAAAGGAGCAAATTCACAGAACAGATGGGTAAATTAAATACAGTATTTCCTGTTTACGCAAAACCATTATGTTTCCGCGCAGATGGAAGATGTTTTATTCTACCTGAAATTTGCACAAAGATCTGGCTGGCTTGTTCTTCTGTCAAGGCTTAGAATTAGAATCTGTTTGTAGCACTGAGTCTTTTTTCAGTATTTCTAGAACACTTGCAAGCACAGTTTGTGAAACCTCAAAAAATACGTTCATATTTTTATTTCGTCACTCTATATATCCATATATATCAAAATGTTCACATGTACCAGCTGTAACTAAAGATAGCAAATTTTAGTTGTTATCCTGTGAAAATTAGATATAACAGACTGGCTGACTTACTCTCGGCAAAAATGAGAATGTCACAGCGCATTCAAGTGCTGCTCCATGGTTTTGGAAATTTAACATACTTGTCTGACAGCTAGTTTTAATATAAAAAATGTAAATTACTTGTAAGCATCTGGATTTGTGACTTATGCTCCTTATAAATTTGCGGTGCGCTGCGGTGTGATTTGTAAAATTGCTAGAAACTCATTTTGAGAATGGTTTGGGTATCAATTCTGCTAGATTGCAGCCTGGTGAATAATTTATTAAAGAGGAGAAACTTTAATCATGTAAGCTGTGCTATCCACATTTCAGAACATTAAAAAACATTTCTTTGATTCAAATCTGTTCTTCTGGTGCATTTTATGTGATCTCTGCAAGACAAGTATAAATTTAATTTGCCCGCATGTGAGGCTTCTACAAAAAAGTTCTTTTAGCGATGAGACATTTACCATGAAGTATTTATGCACACATTGTTATGAATAAGTGCATTTTAGGTTGTGGATTCTTGTATAATTTACACAAAAAGGTTGAACAAAGCTTCAGTTTATACACTTGGAATTAATTTCAAAATTTTAAAAAAATTCTTCTAGACTCAATTCACGCTGCCATGTGAAAAATTGTTGCAATCATAGCCTGAATGCAGTATTAAAGGCTTAAATTGTCGTATTCAGATTCCTCAAAACCTACCTGCTATACTTAAATGTAAACACAAAGTTTCTTCTGTCAATAACTCTTAAATTCTTGGCATTCAAGTTTACTTATTTCAAACTAGTGATGCAGTTTACTTATAGTCTATATTTTTAGCTTGATGTTTTGAATTTCTCTTAATATTGCATTGCTGTTTTTACTTTTATTTTAATTTATCAATTTATTATAATTATTTTTTGGTTTATATGAAGGATAGAAAGACAGCTGACCGCATCATAAAATTACCAGTTCTCATAACTTAGCTCAGAACTGTCATGTATTGGGAGCACAAGTTCTAATCTTGTGGTATTATTTAGAAAACAATTGCATGTGAACGTGGAATAATTAAGAATTTGTCCTTAACATCTGTTCTGAAATTTCAGGAAGATATAAAGTTGTCCATACAATTTTTTTAGCCATATACGAAATTGTGCTATTCTTATAAAAATATAACACATTTACATAAATATCACTCAAACATTTAATAGTTGGAGGTGAAACTTTATTTTTGGGTTAAGCCTTTTAATATTTTAGATCTTAATGGAGGAAGTTTTACCCGTCCAAAAAAATATTATGTCATTTTTTAATACATCACTCAGATGTCTTAAGTTTAATATTGAATTGTCAAGTCAGTTTCCAATGCAGTTTCAATAATTACTCTAGAACATTATTGCTTTTGAAATCATTAAGAATTTTGTGGTAAACATTTCAAATTTTCTGACATGAGAAAGAAGTCTGACCTCAGTTGGGTAACAGCTGCTTTTAATGGCAGCTTTAGTGCTTTAATAAAAAATACTCAATGAATATACATAAACGAATAGCGGCTGCGAAAGGCGCCTGATATGCTGATGTCCAATTTCATCCTGTAACTCTAATTGTGAAGCGCTCTCTAAATGTGCTATACAAGAACCATAAGGTCGATCATAACTCCTAAGTTAGTAACAACTATATAATGCTATATATTATTCTGCATGTATTTTTAAGGTTACTGCAATATAAAAAATTGTTACCTTGTTGTGGGAGGCGCCGTGGCCTAATGGTTAGTGCACCGGACTCCGGATCGAGCGGTCTGGGTTCGAGTCCTGGCCGTGTTGTGTTCTTGGGCAAGACACTTTACTCTCATAGTGCCTCTCTCCACCCAGGTGTATAAATGGGTACCGGCGACATAATGCTGGGAGGGGGGACCCTGCGATGGACTAGCATCCCATTCAGGGGGAATAGAAATCAAATATTCCTAGCCGCTTAATGCTGTCAAAACCTGGATAAGCTCCGGCAATATGGGCCACTTGGTTCCAGGCTTCCCCTCATCTCTGCCACTTTTTCCACCATTAAATTTTTAATAATAATGATAATGATAATGGTAATCAATTTATATAGCGCATTTTTCATATCCCCCCCCCCCCCCTTTCACTGTTTTCCCGTGGAGGGTCACATATATATATGTTCAAATGCGCTGTACACATACTGTAATTCACTACACAAGGC
The DNA here is from genome assembly GCF_052425735.1 of Oculina patagonica. Lineage (NCBI taxonomy): Eukaryota > Metazoa > Cnidaria > Anthozoa > Scleractinia > Oculinidae > Oculina > Oculina patagonica. Next base: position 5,039,902 of record NC_135758.1, on the reverse strand, counting down.
CAGACCACAACACCGGGAGCTTCATGCCCTACTCTTTGCGAATAGTGTGTGGGTTCTTTAATGTCCCCTGTGATATAAAGACTGAAGATACAGGAGACCGGATCTACGGTTTATCGTCCTTTTCCGAGAAGACTAGAATGTCTTTACCATTTGCAGATGTAATTACAAAGGCAGCACATTCTCCTCAGTTATTTTAAGACCCTGAGTGTTGGTCCGGTCTGGGGTTCGAACCCACGACCTCCCGCACAGCAGTCCGGGGCTCTACCAACTGAGCTAACCAATACTGAGCAGTCAAGCACACTGACCTATACAGTGCAGTACTTTTTGTAATCTGTTAAATAAATGACAATGTTTTTGGTCACTTGCAGTCTCTATTGTCGACACGGACTCCTTATGAAGAATTCCATCGTCTCTTCAAAAGTGTTCCAATGGACCAATTCCCAATAAATGGTCAGTATAAATTTCTAACTCAAATTATAATTGTTGCTGGTCAGCATAATTTTTCAAAGATTCATCATTTTAAAGGTGTCAATTCATATTTTTTTTAGATTTCTCCTGTGCATTAAGCCGTGAAATTCTGCTTCAAGGAAGAATCTATATCGCACAAGGGTGGTTTTGTTTCTATTCAAATATATTTGGATGGGAAACACAGGTAAGATGTATACAAGATTTTGTTGTTATCTAACTTATATTATGTGTTGAAGATCTGATTTCAGCATTGGCAAATAACTTGATTGTTTGCCACAAAATCACGATGTTGGAATTCAAAATTATGGCAGACACAGTTATATGGTTGGCCTGCGTTGCAGACATTAAACTAAACCCCGGTACAGTCAACTCTCGTTATAGCGGACACACTCGGGGCATCGTTTAGTGTCCATTATAGCGGGAGTCATTTCCAGTCAAACCTCTATCGCCGGGGATTTGGATTTTGTCGGTAATAGCGAGTGTCCGCAATAGCGGGGTGTCCGCAAGGCGAGAGTTGACTGTTTAGTCCGTCTGTGAACCAGCAACCAAAATCTTGACCCCTCCCCTGTGTTTGCTAGTTTTGCCCTCATGTACATGTATCTTTACTTTAACCGTGTTGTTTTATTGTATCATGTTTTAGGTGACAATAGACTGCACCAAGATCCAGTCCATAACAAGAGAGAAAACAGCGTATGTTGTGCCAAATGCAATACTTATCTGCACTGATGAAGAAAAGGTCAGTAAATACTCTGCAATACAAACAATACTGTTCGAACTGAAAATCTGTAAATGTTTTGGTATAGACTAAGAGAATTCTGAAAGATAGCATGGAGGTCAACTTAATGAAATATTTCGCCTGCTTTTGCAGCACTTCTTCTCGTCATTCTTGTCCAGAGAAACTGTGTACAAGCTGCTTCTTCAAGTATGGGATGAAATTAAGGCCAAAAACCAGGTCAGTATTATAATGTATATTTATGGCCACCAGAAAAATGTTTTTTATTGCTGTTATTTATTGTTGTTCTTTTTAATATGATTACCAGTTATCATAATTATTATAAATAAAAAAATAAATAAAAAAATATTAATTCTAAAGTGAATTATTTCATTAAAAAAATTTATAATAATTCTATTAACTCAAACTAAAAAATAGTAGAAAACAGAATTGTTATATTAATTATTTAAGAAATGCTTCCTTCTCATTACGATCATGTAGCAGACAGCAACTAAAATTTAAAAGACTTGTGACTGAAATGCTCTTAAGTTCTCAAATACCATTTAAAAGTCACAACTATTAATGATAACTTTTAAAAGTTGAAATTAAAGTATAAAATTTAAAAAAAAGTTTAAAAGTTTTTAGCCAGTATTAAAGCATTAAACTCAGATCAGGAAGATATATTAAAACTACTCTGACTGATAATTAAAACAGGGCTGTAAGTTTCTTTTAATGTTAGTCAGATTAATGTTTTAAAAAAAAGTTAAATTTGATTTGTTCATTCAGAAGACAGAGAGATCGGCGGAGGATAATCAGGTGATTTGTTATTTTATAAAATGAAAATAAAATAAATTAAATTATATGGTTCATAACTGTACATTTTGACTTCATAACATGCTGTACAAGTTTCCATATTAGACATTTAAAGAATATTTTATCAATTGAAATATTATATTTTTGTTCATTCATTTGCCTATTTCTAATATTAAGCTTTTAATTATCTTTTCCAATAAAATACACCGCCAGATACCTTTACCAGTACCAGTAAATTTAAAGCTTCATTTTAAAGAATGTTCTATTAGAATTAAAAAATAGAGTTTTTTTTAATAACAAATGCTTGCATGCAACTGGCATGGTTGAACTGAGGTGTATCTGGTTTTGTTTTGAAAAACACAAGAGGTGAAGGGTCACAGGAAGAAATGTTGCTGCCACCATTTTACCAAAGTTTTGGGAAACCTTTGGCCAAATGTTGACATGTCTGACTGGTCGTGTAAGACCTTTTTAATCCAAATTTTACCAAAATTTGATTTACCGGTAAGATCAAATTTCATTGCGAATGTTCAAGTCTTCATAAACGTGTTACCTGCATATATATATAAGCCGCTTTCTGTCGACATCCATCATTTGACGTGCTAAACAAACAACACAGATTGAAATCCGCCAATCACAGCCCACTAGCATGACCTTCTGACCTTGTGGGCTCATTTGCATGAGACCAACAACGGTATACATCGATTTTTGTTTGGCTCATTTCAAACAGCTTGTTGAAGAAGCTGTTAAAAAATGATACCAAAGATGGATGTAGAAAGATAGCTACGCACACAACACTCAGAAAGCGGGTATAACAGCTAGTTCATTATTGCGAATGTACATACTCCACTGGTTTTTCAAGACTACAATACATAACTTTGGCTAGGAGCTCAAGTTAGAGTAACTTTCATTTGGTAACACATAACATGTCCCGCTTCCTTTTGTGTTAATTTTCATGTTTGCCCCTGTCCCCTAGAAACCTGAAAGTGGTTCTCCCTCTGAAGCCCAGGAAATGTTGGAAGACGAAGGTGATGTACAGAATACAGAAGAACACAATGGTTAGTTGATAGATTTTTTTGCAACCTTTCAATCATAAATAGACCTCGCTAGCTACAATGTAACTTGCCCATTTCAGATCATGTGATGTTTCCTTAGAGAATTGTTCCTAAAGTTGTATATTGGGAAATTATTCAATTCATATTCATGTGAATTTGTTTGAATTTAAGAGAGGTAAGATTTTTTCTCAAGGGTAACATCATGTGGTCTGAAATGGGACAACAGACAAACAAAGCTAAAGAGGGCTATTATTAGCTATTGTGAAAGAAAAAAAAATTGCTCATGAATTTTAGATGTTGTTTTTATTACTTAAATGCTAACTGAGGCCAGGTATTTAATTCTGTAAGCCTCTTAAATGTCATGTCTGGGAGCTTAATTATTGAACACTACAGGCTGATATAGTATTGCAAGGCTGTAAATAACAGTCGGCCATCGGACATTGGTCAACCAAAATTTGCTCATGTCCCACGAAATCCGAATTGTGGTCGGACGATGTCCGGACAATTTTAATTTTATCATAAATCATAAGTGATAACTTGTAAGTGGTAAAATTCATAGACAACCTTTTGTTTTTGGTGGTGTCCAATCACAATTTTGTTTTGTCCGACCAAGATGGTGTCGTAGTAGGACAATGTCCTTTCAAGTGAAAAAATTATTTGCAGCCCTGTATATATTGTTTCAAAAAATAAGTTTCAGACTGTGAAGTTGATTTTTTAATTTTTCTTTTCAGAGCTGAATGCAGGTCATTCATGCTGTACTGCTGAACCTGGAGAGGACCCAGCTGTAGTATGTAGCAAGTGCCAACAAGCAAGACAAACATCAACAGAGAAGCTATCACATGATAAAGACCCAACAGAACAAGGACAGACTGTGACGAATACAAGAAGTACCCATGTGTTACCTTTCAATGAGATAGACCAACCCTCTGAGGAGCCTGCAAGGATTACCAGCTGTGGTAAGGATTCACAATAAAAAAGCCACCTTAAAGCTTAAAATATATACTTAATTATTTGTCTACGTCAATAACTCTGTGCTGCACCCTTAGTACTTCAAGGGTGGTTTCTATAGCATGAAGTGCATATGAGTATTGGTTCTTCTACTGAGTGGGACGCAGGTCAGTCACACCTTTATGCCCCAGAATTTGATCACATTTCTATAAGGTTTGCTACCATTACCTATTTATACTCTTGGGCGATCCAACATGACTGTACTGTACCTAGTTATTCTTTATATTTCAATGTCAATCAGACTAAAGTGCATTCTCGTCCCCATAGCCCTTTTGTTTCTCTTAGCAGGCTGGGCCTTGGCACGAGGAAACGAAGGGCTCTGGGGACACAGAATTTCCAGTCCTAGATTCTAGGACTTCCGGTCTTCATGTATGCAGTCATGACGTTTCAAAAGAATGTATGAGAGAGTCGTTTGGTTTTCGACTTCCGTTTGGGAATTCTTTGTTCCAAACAGCCAATCAAAAAAATTCGAATTAATTCAAAAATCCTATGTCCCCAGAGCCCTCCGTTTTCTCGTGCCAAGCCGGCTAAGAGAAACGAAAGGGCTATGGGGACGAGAATGACTAAAGTGACTTGCCACAGTAGAATCCTGATTTCTCAAACCCTTGGTTTCTCAAAACTCCCGATTTCTTGAACCAATTTTTGTTTCCCTTTAGTAGAACCTCTCTGTAATTTTACCCCTGATTTCTCAAGCCTCCCAATGCCTCGAAGCAATTTTCGTCTCCCCTGGAGGTTCAAGAAATCTGGATTGTTCTGTATTTTTTGTTTATTTATTTGTTTGTTTGTTTGTTTGTTTGTTTATTTATGTCTGTCTATTTTTTCAGCTGGTGTTGCAATGCTTTTGGCTTCATTAGCAGAAACAGTATATTCATATTTTCAAGTTAGCCTGCGATTAGTTCAAAGGTGGGTAAATGCCAAAAAATTAAAAATTTTCACTGGCGACCAAAACTTGAGTAGTTGGTGGCCAAATGGCCACTAAGGAAAACAAATAAACTTGGAGGGTTGAATACATGTATAACTTTCAAACTTGTACAGTAAAACACGACTTACCTTGGCTTGCGAATTTCAGTCTCTCATCGTCTTCCAACATTTTGCACAGGTTGGCTAGGAAATAAACCATGACTGTGTGGTTTATTGCTTAATAATCAAACTGTAAAGTGAAGCTAACATTGATTATAACCTTTTTTTTCTTTTCTAGACTTACAAGGGAACAGCTATTTTATATTGTTACTTCTTTTTTGTAAGTATTAACAAAAATGAATTGACAATATCTGTAAGTTCAGTACGTACAGCTCAGATAAAATTGAAATAAAATTTGTCTTGCAAATTTTATTGCTGCAGTATTAATGATAAAACTTCTTTTTTGTGGTTTCAGAATAATCTGTTTAATGATGTGCAGTTTATTCCTGTTACATCGTCTTTCCATATTGGAACCAAAAATCATGGCACAGACATCATATCCTCCCGAAAAGATTCTTCTGTAAGTTTTTCACTGCTTTGTTATTTTATAAATAGATTTTTAATTGTCAGCGCTTGTACTTTAATTTGTGACAAAGTCTTGGGAGGATTGGTTGGTCATGATCAAAATGAGGGAGACTGATAACTGTTGTCCAGTCTTTCACTGTTCTGTGTTTGAGTGAGGGAAGAGAGGGTATTAGGGTCACCTTTAAGAATACACGGATCCAGAGTTTCAGACTTCCAGTCCTAATTCAAAGAGAAAGTGAGCACTCATTAAGTCAGACCATTGTTTAACATCGCAAAACACAATAGCCTGACTTAATGAGTGCTCACTTTTCTTTTGAATTTAGACCGGAACTCTGAAACTCTGGATCCGTGTATGGAGTGTGTGATTTTGGTACTTTTGAGGTGAATTCCAAACATTCTACTGCAGCTTGAGATTGGAGGAGTCAGACAGCTCACTGACACTGGTAATAACAGCTCTGGATCCATTTACTGTTATCACATGAAGCAATCAACGAATATTGCTTCTGTCCCTCAATCCCAGGGGGGGGGGTACTCCGGCTTGTAAATGACGGGGATGATCGAATGGAGGCAAAACTCAGGACCCAAAAAAATCCCTAAGTCTTCCGACATTACCCAAAAAAATCCCTGGACCAAAAATAACCCCCCAAAAAATCCCTTGTCAAATTACCCTTAAATTGCCAGGAGGGGCAATAATATAACACAAAGAAAACCATAAAAAATTAAACGCTTGTGTTTGTTTATTCATCATACCATAAATATGCCAAGGCTGCACCAAGGCAGTTTAGTTCGTTTTTAATACCCCCAAAAATCCCTTTTTAAATCAAGTCACCCAAAAAAATACTTGCCAAATTTTCTAACCCCCAAAAAAAACCCGGAATCGAAAATTTCAAACCCCCAAAAAATTCCTTCGATCATCCCCGTCATTTACAAGCCGGAGTACCCCCCCTGGGCCCTCAATGGGATGCTTGACTTCTACTGCAGCAGAAAATGTGTACAGAACACTCTTGACCTAGAGTCCAAAGCTCTAAGAGCAATTAGCCCACCGTGTCACCCATATTGAAGGTTGCACATATGGTTATTATTGAATAAACAAATAGATAGGTTATCTTGTGTTGACAATTTTTTGTTGTTTTTAATTCTAGTCGGCAATCTATGTATCAACTTTGGAAACTCCGTCAGGACGTTTTTGATGCAGAAGTAGTTAGGTAAGAATTTTTACCTTTTTAATCCCAAGATTGAACAGGTTTTTCTGAGAAATATTTGGCTCTGTGCATCAACAGTCCTCCCTTCTTTTGGTGTAATAAAAAAAGACTAATAATATTAAAAGTAATGTAAGGAAGAGAGAGCTCTGGAGAGAGAAGGAACAAAAACTGAAAAGAGGGGAGAGAGGTCTTTCTAATCTCCATTCTTCTCTCGTGTTTTCCCCAAACTGGCTCCAGTCCCCTCCAAATAAGTTGCCTTATGGCATCAATCAATAAGTACAGTCATGTTGTTATACATGTTATTATCATTTATTCATTATTTTATTCCAATATTGTTTCATAGGTTTAAAACAATAGTAGCTGCCAATTTAAATGCCATAACACAGGTATGTTATTTTCTGACGCATTATTTTAACTAAAACTGAAAAGCATAACTGACAACACCATCGCTTATAGAATAAGTCATTTTTGATACAATTTTAAGGGAGACTATCTTTTGTTTTGCAGGTGCGACAGACACTTAAGATGTTGGAAGACGACCTAGAAGCTCATATGAGTAGAAATTGTACTTTACTTGAAAACAATGTGTGTGTACAAGTTTGAGACCAAGGACAAACTCTTAAAAAGTTGATCTAAAGGCCAATCATTTAGGGGGAGAAGTACTTTTTTTTGGTAATTCCTTGTAAAATCACTTATCAACAAGTTTCAGATTGTTGTAATCCAAACAAACAAAAGTGAGGATTTGTCAATCTGTTGTTTGAATGCCGTCATGTCGTGCTTTTTGTTTAATACAAAATGTTAGGCCCAAGGCCTAAAACATTTCATCTAAATTTTCCTTCACTCTGTCATTTGCCCCATCTTTACTAACCCACTCCTCTCCTCTTTCTATCCTTTGAGCAACTCTTGGTCTGCCACTGCATATAGCACTGCAAGAATTTGCAGGTTATTAATTCTTAGAAACAACACCAAAAAAAATACTACTCCCCAGCTATTCAAGTTATAATACATGTCAGCTTGAAACTGAGTCTGTCAAAGAAAGTTAATGTACATTCAAGTATTTTGATCATTCACCACCAACTCTTCCTAAGAGCAGTGTATTTATTTCAGATCCATAAGTTTTTTACACTAAATATTTATTCAACAGAAAAACTATTTTGTATTTAAATTGGTTAAAGCTAAAATTCTTACTTGAAGTGTGTGTATATATTTATTTGTTACTGAGAATATTTGATGTTTGAGGCAAAGCTTTCAGATCAAACTAGTGCAAAGTGTAAATATATTGCTTGGGTCTATTTATAAATGAATGAAATTTAATGTGAAAAAGGGCTGACGAGTTGTTCAAACAAAAATTCATTGAGAATCGGCAGTGCAGGCATTGTTGTTTCTAACTGAAAGCAGCCAAGCTGCATTTGTTGTCAAAATTAAAATTTTTCACAAAAGACCATGCAGTTTTGAAATTGTAATATCTTAGAAGGGTTATTCTAATATTTATTATTGAATAATTATGTGGTTTTAGGGTAATTTTATTGTGGTGCATTTTTTATATCAAGTTTCAACCAATTAAATTTGTACCGTGTGAAAATTTTTATGTACTAGAAAATAATGGAATGGAAATTAAGTGAACTTTTATCTGAATGTTCGCATGTAGAAATAATGTTTTAGCATTGACAGTCAATTTAGCAAAAAGAGGATCAAGAACATGTAAATCGATAAAATAGATAAAATTTGGTGTATTAAGAATAGTGTTGGAAATTAAATAAAGAAATTGAATTACCAGTAATGGGATGGAAGTGTATAGTGCAGTTATGATTATTGACTGACTGAGATAAAATGATTTGTTTGAATAAGAAAATGGTCTTTCCCAGTTTATTTCCAATTATAAAATGTTCTTGGAATTGCACACCATATGATTGGTCAGAACTTTCAACTCCATTATAGCTGAATGAAGCACGTGCACACGGCTTACATGTATCATGTACATGCTTCATTCACATTGCAACTGCAAGGACTTACGTGAGGGAAAAATACCAAACAATGAAGGTTCTTTTTATAGAAACAAATGCAAGTGTGAAGTAAAGCTGTTTCTAAAAATTTATGAAAAACGTTTCAGCCAATCAGAGTACCGGTATACTCTTTCTTTAGCTCATTTTTATAAGCAATCTATGTAAATATTAGACTACGAGCCCAAGTTTTCTATGAGCGAATAGTCGAGGTGCAGCTGAGTTGACTAGTATTGCTCCTAAAAAATGAGGACAAGTAGTCTAATAATTAGACTACTTGTCCTTATTTTCTAGGAGCAATACTAGTCAACTCAGCTGCACCTCGACTAAGTAGAAACTCTAAAGGATTGCAGTCCAAAAGTTACAATTTTATGCACTTTCAATCCAAAAATTAGAATAAATTATTGTCTTTTCTATTAGCGAATAGAAAACAATGGGAGAACCAATCAGATTTGGATATTTCCAAAAGAACATGAAATGAGTTTCTACTTATCACAGCTGGAACATGATCTCATGTACATTGCTCCTAAAAGGGAAAATAACAAATTCTTGATTTTTGACTTTTAAAAGCGTATATAAAATTGGCTGCAATCCTTAAGCATGTCAATGAAAACCGTACTTCTCACCCTCTAGCCTCCTCCGCAGGCTACTACTACTTCTTTTAATCCTTAATATTGGGATACCTGTGGTAGCAGAGAAAGAGAGAAAACTAGGACTAGTAGAGAGGAAGACTGGGGACGAGGAAGCCTGGGAAATATCTCCCAATCATCCATCCAACCAATCATCTTCCCCTTGTCTTTTTTTTTGCTTGGTCCCAGTTTCTTTTTTGCTCTGTCCCAGCTCTTCCGTAACAAAGGGTGTTGCCTGCAGAGGAGGCTACTCACCCTCATTTTCTAGTTTTCTAGGAGTGAAAGTCAACTCAGCTGAGCCTCATTGACTATTCTCTCACTGAATACTCAGGCTCCTTGTCTGATATTGCTAATAGTCAATAAGCTACAGTCAAGTTGACAATCACACTCACAGAAAACAAGGGTGAGTTGCGACATCAGAAATCTATTCGAAAAGGAAAAAATAGTTTTCCCAGCCTAGTCTGTCTTGGCTCCATTGTGAGCAGTGACATCACCAAAAAGCACAGCTCCCGCCCCACACTTTGCACAGTCACCAAAACAAGAGAGAACGCCTAGGGACTAGGCTGTAGTTGCTCCCGGGACAACTAGAGAATGTAGGGATGTGAAAACGAGAAGTTATTGCATTGTGCGTTAAGTCTCCGGTGTGTAGATTTAGTGGCTGGTTTGGTTTGGCAGTGGAAGAATTCGGTGTGAAGATTTAGTGGCTCATTTGGCTCGGTAGTCAGCCACAAGATACCGGTATATATCTTCAAAAGTGGCTAAGGGCAAAGCACATGCAATCAAGTTCATTTCAGCAAAAGCTTTTTTGCGGGCTTTCAATGGAGTGTCTACTAACTGCATTACAAGGTGGGTGCTCAGTTGTAAAATAGCCACACAATAACTGTTACTTTCCAAACATTATTTTCTTTTTTTTAATACTCAACTTACAGTGTTTCACACCTTAAAATTTATAATGAAAAACATCAAACATAAAAAACATACATCCTAAACAATTCAACGAAGACTAAACATGCCTGAATGTTCAGCAAGCAACGGTCTTGCTTAAGAAAAAGTTTCTAACATTTTTATGGCTTTGCTGACTATTTCAATGGCTCAACCATTGCGTGTCCAAAAAAGTGTTAATAAAATATAGCTCTTTTGTATAACATAAAAACAAATATGGCTGTTTATTTGCAATCAGAATACTATAGTACTTTTTTAGTACCAGTATTATATACCGTATTTATTTGATTAAGCGCCCAACCTCGAATAAGCGCCCACCCCGTAGGTAGGAAAAGTTAATAAGTGTCCAGCCTCGAATAAGCGCCCACCCCACCCTCCTTTAAAGAGGAATTTTGATTGTTGTTGAAGTTAAGATTAAAATTGACTAATTACTACTAAAATACTATCCCGAAGACCGAATTTTTTTTTATTTTTGTACTGAAACTTTCAATGAAAATTTAAAATTCAGCTTTGGTACACCTTCACGTTTAATTGTTATACATTGTTTTCTTGCAAAATAAACGTACTACTTGCTTAAATATGGTGAAAATTTAATAAGCACCCAGCCTCAAATAAGCGCCCACCTCGAATAAGCGCCCACCCTCAAGGTCCAAAAATTTAATAAGCGCCCAGGGCGCTTAATGGAATAAATACGGTATATCATTTTTTTGAATTTTTATTCTTGAAAAATTAGTTGAACAATAGAACGAGAACTGATAAAAGAAAAGAAATCGTCAAAATTGGAAACAAAACAAATAAACATGTAAGTTTTAAAAAGTCGCCTACAAAATTCCTAATAATATAATATTCTCTTCCCTATTTACAGTTATCTCAGCCTAAATATTCTGGGAATTTAACAATAATTTATTCTATGTACAGACAAAGATCCAGGAAAAAATATCACCACAGCATTTCCCAAAAGGTTGAGAATTTTCCTCGAGGGTCAATAAAGGATCTGAAGAAATGTTTCGCCAGCATCTTAATTATCAGATTCTCAAAATAAAATGCCATTTTCTGAAATACTGAGGCTAACAGTGCAGGATGACTAGAACATCCAAATTTAGCAACATCAAACTATTTTCTGCAGTCTGAATTTATGCCTAGCATACACTATGATTACTGGTATATATACAATTTTATCATTTTCCAAAAAAAAATAACACCCCCTTAGTAAGACTAGTAAATTGCAAGTGAAAGATCCAAAATAGAAACACCACCAACTTTCATTCACTATTATACGACAAAAATTTTGCTGCAATTCTTTGCGTCAACAATAATATTTTAGCCAATACTATTACGTGGCTGAATTGGGTTCACACTGAGATCTACCTTCCATGCACTTTACAGCAGATATCAGTATTATTATTTTCGGAATACACTACTATATACATTATATCATATCACTAACATGCACACAACACTAAAGCTGTTCTCTTTCTAATTCTCGCAAATGTTTGAACCTATGTCTAATATTTATACTCTAACTTGAAAATTTCTCAAATGTTTATAATTTCCATAAATAACACAGCAGCTGATTCAAATCCTAAGCAACTGCTACTAAGGGCCTGCCTCGTCCAAAACCTGTGTGGAATCCTTTTGTTCCATCAGGTCCCTTTGGAAGTCGTTCAACGCCTTCCAACTGAATCATACGGTGACGGGGGCTGGTAGAGTCCACCAGTGGGCTAGTGTGTGGAGAATGACCACTATTTGGCGATCCAAACTTACGGCGCTGAGACCACGGGCTGTTTGGTGCGCTATTACTACCTTCCTTCACGACAATGTTTGCCAGCTTCCTGGGCAGTTCTGGACTACTCTGGGGTGACCGCCGGCCAATGGAACGTGGGCTGCCAGTGGGGGAGCCAGCCCAGTCTGGAGTATGGTTACCCCCATTGTTAAACCTGCGTCGACAGGTACTGAATGAGGAGAAGGAGTTATCTGTATCAGAGGAACATGAACTTGAAAAGCTATCATCTGAATTCCTACCAAGCTCTTGAACACGCTTGTTCTTCTTTCTATTTCGACGTTTCTTGGTTGACTCATCGTGCTCTTCGTCTGAATCTCGCCCAGCATCGCTTCCTTTGTCTTTGGACTTCGTCTTGGACTTTGCCTTATCCTTTTTGGCGCCTTGCTTGCCAAGTTCCACAACTTTCATTCCTCCCTCCTTCGACATTTCGCTACAAGCTCGGGCAGCTGCCGCCATGGTTTCGAACGCCACGACAGCGGTCGTTTCATTCTCAAGCTCCGGATGTTTAGCAAAATAAGGCTTTAAATCGACAGGAATCGCTTTTCCAGTGCGAATGATGCGGATTAATTCGATTTCCCCACATTTAGAGAAGATTTCACTCACACTTTCCATTGTGGCGTTTTCGAGATGACTTACAACGACAGTTCTGCCCGGATTACGTTCGAGAAGTTCCGAAGGAAGTGGGACATTCCTTCTAACCTTTGTCTTTTCTGAATTCATCGAAAGCTCTGATGATTTCTCCAGGGCTTCGGCAACTACTCTGTAATCCTTTGTTAGCGTCTTCACCTTTTTGAACGACGTTATAAGCTTCAAATTGACGTACCCCTCTTTGTTACGACGGACATGCTTGAGTAAAAAGGCATCTTTAGCGAGATTATCATCGCCCAAGTAAAACTCAACTTGGGAGACTATTTTCTCGGCCAGTTCTTCGCTAGGAGGTTGAAAAGGTTCAACGCCATCTTTCACGTCGTTGTCAGAGTGGGAATCAATAGGAGAGTGTTGATATTTGCGTTCGATTTCATCTTCTGAATGCGAAGAACCAGCGACATCATGATCCGAACAAGCAGTGAACGCTTCTTCGCCGTTTATCAATAGCTTCGGCGAAGCTTCAACTTTTTCGGCGATCGTTCCCTGTAAAGACTCTTCTCTCTGATCATCAGCCATCTTACAGAATAAAGGAGGGAAGCAGATGGCCCGTCAGATGATTCCTTACTGCTTGCAATCTCGCACGAAACTTATAGTGATCACAATTATAGTTCCGCCGCCATTTTTATACGCCTCACGTGGTTCAAGTATGTTATGACGTAAGAACAAACTATTCTTTCACTTCCGGTCGTTCTGCAAAGCCCTTTCACCTTTTCTGACAGAAAAATCATACGGTTATTTTTACATCGCTATAAATATTTCGTTTCGTCTCAGTCGTGAATAATGCAAACGTGTAATGTATTCGAAAATGCTATCTGAATACGGGGATATTTTGCCACGGCGCGAGGACGTGACTCCGACCACGCGAACGATCGAGACGCTACCCTAGACACGTTGCATTGAATGTCAAGTTTACACGTTTCACAAAACGCGTGTCATACGATGTCAGTTTATATTTGTACTTTGTTTCAGTGAATTCACGATTACGCAGGATGACAAAAAGCGAAACGAAATCTTCCTAAAATATCACAGTATAAATCTGTTGACGCTATCTGCTTAGAAAAAAATCATTCGACAGAATATCGTCATCAGTGAAAAGAAAACCCCACTTTGATAAAATAAAAGACAATAGACTAAATTCTGAAGAAGGATTACGTTTTGTAAATATTTATCTGGGATGATGCAAAGTCCATGGGATATTGCGTTACACAAAATAATAAAAAAAATATCACGTATAAATTCTACGTTCATCGCATGAATTTGCTGCATATCACGACGCTTTAAGAGTTCATTTCTTCGGGGTTTTCCCTGCAAACCCCTGGTCAAGTTTTCCGTTCTGTTTAAGGTTCCCTTGAGCTATTTAGTGAATGTTTCTAAACACTGTATTTCGAACTGAGAGCGGACAGAGCGTTGAATATTGAAAATTTCTGTGTTTCGTTTACAATATCACAATGCAGCGTCGAGCATATAATTATATTAAAGGCCCAAGGCCAGGTGGTATCATATCTGGCAAACAAGTCAAATCGGTCAACAAGAGGGGAAACAGTTTGCGTTACTCAAACAAAGGGATATCAGTTTATTAGTGTCTACAACAAAATTCTCAGAATAGTTACTGACAGTGAAAGAGGTTTGTAGCGGGGTAATCAACTCGGAGAAAAATTTACCAGTAAAATGTTTGAGAAATCTCTCCCCTTCCCTCCTAGAAAGACTGCGCGTTCAAGAACGTTTATAATATCTCCGCCAACCTTTGATGGCATACCACTGACAAATGACACTGAAAACGATCATTTTAAATATTGGGATGACCGGTGGGATGCGCGAATTATTTTTTTTCTTATACTTATATTCGTGCTCAACGCTAGCATATCAGGGGTATTAAGTTTGGCACGCTCGCAAAGACAAACGTTGACTGTGTGTAGAATACGCCCACATATTTGCGACAAAAAATCAACCACTGAAGACGCAACTATGGCGTACATAGTCTACATACTGTACGCCTGTCCTGTTAGAAGTCCGGAGACCGTTAACAGGTTTATCACGAGGTTTATCGAATCGGAAATGCTACTCGTCGACTTTTGTCGCGTGATTAGTACATGTACCTGATTTAATATTCTCTTTTTGTCATAAACACGCCTCCACAGTGTGAAAACATTAAAAAGCGTTTTTTGCCCTGGCTCAAGTATTTTGTGAATTGCCCGGCCACTTTCAAGGTTTTGATAGGGGCAATTTCTTTCTTTTTTTTTCATAGACATGCTTTCAAACAATGTATTTATTGTTATCTTTTACCTAAAATCTGACAGATGACACCGCGGGGAAGTTGTCTCCTTCGCAGCCGCTTTTTTCGCGGCTGCGAAGGAGACTAACCGGGAAGATGCTATTGAAAATACGACGTTCAGTAAAAAATAAGCCAGACTTCTAAAAGTGGTTTCAGCTTTTCGGTTATGTTCCGTTAGTGGGAGGTTTCAGCCTTTCGGTTATGTTCCGTTAGTGGAAAAGGAAGCAAACAAGATAAGCGTTTAGTATTTCCTTTAAGCAGTGTGGGAACACAGTATATAAACTGAGTGCTGAAAGGGAAATCATGACATAATCTTGAAAACACGTCAGGGTGTATGAAAACTTCCGGTTAAAATGTTTTGTAGTGTTTTATACGTCCCGCTTCGCTTACTCTGAAGCACAACAAAACACAAGGCTAAAACAGTCTTCTGTAACTGAGTTCTATTTATATCTTCAGTAATCAATCAGTTATATTTATATTATTAAAATGCAATTTTGTGTTCTTTCCGTTTTAATATACGCCACAGTGTACCCCATATATATATTTTTAGTGGCCTGATAATTTTTTCTGCCGAATCTCTCGATTTTCCGCAACTTATTTAAACTTCCCGTCAAAATTTTCTGTTTTCTCGAAACAACCGCCATGACATCATTAAGTCACCTCCTGTGTTAGAATTTCAGCTGTGAAAAAGTTCCTAAAATATTTAATTATACCCGTATTCTTGTTTGTTTGGTTTTGGGGGTTGTTTTTCAAAAAAAAAAAAAAAAAAAAAAAAACTTCATCTACAGCTTATAAATTTCGTTAAGTCGGCTGTTGCTATTTATTCTATCAAAGCTGGTACCGAGAGCAAAGCTGAAACTTGTCTACAGGAAGGTTATTTAGTGAAACAAACTACATCGAAACTGTAATTAAAATTGTCATCGTGGGTTGAGCATCACTAAACAAAACATTGAGCATACCATATATTTAAAGGTAGCCTCCAGAACAGGCGGTTCATTTTGTGGGTCGCGCGAAACGCGAAGGCGTCGCCCGGCTTGCAAAATATATAAACCGCCTGTTCTGCTCTTTCAAAGGCCGGGTTTGTTCTGGAAACTTGCATTGTGCCTTTTCAATTCCTCACACCTTTTTTCAGTACATTGAGGGGATTTTCCTATATTTTTTTGCATTTTCTTCTCTTCTTCTTAGCAAAAATACGGAAATTGATTTCCTATCATCTTATTTTATATAGTTTGACTTCCAAAACTATTTTTAGCAAATGGGTTTTAGAGCTCTTCACAATCCGTCACTTAAAGACAGATCTATATAACAAATAAAGAAGGGAAAGGAGGTGAAGCGGGAATTGATATATTATTTTTCTTCTCCGCGCCCGGTCCACATAAAATGACTCTGATTGGTTGAATGAGCGACCACGATTTTCAGTTTATTCATGTGGACCCCTATTTTGTAGAGTCTTTTTCTGTTGTTCGTTCAATCCAGATGTAAAAAAATTGACCTCGTTTATTTTGTTCATAAATGAACTTTGAAATCGCCTCGGTACAAAAAAAAGAACTCAGTCAATATTTCTGCATTCGGACTTCCTTCTTGGTCAATAATAGTGAAATTTCATGAAAACCAGACAACTCACGTTGAGAGAAAAGACTTCAATTTGAGTGAAGTTAATTTCATTAACATTCACCGTTTTTGTCCATATAATATATTATGGGCATATATTGAGTCTTAACTATAATTGTATTATTACTTGTTCACGGATGGTCAGCTGTGATTAAAAAAAATAAAAATGAGCGTTCTGTAAAAAATAGTTTCAGTAACATCCAGCAATAACAAACAGTTTTTTGTTATATTCATATAAATAACGTCTCAGCTAACTACTTGAGTATACAGTTTTGTTACACGTATATCAGCAAATCTTAAAAATTTTAATAACCACATTAGAAGTTTTAATAGTACCGTATAGTGTATCGGATATAATTCTATAGTTCATATTCAGTACTATTTTCATACTTTATTTGTTAAATATAATATGTATAATATGTTGTTACTATTTTTATTTGCAGGAATACCTGCAAAATAGTTGCCACACATTGCTAGCTTAGGTTGTAAGTATTGTATTGCTGTATTGCAAACAGTATTTTGTAAAATTTTAAATAAAAACAATTCGTCCCGACGAAAACTGCTATGTTGCGTTGGCGAGCAAGTTACCTACTAAATTCTACTTTTCTAAATTTAGCCTCTTTGTGCATGGGCTGTCTCACAGACAGCAAGAGACAGGCTAACTCTATATTATGGGCTCCTACCTTAATCATACCAATCGTTACTGTCACTGTTTTAACTACGTTTAGTGACCAAGTTTAAAAGATAAGGATGCAAGTTCACTCTAGCTACCTAACCACCAATGAGCTCAAGGCTCCATACAGACTCTGTAAAATGTTTGCTGTTTGGCAAGCTCCAAAGCTGCTTCGAAGTCTGTCAGTTTGAAAGGTGAACTAAAGAGTTCTTGATATGGATATTTATTACAAGTTCTGGACAGAAAGTCGACGGCTTCATCCAGATGTTTGGGACCATAGTTGTGAATTCCTATCAGTAAAAATAGGAAAATAGTAGGAGTGAGTGAAGAATACAAGAAAACTGGCTTTGCCCATTTATTTTGTCCCTCTTGCTAGGGAAAAATCACCCTTACCTAATTTAAAGAGGGTGACTCTGAAAGGCAATCTGGCTTTAATTTGTCAGTGAAATCATTACGTAATAAATAAACATGTTGAAATGCCTTTCAAATGATGTCTTTATTGAACAAGAAATGAACTGCTTGGACAATCATATCTCGATTTTGATGCACTTAAGATCTGACAATGCAAGATCTAGGGGGGAGGACTTGCACCCCCTCCCCCTATGTCTAAAAAATTACTTCATCCCTTCTCACCCCCTCCCCCTCTTTCTGTGAGTCCCTCTCCCTCTGGGTTAACCACTGCTTTAGAACTACAATGCCGTCAAGGCTAGTAACAGCAGTTAGTGCTTTTGGTAAAATACGAGAGAAATCAGCTCCTAATTAAATACCTTTGATGGAGATGCACTTTCTTATAATTTGTTCACCAGTCACATCCAGCTTGGAATCTGGATGCACCATGCCAACAAGCACATATGCTCCCCCAGCTCGAAGGAGTTTTATTCCATCAGGTACCACATCACGAACTCCACAAACCTATTAAGTCACACAATGCAATATAATAATTTAATTGGGTAATCCGCAATGCAATACAACGGTTTATTTACCCACTAATTCACACAGAGGATTGGCAGTGACGACCTAGTACCAACCACAGATTAACAAATATCATGACCATACATCCAGTTTATAAGTTGCACAATGTTAATAGACAGTTTACTCACTTCAATTATCACATCAGCAGAATTGTCATGGAGACCACTGGAAGCATGCTCGCCTATGAATGGGAAAATTACATAGAATGTAAATTATCTTCTTTCGTGAGCAGTTTTAAAAAGTATAAGAAAAATTCAACTAGAGCAACCAGAGAGTGATCTAGCTAGTTGACTACTTAACATAGAAAATCAATACCGGTAAATCCAGTTAATAACCTGTTATGACAGGAATGCCGCCAAACTTCTGTACCATTTCCAATCTCTTGGGATTGATGTCGGAACAGAAAACTTTACTGAAGCCAGCTTCACGAAGAAGAGCACAACCATAAATCCCTAGAAGACCAGATCCCTAAAATTTTATAAGATAATGCACATATTTACCGTTAAATGTCGAACAGTTTTTGAGGGTGTAATGTGATATTTAAACTTCAGTGCAGGACAAGGGGTTCTAAAACTTTTGGCTTCTCGTACCTTTTACTCCTTGGTCCTGCACCTGGTTTCTGCCTCTTTGTTCGATATTTATTGCAAATTATTATGAA
The DNA here is from genome assembly GCF_052425735.1 of Oculina patagonica. Classification (NCBI taxonomy): domain Eukaryota; kingdom Metazoa; phylum Cnidaria; class Anthozoa; order Scleractinia; family Oculinidae; genus Oculina; species Oculina patagonica. The sequence goes on along the minus strand of NC_135758.1, from coordinate 5,020,974 downwards.
ATGTTGTGAATTAATTCCAATTCCCACCCTCTCTTCTCCTGCCTCCTGACATACGTCTCCTGCCCCCTATTCTCCAGGGAACCCACCCTACATTTGTAAATCTGGGTACCCTGTGGCATTTTATGATTTTTACCACTATAAACAATCTGCACAAAGCTGATGGGTTCACCTGGATAACAGCAACTGTGTTTCGATAAGGATTTTTTCCGGCGAGTCCAGATACTGCATTCACCATGGTTGCCAGTGCGCAGTTCACTGGAGAAGCAATCTTGTCATTTACATGGTCAGGGATTTTTGCGACATGTGTTCCACTGTGAATGACAATGTGGGACACATAACATCCATTCAGTTGAGATTCTTCTGTTATACGTGAGTGGCCATACTGCAAAAAAAAGATACAGTGAAATAGCTCTAGAGTGTAGTTATATATATGTCTGAATTTATCAAAACCGGGTCAAAGAAAAGTGACGTCAGTATTCTTGAACAAGTACGTTACTGCGCGAATTGGCTTAGAACGCCACAAGAAAGGGAAAAAAAAAGAAATACAGCGCTGAAAGGTAGAGAAGAGAGAGGAGAAGAGAAAAAAAGACTGACATTCACTTTAGTTTTTATATCATGGAGTTTGCAGAGATTTGCGCTAAAACGGTGAAAACTTCCTTGACCTGGTTTTGATAAATTCAGACATATATACTATAACAAATTTCTCCTCTTCATTTTACCCATTTCCCTCCCTTTTAGCGCTCCCACCTTCCCCCTTATCTCTCCCAGCTCCCTGTAACCCTCCTACCCAGTGGCAGATCCAGACCTTCAGATAAGGTGGCCCCCCAATTATCCAGAGCCTTCAATAAGAGGGGGAGCTCTCGTAAATAATTTTTCTCGGCCCTTTGGGCCTCTATTTGTTCTGAAAATAAGGTGGGGGCCCCCTCCCCTAGATCCCCCACTGATACCCCCATTCTCTCAAGCTCCCACCCCCCCCCCCTGTGCTCTTCCCCCCAAACAATTCTTGAAAAGAAGGTCAAATCTGAAAATATATTTATATTAACGTTACCTTGAATAAGGAGGCACACTTTTGTTGAAGTCCATCTTTACAGTTTTCACACTTGCCACAGCAGTCAACAACATGAAATGTCAGCCTGTCACCCTTCTTGAGCCCAGCATCTGGACGCATGTGATCAACTACTTCTATGACACCTTCATGTCCAAGAATGCTTCAATTCAACATAATCACAGACGTCACCATCAATGTGACATCAGTTTGCATATTTATAAATGATATCCCAAGCCAAAACTGAGTTGTTATTCAGCTTGGACCTTGATAAACTTGAGCATGACCTCACCTCTATTTTAATTATCCCGTCCCCTTTACTTTAACCTTCACTCCTTTATTAGAGCTCATTTACATTGCCTACGGTACCAGAGACAACCCTCCCCTCTCCCCTCCCCCCAAGTTACCCTGGCACGCCATGCCGAATGTCACGAAATGCTCAAATTGTACGTTCCAAAGCACCCGTAACAAAATTTAGCTTTATAGAAAGGCTCATAGCAATCGTATGAACGAAAGAAACTCAATGGAAGGAGGATAACTGAGCATTTGAATTTAAAAGGGGTTCGACTGTCATCACCCAGGGTCAACTTTGATTCGGCCTGCACGGACAACTTCAAGTTTTTTTCATATAAATTAACGCTCGATGAGGTTGTCTCAGGAGAAGGGTTGTCTCGGTACCCAATACCATATAAATAGGGCCTGACATACCTGGGTGTCGCCTCTTTTCTTTTCCCACTGATTGTGTGTAAATCAGAGCCACATATTGTAGCCATACGCAACTTTCCAAGTATTTCCCCAGCTTTTAGCTTGGGAATGGCAACTACCTCCTGAATAAGGGAAGGTACGAGATGGCTGCCGAGAAATACGAGCCTGCGAGCTGTACCGACAGCTTGAGACATGGCTTCCAGTGTGTTTTACGTTGGGAAAAACGCAATAAATGAAAATTGCTGCATTGAAATACGTACCCAAAAAATTCTGATCAGCTGTCCTGAGCGCGCGCGAGAGAAGACAAGTCTAGACTCAAAGAGAGCTGGGAACGATAATAGAGCTCGGATGGAAGCCTGGAATCTAATGAGCTTTGGACAAAAAAATGGCGGCTACTTTGAGTTTTATGTGAGTTTTACAGCGAAATAACCAAGCAAGAAAGTTTATTACAGGGTCAATAACAATCATGATAAGGAAAATTCAAAGTTTCCTTCCAAGGAACAAGCTCAAACCTAATGCATCGGAAGTATTAACACAGCATTTGCGACAAAGAAGTTTGCCAGAGTGGACTTCATACTTCGTGCGTTACAAATCTGTGGTCAACGATAACTTTGCTATGTCGCATTTTAACTGGCCGGTCGATGGACAGAATTATCACATCCTTAGGACAGGCTGTTTTCCGTTCATCAAATACCACTGCTCTAAGAGGCCTTGGCAAGATCTCAAGCTGGAAAACACTATTTTCACACTGCTGAAAGTTCTAAATTTGGGAATACCAACACTGGCGTATGGAATTGCGGCGTGTTTTCTTATAAAGCACGAGGAGCTAGTCAGGACTAGCCAAGGGGAAGTGAAAATATACTTTCTAATGTCAGAGGAAAAAGGCGCGATGTTTTAAAAGAAAAGTTAAGGTGGATTTATTTGACATCAAACTCACTCAAGAATAGAACACTCAAGCGTTGGGGGAAGGGGAAAGTTGGAGGTTCTTTTTCGTAGGAGGGGGGAGGGGGGTCCCGCTTTATCTTATTCCCTACTGAATACTACCCTTGGGGAACATATCAGGCTAATCCTACCCTGCATTGGAAAATTCCAACATAGAAAAAGTTTGAAAAAAACTATATTAGTGTCAAAAAACTAAAAATGAACAGACATTTCGGGAAGAAGTTTGCCTGCCACACAAAATGAAAGAACTTGCTGTTGTTAAATTTGGTGCGGTAATTGTCAACTTTTGAGATGGTATACGGCAAATTAAAATTTGCTGTACGGCAATTAAAATTTGCCTTCCAATCTGTTGGCAATTTAACAAATTGATGTCAGTTTTCATGTGTCTGTCCTGCTAAATTTTAGATGATTTCCTCATTAAAGACTATTAGATTTGTGGTATGATTCTCGCCTTATCAAGAATGCAATGCTGAATTAGTGCTGAAAAGTTTGACAAAACTTTTGCTAATAAACATTCTACTATGTATTAGCTTTTCAAATTTCATCCGATCCGTCTGTACTCTTATTGACAATTAAAATTAGCCAATCAGTGCGAAAGAATTCGCTCAGTTATTGTAAAAATAACCTTGGACTCAGAAGTTTTAATATGTCATTATGAGGGCACAGTTACTATAAATAAACAAAGTATATTTAACTTGGCTGACTTGGCAAAGGTGAGAAAATAGAGCAGGCAATAAATCAAACTTTTTTCACAAAATACCGTAATTCCAAAAAATGTGTTGGTCGGTTGATAGGATGGCCAAGGGCAATGAAACTTGCAAAAAAATGTGCAGCCTCTGGGTACAAAATTAGCACTAATTTCACACCTTAGAAAATGTGGATTGCGGTCTTTCTGGGAGTTCGTGAAAACAAAGGAAAGCTCTTGGCGGCGCGCGCGGTGGTCGCGCCTCGCGCGTGTAGATAAAATGCGCGGCTACAAAGTCGATTATGACGTAAATTTACATTCCCGCGAAATTTGGAAAAACATCTGATCTGTCAGTGAATGTCATCATGGACCCAGACGAAGTAAAAGTTGTGGGTAAGAAACGAATCTTCTATAAAATATCTTACTACACTTAATAAGAACATTAACAATCCTCGTGTTTTCTCTCACAGTTTACGCAGCTCGAAATTTACAGCCGAAAAAAGGCGAGGGTGAGTAAAAATGCTTTTGAAAGGCTTTACGTTTGGTAGGATGTGAGAAAATCTCGACTTGATTTATTGCTGAATCCGAACTGTTTATTAACTTTTTAGGTGTGTGCAACGCAAATGTTGTTTTTGGCATTGGCAAGCAAAAATATCGAACGGAGTTTGTGCGAGATAACGATCCGACATGGAACGAAGAAACTGTAATGTAAGTGAAAAGCCTTCTTTAAAAACTTTGATGTTGTTTTGCACTGCCTTCTATTACGGTAAATTTCATGGAGTATAAAATTCGACGGAAAATATATAAGCTTATAAAACGTTCTATGGTTTAAAAATTACGATAAGGCTATCACAAAAATTGTTTAAACTCTCAGAATTATCCGACTAATTCTCACGATCGATATTTATGACATCAGTAAATATTACTTCCCTTATGCAAACTCAAATGGTGGGCTGTATGCAAATCCTCTTTCTTTTCGCGCCTTCCTTTTGTGAATTTTCTTAAAGACTAAATAAAGTACACGGCCGATCAGATTAGTAAACCGTGTAGCTTTATTCTGTTTTTCACGCTAATTAATTTAAAAACGTCAAGAATTTTCATAAAGAGTCCACAGACTGAGATGAATTTCGGATCTGCATGAATTTAATATTTGTCTTTGATCTTCGTTTTATAAATAAAAAACATCTGCGTTTCGGATGTTAACATTTTTTCAATTAAGTTCGCAATTGATTTGGAGGTACCCGTAATAAAACGACCTGCTCTTTCTTTTACAGCGTAAACTATCAATTAATATAAGCTTATAAATTCTTACTTACGTTCTTAGAAAACTCAGTCGCAATTTCGTTATGTAACTTTCGTTTCTATTTGTTTTTATTTTTTTAACAGAAGTCTGCTTTCATCTTTTTGTAAGATAACTTTTATATATTAAACTTTCATAATTTTATTTTGACTGCATTTCTTATCTTAGCCATCGTTGTTTGAACAAGTAATCTCTAGTTGCATTCTAAATTATAGTGTTCAGATCTGTGGCCATTGATCTGATGCCAAATTGGTAATTTCCATAAAAATTCCACAAATGTTAGCCTCCTTATAAAATGTAGTGTACAATTTTTAATAAACAAGATCAACAGCCATTGTGATGAATAGAAACTAGAAACTTGCCGATCAGGCAAGTGACTGGATAAAATTCACTAGCCTTTCAAGAAAATCCACTCAGCTCTGGGCTTTTGGACAGGACTTTTTTGTTGCATGCCTATGATATTATCTACAAGATAAGCAGATAAAGCTGATTACGGATAAGTAAAAATAATCACTATTTGTATTCTAGCCTCTTCCAGTGGCAGATCTAGACTTGGAACAAAGGGAGGGGGAGGGGTGCTCATGAAAATGATTTTGTTCGCCCTTCAGGCCTCAGTTTGGTCTAAAAATAAAGTGGGGCCCCCGGTCCCCCAGGCCCCTCCCCTGGGTCCACCAATGTCTTCTGCAGGGTATTGTCGCTAAGACTGTACATTCTTTGTCTTTGTTTTTAAGCAAAGTAACCAAACCTGCGGCACTGGTGTTTACAGTGATGGATCGGGAGGATACCCTTGGCACAGTGAGTTTACCACTTGCACAAATCCCGTCGGTGGCACACCGTCGTCGATGGATGCCGTTAATTACAAAAAACGCACAAGTTATGGGCGACCTGTGTATTGACTGTTGGGTGCTTTCATTTAAAAAGGTGTCCTCGATGGGGCAGGGGGGCAAATGGAATCCTTTTAGCTTAAGGGCTGGGGCTGGTACAAAAGAGCGATCAAAAAGGAGAACTTCAATAGAAGCTGCTTCTATTTCGAGAAAAGGGTCAAGATCTATAGAGAATTTATACTCCACTGCTGAGCTTAAGGCAAGATGACGAATTAGAAAAACCCAGTGGCGTTTCAGGTTCAAAGTTGTCTCCTGTTTCAAGTGGCACCACATTGGCACCCCTCGCCCTTTTCAAGCCACGCCTTGCTCCCACCCTTGGTCAGGTATTGTCCTCCAGCCATGCTCCAGAGATAACAGGGCTTTCTCCAAAATCTGGTCCCTCATCAGGTGGCACACAGATCACCGTGCGAGGTTGTAACCTAGGCATGTCGAAAGAGGAAATAACCTCGATAACTGTTTGTGGCTGTGATTTGTACTCCACTCTGGAATACCACAGTCCAGCAAAGCTTGTTGTCACTACAAAACCTTGGAGCGGTTCCGGACCAGTTGTCATAGAAACCAAGGCAGGAGGACGAGGCATATCAACTCTAAATTTTACGTTTCAAGATAAATCATCAGGTAAATGACCTACAAGGTCCACTTTTAACTAAAATAATGGTAAGTTGTGGTTTAAATTTATTTTTGTCTAAAATTTTTCAAACCATGTTGATTTTCATTTCCCTTGTTTAAGATTATGATAATTAATAAAAAATAATGAAAAATAAAATTAAACTGGTTTTAAACATTTTAAACCAAAATAAAATACATAAACACAAAATGTTCTGCTGTATATCTGGCATCTGATTTGAACCTGATCTTAGTGTTACTGATTATAAATCGAAGGTGCACTCATTAAATACTCACTCATCCTCTTCGCTCCTCTAACTGGAGCATAAGGCTACAAACTCATTAAATATCACCCTCTCAAATTCCCAGGGGGGGGGGGTACTCTGGATTTCAAGTGACGGGGATGATTGAATGGGGACAAAAATCAAGACCCACAAAATCCCTTGGGCTTCTAACAAAACTCAAAAAAGTTCCTGGACCAAAAATTAACCCCCCAAAAAATCCCATGCCACATTTCTGATCCTTAAGTTTATGAAAGGGGGAATGATATAACACAAAGAAAAACATTAGAAACACTATTGTTTGTTCTTTATTTGCAGAACTTCGCAGCCAAGACACTACCACAAATCTTTAGATTGTTTTTAATGCCCAGAAAAATTCATACTTTTAAATCAAACCAACAAAAATAAAACTTGCCAAATTTTCCTACCCAAAAAAATCCCAGAATCCAAAATTTAAAACCCCCAAAAATCCTTCGATCATCCCCGTCACTTGAAATTCCAAGTTCCCCCCCCCCCCACCGAGCTCAAATTCTGCTTGACGGGGGCAGGTCCCCTTCCATATAACAATATAAAAGGGGACCCCCTGTTCTCTAAACTCTGCTGTGTAATAAATTCTCCATGGCTTGTTTTATAATTTATTGACTATCTGAAGTCAAAATAAGTGTCACGAATTTATTTTTATTAGGTATTTCGGATGCTTAATTTTGTTGTTTAGTTTAATCTTGCTTTTAGTTCTGATTTTCTTCAATACTGGTTTTATACATGTATCTTATTTAAATTTTTATGAACCAGCTGTGCCAAGCATAGATACAAGTAAGAAAAGCAAAGCATCGAAGGCTGAGCTGTTGACAGAAATAACAAAACTACGAGAGGAAATTAATGGTATGTTTTTGTTTGCTCTCTGTTCTTGTAAATTAAACTAATTAGACTGACAGTTTCTTAAGACTAGAAATCCTAGAATTATTTTAGGATTATAATTACAAAAACCAACACTACCACTTAATTCTGATTCGATCTGGAATCAGTGGGATCAAGAAGAGCCACTCCGTGGAAGAGTAAATGCCACTGTAAATTCCCATTTATTATTTCATTTAATTATTTACTAATTAAATTTTACCAGACACATATTGACAGCCCAGGTTGTTCTGGTTGATCAATGCAATTAAGCAGCCATTACATTGAAGTTACCACATGTAGCATTTTATTATATAAACTAGAGTGAAATACCAGGATTTCTCTCGCTGATAAAAATCATATCTTCACACATGAGAATAACATGTTTTATTATATGGAGGAGAGTGTTTTACTGGGAACTAAACCACTCGTAGATTCCATACGCCACTCCATCCGGGACCCGAGTGGCGTATTTTCCGTATGACACTCTTGCGAGTGACATATCGCTCATTGACGTCACGATTCGCGCCATTTCTATTTTGCTGAATGAAATTGGTTTCGTGTCGTTTGTTGTTAGCATCGACACGAAGGTTTAATTTGTTTAACTAAACAACGCCGGAAAAAGAATGAGTTTTCCAAAAAAGTTAAGAATGAGTACACGATAATGAAAACCTTGACAATTTCAAGGTTTTTAGAGGGAATTCTTCACAAGGGATTTCACCGCGCGTACCATTGCAAGTTGTCGTAGAGAAGAAAACAAAAGCAGTTGAACACTATCGATCGGCTATCAAGACTTTGCCGCATCGGTTTCAAGTCAAAGTCAGTAATGTTTATAGTTCTTTCGTGTTATTTAGTTGACAAGTATTTTGTTTGATCGGAATTCAGTTTTTAGTGTTTCTATATCCTGGGGACGGGTGCTTTGTATTTTCTATGAAGACGAACGCTGATTTGTTAAACAGGCTCGATTTTTCGAAAACAATGAAATAAAAATCGGCAACGTCAACTACATCCGGTCTCCATATAATAAAAAGAACATTACACGTTGGCTCAAAGATATGAATTTTATGTTCTCGTGGCAAAAACGATATCCCACTCGTTCGCTACGCTCACTCGTGAGATATCGTTTCTGCCACTCGAACATAAAATTCATATCTTCTCGCCACCGTGTAATATCCTCTATATCTTGGAGTTCACATGTGAAGATATCGATTTCGAAACATTTTCTGACAAGTTTGCCCTGTTTCAATGCTCCTCCTCGGCAATCTTCGGATATCTTCGAAAATTTTCGGAAAAGTTCCGAAAATGTTCCGAAACATTCATACGACCTTCGGACAACATTTTGAAAATCTTCGGAAATCTTCGGAAAGTGGTCGGAAATCTTCGGAAAATCATCAAAAACATCGTAATTAGTAGGTTTATATAATAAACAGAATATTACATGGTTGCTTGGAGATATGAAATTTATCTTCTCGTGTTTAAATCGAAATTGATTTGAACACTCGAAGATAAATTTCATATCTCCACGCGACCATGTAATTTCCTTTATGTGCTACACCTGTAACATTGAGTTAACTCTGCTGTAATAGATTGTACCCATTGCGGTCATCAACGACAGCCCTGACAATGGCAATATTATCACTGAATCATTCTCTTGCCTAGGTGTTGCATAAATGGTCTAATAAACGCCAGGGCATCTGTTAAATTCTAGGGGTCCTAGGGGAGGCATTTATAATAATATAAGATATGAGGTGTTTATTAGAGAGAGGCGTTTATTCACTTCAACTGTAACAACGTCAACAAAACAAATAGGTTACGTAGTTTGCCAGCGGAGTTATGCAAAAAAGAGTTTGAGTAGCAGACTAACCTAATCTGCGCTAATGCAAAGCCTAGAGATGTCGTTCATAGTCCGATATCAAAGTTTTCATCATCATCAGGGTCAACGATGTGGCCTCTTCGATGTCCTAGTCAAGCGAGAAACTAACTTCATTGCGTGATTTTACTCCATGGAGCATTTCCTCGGGGCATTTATAAGAGGGGGGCATCTAATAGAAACTTCACACTTCAGGGGAGGCGTTTATTGGATACCAGGCGTTTATTTGAGAGTGGGCGTTTATTAGATCATTTACGGTAATAGTGTAAAGCTTTAAGTAGTTATGTCTAACCTGGCTGACAAGGGAAACTTGTGGCGCCACTCCAGTCAAGAGAAAAATTCAAACCTTGTCATGCTGTCCTTGCTTTGATCAATATCTGATAATCTGTTTACTCTGTTTTTCCAGATCTAACTGGCGAGAATCGATCCATGAAAAACTACATAGATCGACTGATGATAGTTCTTATGGATAAATTCCCAGAAGTTCTAGAAAATTTAAGTTCTTCTGCTTAATTAATATGCATTTCCCTGGTGAATATAGATATTTTAAAATTTACTGTTGCATGGAAACTCAGCTCAAACATTTCGTAATAAAAAGTTTTTTTTTATTGAAAATGATTCCATGATGTTATGGCCATTCAGCTAAATAAATGTATGCTACTGAAATACTGTACAAGGTGCAAATTTCATGATTGTATTAAGGTACATTTAAAAAAATTAAGTAATGATTTTTATAATGATCTTGTTTACTGTAAGGTTTTAAATGTACACTAAGCAATCATTATTTTTGTTATTGTTATTCAAAGCTGTGTTACTGAAATATGATCTACTAGTGAGCTCATTGTTTTGAACATTTGACATGGTAATTGATTCTTAAAACTTGTAAGAGTAATAGCATTACTATATAATAATTTCCTTTTTTACATTTACATCTGTGAGCCAATAAAGGTCTTCTTTGACTGGTGTTAACTTAACCATCACCACCCCCGAGGGGTTCACTTTGGCACTAAAGAACTTGGTAAACTGGCCCAGATCACTGTGAGCAAATAAGTCTCTAGCAGAGGCTGTAGCTGCCTTTAATCCAACCTGCAACATTGAAAGTAACAAAGCTTAGGGATAGTAATAAAAATGTCTTGTTTCACTGTCTGCAATACTTTTTCATATTGTACATGTAGGCATGTAAAGCCTCCATTGGAGCCTTAGTGGCCCATCAGGCTGGAGCTTTTCCTGGTTTCAGTAGCATGAAGCAACTAGGAGTATTTCTACTCCCCCCTTGATGGGATGCTAGTCCATTGCAGATTTACCCCCCAACATTAAATTCACTGCTACCCATTTATACACCTTGGTGAAGAAAGCCACTATGAGAGAACAGCGGTCTTGCCCAGGAACACAACGCAGTGCCCCAGCCAGGACTTAAACCCAGAACGCTAGATTCAGAGTCCAGCACACTACCTATTGGCCACCGCATCTTCCATATTGCATATGTGAAATTAAGTTGTACTGATATGAACCGGCTAAAGTTGTTCATCAACAGATCGTACACTGGGATTGTACACTGGTTTAGCAAGCGGTCCACACTTGAAAGTACTGTAAATTATTTGCTTTGTGTTCTCATTGGCCCAATATGTGTTGTTTACCAGAAGTTTTTTCTGACTGGCCATGGCAATCAGTTGCTTTGGTTTTCAGTGGTTTTCCTCAGTTTATACATACCAGGTTAAAATCTGCTTTGATATCCTCAGATTCCTTATTGCGATTAAATAGTACAACAGCTACACTTCCATTTGATAAGGCACGTGACCAGACTTCCAAACCTTTTTCAGCAGACTATAAGAGAATTAAAACAGAATTTAGAATTAAAAATATAGTACATCAGTTTCTTAATAGCCAGAGATTGTGTTATGTACCACCAATAATTCTCATGGCCAAATTGAGTACTTTGGCTGTTTCAATGTACAAAGGCCACATCTGAAAAAAATGTACCTTATTACATGAAATTTTCGCGACACGTTAATTTTGCAAATTTCGCGATTCCAAAAAAAATCGCGAAATAAAAGTGACGCGAACAATAAGTGTCGCGAACAAACATGACGCGAAAATTAAGTAACTCACATTATGTCAATAATTAAGAAAAAAAAAAGGTTAGTGAAACTGAAGAAAGGAATTATCAATCTAAATGGATGTTGTCGTCAATTGACTCAAGAACAATAACTCATGCACGTACAAGCATAACCTACTTGTAGACATGAACTGCTCTGTTGTAGCTATTGCTGAGATTTAGTCCCACCCTTGCTTTTTTGTTAATTTTGATGTTATTTTTTCATTAATGAAGTCGTTTTTAAAGGAAATGTAAATTGTGTCTTACTCAAAAACGCGAAATGAAAGTGATTCAAAATACAAAATTTTCGTAAAATCGCGAAATTTAAGTGTCGCGAAATACGTGCACCCCAAAATCGTGAAATTAACGTGTCGCGAAAATTTCATGTAATAAGGTATATATAACTTTGGAATAAATTACCAGGGGTGAGAAAAAGGCAAAATGTTATTAAATGAATTACCTAAAATTTACAGATATAAAATTACTGACTGGTACTCCAGAGGGAAGCCAGTATGGGAAGTGAAAGAAAACAACACTGAAGTGGGAACTTCTAACCCTCCACAAGCACTGCCCCCCCCCCACCTGAACCAACATGTGCATATTCCAGGAGGGTACAGTTTCACAGCCTGCATGTTGCCATGGTAGAAAATACCCTGGCAAACCTCACATAAGGACAATGCTTTTTTTGTTGTTGTTTTAAAAAAAAATGTCATTTCAAAGGAATTAAAATACACACCACTCTTCTTCCCATTTTGCCAAGCTTGTCCTGACTAACAGCAATTACTTCTCTGTGATAAAAGTGAGCATCAATTTTTTAGTCAAAATTATTTGGCTTTGCTTGTCATTTTCTCTGTTGTATTAAAAAATATACCGTAATTTAATTATTGTAATAGGCTGTAGACCAGCAGAACAAATTTCTATATTTAAGTCCTTCTTTAATGCATCCAAGTCATTTGTGGGAAAAAGAGACAAAAATTTGCAATTTTGCAATGAAGTGTCCATTGACAATTACCATAGTTATATATCTACAGGTTCAAAAACTGTACTAAGTGCTCAGTACCATACGCGAATTATATAAACCTTGTGTAGACAAAACAGCAACAAATGATTGGTCTTAGTACACTTAGGCAATAAACAAAATAAAATAATTATCTATACTTGTTAAGAAGAATATCTCTGGCCTCCGTTGAAATATTCCGTAAATCATTGGACATAATAAGAGGCTGAAAATAAAGACATCAAAAGCTGTTATTATAGATAATCATGACTACAACTTTCTGGCATTAGAAATGAATGAGATGTCGATGAGCTTGTAAGCACTCGGTCAATAGGTTTTATGTAAAAGATGCATTTATGAAAAATAAATGAAGCAAAAAATGTGAAGGAAAAGCTGGAAGGGTGTTGAACAACTCATTAATATAATTTAATATTTCTAAATTGCAACTAAAAACTATACTTACAGCAGCTAGGATTGACCAAAGAGCAAACTGTGCTTTAGACTCGTCATAACTCAGCCCAAAATTACCAATAACAAGCTGTGCATGGAAATTAATTACAGAAACAAAAGTTAACTATAGATGCCAAAAACAAAAATCTATCAAGTTAAGACACAGTTGTTTAGTACAACTAATTTATGTGTTTATGTTCGGCATTTGCATGCAATTATCGCCTTGGCTTCCTCTACTGGACTTCTACGTCACACTTGATATTTAAGCCTTGTCGCCTCTTGCGCTAGTCACTCGACACAACCAGTTTGTCGCACTCTTATTGCCAAGTTAAATTTTTCTTTTTTAGCTTTTTGTTTGCAAAACAGTTTCTTTGCTCCGGTGTTCATGTACTTTTTTCTCTAGTTACTGCTTGTATGTAAATTTTTCATTACTTGTCTCCAATAAACAACTGCTCGTGTCCTTCCTACATCAGTGTGTCTGTTAGATAGACAGATTTCAATAATGTAAAGAGTAAATACCTATGATTGGATCCTGACTGTTATATATAACGAGGTGGCCAAAATTGTTGGGGGGGGGGGGCAACTGCAGGAGACTAGTGCATTCCACCCAGTGGGGGAGGAGCAATTTATATAGTTTTTACCCAGTAGCTATGTGCAACAGGAATCTGTTTAGGGAGCATGCATGATGTCCCTTCGTATCATTTAGTAGCTTACCATATCTGGATCATTCCAGTGGCCAGGTCCAGCTGCAGCTGTGAACGTGTCCTGATTCTCGGCAAAGTGATCCACAATTCCTAATACACTTTTCCAAGAGTCCTACAGTTCAAGGCAATCAAATAAAGATGTTTGTATTTAATATTAATTTCATTTTTTTTTTTGCATTTTTGCAATATTAATGTCATAAAACGCCACATAATGAGGAAATGACAAGAGTAGGAAAAAGCCACAGGCATGATAGGTACACAAATATGATACATTACAAAAAAACTAAGCACAAATCAATCAATCAATAAATCTTTCAAACCTGAACATCAATGTAATTTCTCCAGGTGTTGCAGGCTTTAGCAATAGCAGCATAGTCAGGCTGACATAAAACACAGAGACAAGTTTTTTAATTAGTCTTATTCTTGGCTTTCATTTGACGTCATTAAAATTCTAAAACCCAGAATTGCAGGGCCGCCTCTGAGTTTTTATCCTTTTCACTGCCTATTAGACATCCAGTGCTGGAAATTACTGTCGGTCATCCGACATTGTCCGATCAAATATGCCAAAATGTCCGGCCAATTTTGCAATATGTTTGGACATGATGTCCGAGAACTTACTTGACTGTGTCTTGAAAAAATTTTATGTGTTTGATATAAAATGGGAATTGATGTCTGACCAATTTTCTAATATGTCCGTTCAAAATAAAAGTTTGGAAGGACACATGTCCTTTTAAGTAAGAAAAATTATTTCCAGCACTGACATCATTAATACATATCTTGTTGAAGGTTTTTAGCTTGATAGCATTGGCCGTCTTTCAGATAGAGCATTTTGAATTTCAGGGTTTCACGCCACACAAGATCAAAGATGGCCGCCAGAAGGCTTTCGCAATATACTTAAAAAATTCTTCATCTTGCGATTTTTAACAATCTGAACAGTTGAGATTTTCGAGAAGCAGTTGGGCTCCAACATGGCATTTCCATACTGTGCTCTCTAAATTTGCATGAAACATTTTGATGGATAACTCGAGTACAGAATACCGTACAGACTGGGGTCTTGGACAAGTAGTTTATATAGTAGTTTAATTTCTACAACCTGTAATATTCTTTTTTTTTTTTTTTACTCAATAGTTTTGGATTTATTTTTTAGCGGCGTGACAGTGGCGTGACAGTGAAAACCACCTATAGTTAAGAGGTCACTGCAGTACTGGCCTATATACCTTTATGCCCAGTTTTGTCTGGTAATCAGGCCATTCACAGCTAAGTAAGATCGGCTGTCCAGTCGCATTAAGAGCTTGTGAGAACTTTGGGTAACCAACATCAAATGTATATGGGTTTGAAAAACAACCATCAACCTTGAGGTAATCCACTTCCCAGCTGGCAAATGTCTGTAATGTGAATTATGATACAATAAAATACTCACAGTGCCACGTAAGAGGCCTTCCAAGGGGTTTTGGCAACAGCTGACATTGCTCCAAAATACCTTATAGTAATAACATGAAATTTTTGTGACACGTTAATTTCGCGATTTTGAGGTGCGCATATTTCGTGACACTTAAATTTCGTGATTTCGAAAAAAAATTGCATAAATTTTGAATCACTTAAATCTTGCATTTTTGAGTAAGACACAATTTACATTTTTCTTTGACAATATTATTTAACATGCCCTTGAATTAGATAAAACGACTTCACCAAAGGAACAATAACGTCAAAATTAACAAAAACACAAGGACGGGACTATATAAATCTCAACAACAGAGCAGTTCTCACATAAATATCTACAGGTAGGTCATGCTTATACGTGCATGAGTTATTGTTCATGAGTCAACTGAAGACAACATCCATTTACATCAAAAATTCCTTCCTTCAGTGGTACTAAACTTATTCTTTTTTTATTATTGACATAATGCGAGTCACTTAGTTTTCGCGTCATGGTATGTTCGTGACACTTAGCGTGTCGCGAAAATTTCTTGTAATAAGGTAGCTAAAAATGTAGCGACAATCTTGTTCCAGAGCACCGACAGCCGACAGAAACTAGCACTGAAGGGGTGTTCATTTGCGACAGTGTCAATGTTTCCCTCACTAAAATAGGCGACAGGCGGATTGAAAACGAGTGACACAGCAACATCACAAACCCCCTTGGAAGGCCTCACATAAACTAAGCGATTGTCTAATGGCCCTGGTGGGGATGAGGGGTGGGAAGGGGTTCATTTTTTTATGCCAGGTGCCATTGACAGATATAACAAAATAACAATAGGGGTGTCGAATGGTAAATGTGAGACTTTGCGAGACGGCAGACTGATATCATTTCTGTGAGCCCGAGACCTTTTTAGCCTTGCAAAAGAAATTGAGACTCCGAGAAGGCGTCAAAGAAAAATTCGAGACGATGAGACCTCTGAAGTTTGAATAAAATTTTGCGAGACACATTTTTAAGCGATGGCGTGACATCGCTTTTATGCCATCGCACGATCGGTTCGTTTAACTTAACAAGAAATCGCGGCGTAAAACACAAAAGCAAAATACTTATGTGCAGTTAGAATGAAAAACTACAATGTATGAACGAAAGAGACTTATTATATATGATGGAATCTATTAGATTGAGTAGACAGAAATTTCTAATTCTTAAAATACAAAGGGCCGCTGTGAGCAAGAGACCGTTTGACCTTAAAAGCTTGCTCGCGCGTATCGTATGTCGTTTATCCGTGATATCACACTGCAGTATATAACGCAATCTTTGTTGAGACAACATAGGGAAATCTAAATAAATAATAAAAATATAAAATAAAGTATTACTGTTGTTCAATTGAGCAAATCTACGAAGAAAATGTATTATTTGCATCCTTGGTCTGTGAATTCATAACAACTGCATTTATTTGAATTCCATCAGATCCTCGGACTATACTATTTATACAATCACTAACATTGCTTCTTATGTTAAAAAAATGTAAGATGCAGTTGGATAACAGTCTTTTCGACACACAGGGTGTCAGCTACTATTATTTACTTTACGTTTTCCTCAAAATTATGTAAGACCCCTCGTGAAATGCCATCGCTTCTGCATGCATCGCGTGCCAGTTATTTGAAGAACCATTCACCACCCCTAACGATATAAATTTCCTACATAAACTCACCAGTCCTCATAAACCACGAATAATTAATTGATCATGAACAGATAGCACCTCTTACAATTTAAGGAGTGTGGACTGGGGAAACAATAACGACTAGATTTTGGATGCAGTAGAAGACAAAGTAGAAAAACTTTTTTTAACGGCTTTCTAAAAATAGCTGAATGATTACCTTTGCATCTTGTTCAATGTGCTGAAGACTTCCAGGATAACCAGCACAAGTGAAGATCCCATAATCTGGCACAAGAGGGAAAGTACTGTTAGTAAGTCAGTTCAAAAAACGTTTTATTTTCCATGGCCGGCTGTTCAAAGGGTGGATAGCACTATTTGCTGGATAAATTGCCATCCAGTGGATAAATGTTGACAACACAAACTACCGTATCTACTCAAATAAGTGACGCCCCCGAACAAGCGCCTCCCTCTAATAAGCGCCGCATTTGGGCCAAAAAAGGTTAATAAGCGCCGCAGTCCCAATGCAGCGCTTATTCGAGGAATTCAGTGTAACCAAAAACAGCACTACAATACAAAGCAACTCGAAAACAGCCTTGGAAATTTCTTCTCGTCAAAAGTGATGTTTCGCAGTTCAAAGTTATTTTATTTTACCGCTCGCCCATTATTTTTTATATCCAAAATTCTTACAACACGTAGTTCTGTTAATGTTGTGAAGGCCGTGAACTTTGTCAGGACAGCAAAGACAACAACTCTCTTCCGTAAGAGATGAATACTGACAACCAAAAGTCGTCTCCCTTCTTTTAGTTACTGTAAAAGTTTCGTCTAGATTAGATTGTTTGTGGCGTCCAATTTTTAAATAAGCGCCGCCCTCAAAGAAGCGCTGCATTTCAGACGCGGGAAATTAAATAAGCGCCGCTGCACTTATTCGAGTAAATACGGTATGCCATCCACTGGGCAGTGATTTAATGAGTGGATGCATTATCTATCCTTTGAACAACTGGGGCCAGGTATTTACAGAGATTAGAAATCCTGTCACTGATATTGGAAGAAATAGTACCTTACTCTTTGGTGTTAACGGCAAATTATTGCAGCTGCAGAATTTGTTATTAATCAGAATAAGTAAGTTATTTTGAACTATTTTACCAAACAAACAAACAAGTTAAACCCTGACTATAATCCTGAGAGTGTTGTTAATTTTCATTTATTTACACTAAAAGTTACTTACAGAAATATAAAATTAGTTATTTACTAAACTTTTTACCATGATACAGGGTTCCAAAATAGGGATGGTGATTTATGGAGCCTTAAGCCAAGTTGTTTTACTGCTTGGAGCCCTTTGCTGCAGAGCGCAGTACCCTGACAATGTTTGCCACGGAGCCCAGAGTCACAGCTTTTTGGGGGCCTGGAGCCTTAGGGCCCTAAACCAATTTGGGGCCCTGATGATCATGAGACTTTGGGAAGGTGTAAAGGAGCTATGTCAGTATATATGATACATTACAGGGCTGCAAATAACAGTCGGTCATCAGACATTGGCCGACCAAAATTTGCTCATGTCGGACAAAATCCCAAGTGTGGTCAGACATGATGTCCAGACAATTTTTTGATTATAAATTAAACCTTTTGTTTTTAGTGATGTCCGACCAAAATTTTGTTTTGTCCGACCATGATGGTGGCTAAATAGGACATATGTCCTTTCAAGTGAAAAAATTATTTGCAGCCCTACATTAATTGCCTTTAAATCAAAAGATAGCTCATCAAACTAAAAGTTTACTAAGCCAAATCATGAAGGACTTGTTAGATTGTAACATACCGGCATACATTCCAAGTTTCAATCCCTTGCTGTGTAACTATATCACAAAAGGAGCAAAGCAGAACATTCTCTCAGTAAAAATTCTTACAAAACTTTCTACTGATTAAGCAGTATCAGAATAGAAAGTTCAAGGTCTTCTTTGTGGCCCATGCTTTGTGACCCGGAGCTTATACTGGTTTTTATAGCATTTAGAGACAAGGAATATTTCTACTCCCCCCTGGATGGGATGCTAGTCCATCACAGCCCTACCCTCAGCATTATTTGCTGGTACCCATTTATACACCTGGGTGGAGAGAGGCACTGTGAGAAAAAACTGTCTTGGCCAAGAATACAACACAATAAACCTAAACAGGATAGGGCTGGAACCTGGAACACTCAATCCAGAGTACGGCACACTAACTATGAGGCCACTAGACTCCCCATTTAGCAGTTATACTGGATCTGTATTGGCCACCACAATAATATTGTATGTTGGGATGGGGGCTAGATTTTCCTCTCAGATAGCTTCAACAATAAACAGCACAGAAATACTTTCAATTACTTTCAATGTTTTATTACTTATGAATTTTAAAAATTAATTTAGAAATAATGAAGCTTATTATTTCAAAAACAAGCATAAGAGTTCTTACATAGTCTGCTAAAGCCTTCATTCCACTTGGAAATCTTGTACTGTTGGGCTGAAGGTTACCAGAAGGGTCGCGTTTCTTATTAGACCAGCAATCCTGAAGTTAATTCAAGCAGAAGAATTAAGTAATTTTGAGAATTAGATTTGAAAGATTTGAAAGACCAACAAACAGCATCATCTTCTGAGAAAAAAACATTACGGCACTTACATCAATGCTAACATATTTATAGCCAGCATCCCGATAGCCATCCTCAGCAAGACGGTCAGCCATCTGCTTAATCAGCCGTTCACTGTTGAAAGACAAGACTCTCAACTGTGTTTACTTCCCAACCCTTGGAGATAAAAGCCCAGGAGTAAGGGAGGATTGGGAGGGGGAGGGGGGGGGGAGAATCTATGGGAGGCATGGAATGAGACATCTGGTGCTATTGTGGAAACCAGCCAAAATAGGGGTGTGAAGTGCAGAGCCCTCCCGTCCCCCTTCCCCACACCCACTGTTTGCTCAAGTATGTCTACGATATAGGATAAATCCATCCACATCAAGGGTACAATGATTAAAATATAAACATCTCTAATTTAAGCCATGCAAACTAGTGTCATGTTGCATCCCTATTGAGGGTAGCAAAGGGTTTATGTGTGACACGTGAAAAGGGCAAAAATTAAACCGTGACACGTAAAAATAGGGCAAAATGTAGACGGTGACGCGTGAAAGTAGGAGAAAAGACATGTGATTCATGAATTCTGCTGTTTCAAATACACGTGATACGTGAATTTGGTTAAAATTTGTGCATGAAACGGCATCACGACCCCCCCCCCCTCCCCCGTTTGCTTACCCTCTCTGAATAAAGAGTAAGCTTATGTTTCCCCCTGACAACCACAAAAGAAAAGTTTTTGACAGATTCTCATTTCTTGTTAGCCAAGGAAACTCTCTAATTATAAAAGTAGTTGGGTGAAAACAAAATTAACGAAACAAAAATTAGTGTAGCTACCCAACCTATTGTTTCTGCGACCTCCAAAAAAGCAGTTAATAAACTTACGCTGAACTTACTTAATATAAAGGCTCACCTTATGCAATTATTTGGATCTTTATTGCAATCAATATTGCATCGGAATCTTTCCCAGTCCATCCAACCCACTATACGATTGGGACGAAACGCAAAACGTAAATTTTTATGCCAAATACTCGCACGACAGAATTATGGCAGCTATTTAACAGATATGCAAATAAGACAAAATTTCATTTCCAACTCACAAATTCAATAAATAAAACGTACTTGGTGGTGTAAGAGCTAAACCATTATCCAATCCAATAACAAGATCCTTGTCAGAAAATCCAACTACAAGAAGGAGAAATACAGCCCCAACACACAAGAAGTGACCCGCCATTTTTTCGATCACGAGTTCTGTTTCACGCCGCAGGACACCCAGCCTTTTAGAAGAATTAACGCTCTCGATCTCGCATTGAGGACAAACCAAACTGAGAAGCAGTGACTGCTGCGATGATAATTTATATAATAACCTGAATTCTACGCGCATTTTGATTGGTTCTTACTTATGATCTATCAGAGTACAGACGCATAGATGTCGGCAAACTTTTTTCAAGCATGGCCGGTCCCGCTCTAAGAACCCCACCCTCGTACTTAAACCTGCTTACTGTAAAACCGCAACTTTTCAAGCTTCTTTTTTCAATAGAATTGTAAAACCTTGGAACACTATCTGTAACCTCGCCCCTCACGACAAATTTTCTAGCCCAAGTTTATTCAAATATTTTCTGCGCGCCACCTATTTTACTCTACTGGACACTACCTAGGATATTGACATGCCCTGCACCTGGTTCCTCTTCCGTAACTGCCCTTGCCACCGCTCTTAATTTTTGTAATTAATATTATCTGCATCTTGTTTTATAACTTTAGCTATAAGTAATTAACTAGATTTTATAACTATAATTTTTAACTATAGTAATTAATTAGATTTATTGTATATACATATATTTTTTAATTTAAGATTTTTATCGCCATTCTTTTTAGTTTTTAGGGTTGCGCCCCGCATGGGTTACTATTTTCCCGTTCGCGCAATTCCTTTTTGGTCCTTTTCTTTTTTCTTTTATTTGTAAAATTCTAAGACCAATAAAGTTGATAGACAGATGACGTCACGCGGTGGTGTGACTCGCGCGGTGATCAGAGTTCATAGTCCAAATCAGAGTTGTCGGCAAAGTTTTTCAAACTTGCGGGGCCACAACAAAGCAAAAAGGTTCAGCTTAATTACAAATCTTCAGTGAGAAACAATACGCCAAGCATCGTTCATTTTTCGAAGCATTTAACTGGGCGAAACAAGCTTGAAGAAGAAAGTGAATTATTCGAGAAATTATCCGAAATCTGTATGAAAGTTTGACCGGTGTTGTACAGTTGGACGACGCCACGGGAAACAAACGTATTGCGGTTGAACGCTTCGGTTAATGCTCACAGATTTGAACAACTTTCCAAATCGGAATAAAGGTTAGTTTTTTCATTGACTTTCATTGACCATTTTTCTGTTTATTCAATCGGATTAACAGTGCTTCGTGTTAACGAAAAATTTAAAAGTGAAATCAAAACAACTCAGTTCATCGGTACGGCGGCATTGCTCACATGCACACTGAAGTGTGCTAAAGTCTTGTGTTATTATATAAAACAAATAGATTTCATTTTGCCGTGCGTCTGTTCAGTAATAGATCACAGATGACGTCAAAATGTGGTATGAACATCAGTGACCCACTCGGCTAGCGCCTCGTGGGCCACTTCTCTGTTCATACCACATTTTGACGTCATCTGTGATCTATTACTGAACAGACGCACGGCAAAATGAAATCTATTTGTTAATTATTACACGACTAAGACAGCTGAAAGGGCCAGTATCAAAACTCAGCCAAGCATGTAGCAAAGAGCTTTCGTGATCTTTATAGCAGAGGTGCCGTGAATTTTCACCTTAGTTTACAAGACCCGGGGGGCACCCGGCGGAGAGTTTTGTACGGGGAGGCTCCGCTCCGAGCTCTTACCCCTTACCCTTTTATATACCATTGTGCCAAAAATTGTACCCCTTTCGTATACCTTTTAATGAAAAAAGGTACCCCTTTCATATACCTGAAAGTCATGGTTTAGACTTGAAACATGACGTTTTCTTGTCATTTTTAAGTAGATCATGTTCTTCTGGTAGCGCTTAATTAATTGAAATAATACAGCCATAAATTGCATCCGTTCGAAATATTTTGACTGTTAAAGTTGTGAAATTTTTACCCTTTTATATACCTGAAGCCTGAAAAAGGTACCCCTTTTGGGCGGAGCCTCCCTGTATAGGCCATTATAGGGAGTACCTCCCACCCCGGGTTACAAGATTGCACTTTATCAATTCCAAATTAAGGATTTCCACTAATACATGTACTTATTTCCAGCAGTATCTATCGTTTTTCGGTTGAAGCCGAAGTATCGGCCTGAATTTCAGCCGTCCCTTTCTGGTCGCCTGCTTCCTGTCTTTTCGGAAGCCGGCAACCAGAGAGGAACGTCCACCGGGAAAATGTGTTGAAGGTAGGCATAAATAGATTGTGCTCGGCAACTTTTCGAAGGATTTTATTAAAATGGTTTTATTCGCTGCAACATAGAACCTGCCGCCGGCCATCTTGGTATTTGCTGAAGTGCGAGTCACTTATGACATCGCAATCAGATGAAATTTCAGACGAGATAAATGGAAATAATTCAGACATTGACCCCATTGAGGTTACCATAGACGGATAAGACGCTGGGGCAAGTCTTAAGTAAACCTGCAAGCGCTTCAATTTTTAGAAAACGCAAAATTCACGTCAACACGACTCTAGAGAGCAAGCAACTTTTCTAAATTTTGGTGGCAACATTTTAATATTTGAGCAACTTTAGAGCAACTTTTTGGTATTTTGTGAAGCAACTTTTCCTAAATTTACTAGCACAATCTATTCATGCCTAGTTGAAGGTGCCAAAATAATACAGTTAAAAAAGATTACAAATGGATAGTTCTTTGGTTAATTTTATTGATGTTTTCGTGAATTTACAGTATTAAATGCATAAAATTTAATCAACAGCTCGTTAAGCAACAACGTTTATGGCTGTCTTTTTTATTAGTATGTTTGTCTTCGCAAAGTGGCGTCAACTTGACCATGACCACTCCACTGGGGTTCACTTTTGCCTTGAACGATTTATTATACATTCCTAATGGTTGATGGGCAAATAGGTCGCGTACGCAGGCACTTTTTGTTGAAATCCCAACCTGTCATTGAAAAACGAACACTTAGTGGCGATAGGGGCAATACCTCTAGGGTACTTTGTTAGGAGGGGATATAACCCGGGTTACTTGGACTGGAAGGGGCACACTCTAATCTATGGTCGGGCTGACCAGAAAGAAAAAAAAATTCATTGCTGGGTACTAGTGTTCCTGCACCAGAGGTACTTGATCCAGAATACAGCCTCGGAAAGATACTTTGCTTACTGATCATTGTGCTTCGTTGGGGATTGACTGTGAGCACTTTCTGTTCATAGTTACTAAGGCTCACTAAGTTTCCACTCGCGTGATAAGGAAATGAAGACCACTGCTCACTCTTGTTTTGGGACGTAGTATTTAGGAATCGTAGTCCAGTCTTTGTACTCTCCTTACTCGCCCTGTTTCGTTGGAATAGGGAGAGCTCAGGGACCATACTATGAGAATCAAGAAATTAGCCCGGAATTACCTAGTTTACCTACCTGCACTTTAGCAGTGGTACGTGGGCCATAACGGCGATAGTTTGCATTAATTGTTTACAAAAATATAACAAGCTTACTGTAAAATCCCGCTGTACTGTGTTTTGATGTTATTTTTCAAGACGTTTCAGCTTGGGCTCATCAAGCCTTCATCAGTTGAAATTAAGCAATCAACTGATGAAGGCTTAAGCAGTCTTGAAAAATAACATCAAAAAACAGTCAGCGTCAAACCACTAACAAACTATGTCCTCCGTGCATCAGCAGTCTCGATTCACCCCCCCCCCCCTCTCCACGACGGGAAGGGACCACAGGGAAATCAATTCAGAACATCAGAAATATGCTTACATCAGAAAATGAGGCTTCCACTTCAGAAGGCAGATCCGATCTCAGACTGAGAAGAACTACTGCAACACTGCCACAATCTGACAAGGGACGGGACCATATCTCCGTAAACGATGTATTGTCCTGCAGTTTTTAGAGAGATAAAAGCAACAATAAACAAATAAGGCTTTAACAGTTGGTCAAATGACCAAACAAAGATGCAAAAATTACACTTCGATGTACCAAGCTTTTTGATAGAATTTTAGGGGTTGTATTTTCCCGTTGTGCATGATCAATACCGACACGATTTATTTCGTTAACAGCAAAACACCATGCAGACCGCGCGTAAGAGGTAAAGTCTGCGTCGAGCCTAGTGGCCCATACAGGCCGGAGCTTATCCCGGCTTCAGTAACATGAAGCGACTAGGAGTATTTCTACTCCCCCCTGGATGGGATGCTAGTCCATCGCAGGGTTACCCCCAGCATTTATTCGCCGGTTACCGGCGAGTACCCATTTATTTTCCTGGGTGGAGGGAGGCACTTCGAGAGGAAAGTGTCTTGCCCAAGAACACAACACAATGACCCAGGCCAAGGTTCGAACCCGGAACGCTTGATCCGGAGTCCAGCGCGCTAACCATTAGGCCACCGCGCCTCCCACATGGAAACCGCGTATTTCACCCAAAAAAAAAAAAAAACAAACAAACAAATGGTATATGAAAATCCTTCGCTTTCCTTCGGCACATACGCACAACGCTATAATTTCCCTTAAATTTGTCATTATACTTTACCTTTGTTATGCGCTTTCCTTGCTTCCCAAGTTTGTCTTGGTTTACGGCGATGATTTCTCTGTAAGAAGACATAATTATAAGCAACGTGCGGTTTGCTTAAAAGGCCGACTGAAGTGTGATTGTACGCACTTAATCTGAAAGGGTAACTACACGGTTTGTGTTTTAAAGCTTGCAGCTTGTGGGAACGTCTGTATAGTTAGAATCCCAAATTAACTAACACGAGCCTTTTTCCCAGGGGACTCCTATGTGAATTAAAGGTTTTTAAACGGGTTGCATCCGAAGAAATAGAGAAATATAATTCTATTTTCAGCATTTTGAGTTCTTTAATTCGTCAAAAATAGCTTGAGCCACGCCCAGATTGCTCTCCTTTAGAGGCTTTTCTCAAAATTTCCGACGAGCACATCCCTGTCTGGGGGGGGGGGGGGGGTGGAGTGCTGTTTCTATGACCGAGGAGTTGGAGTTAAACTCACGACTTAAACTCCAGATCTCTTACAAATAAAAAGTGCGCAGTATGTTAATAAGAGTTATTCAGTTAGTGAAATAATTTAATGTACCCGGTTGGCCAGAAATGTAACTGTTTTACTCACGTGTTGAGAAGAATGTCTTTGGATCTTGAATCGATGTCGCGCAAGTCGTTAGACATCAACAAAGGCTGTTGACAAAGTTTACAAACTGTTAATACAAGATTTATTGCTTCTGATTGGATTTTTTTTTCAATAATAGCCTAGCATTATTTAATAGTTCGCATAGAGTAGGGCACGAAGCTCCCGGTGTTGTGGTCTGGCCTTGTGTAGCAAATTACAGTATGTGTACGGTACAGCGCATTTGAACATATACATATGAAAAATGCGCTATATAAATTCATTATCATTATTTCATAATCATTATTTCATAGTCGACAACTGGGTTTAGTAGGAAATTACTTTCTCGAGACAACGTACGAGTGTTTTTCATTTACGTTGTGTGAGCTCTACTGGCACAACTTGCTTTAAACAGCAGCGAGAAATTTAGCTGTTGAAGTTCTCCCGCGTTTTAATTTAGTCATGTTACGTCCATTCCCTCTGGGCAACTGGTAAAGTTATTCACGCATTTGCCACAGGAAACATGTTTTCACTCGCTTGCCGCGAATTACATCTTTCTGGCGTTTGCCACAGGCTTTCGTTTACATGTTTTCCCGCCCTCGCCACTGGTTGCACGCCTTTTCCTAGAGTTCTGATTGGTTTATTTCCTTAAACACGAAGGCAGTGACTACTTAGGTTTTAGTATTGGGTTTCAAATTGCTATAGGAGTCCATGTTAAATACTTACAGATGCCATTATTGCCCACAAAGCAAACTGCAGCTTGGACTGCTCATAGCTCAGGCCAAAGTTTCCAATGATCAACTGAAATAATATAAACAAAAAAAGGCTAAGGACGACTGGTTTTTATTGCGGAAAATTATGGTGTTTTAGCATCAAATATATCTTTTTACAAATGGGCTCTTGCTTTCTATTTGCCCAGTGATTGCAAAGAAGGCTCTGCAGACTGAGAAAGTTATGATAACACACACACAAGCTACGATTAAACAAAATAGAATAGCAAAACCAGAGATCCTTTGAAAACAAGTTAGACGGGTAGTATGGCACTCAGACAAAGGGTCATGCTTTATAGAGAGAGAGTCCACTGACCATATCAGGGTCATTCCAGTGTCCTTTGCCAGCTGCTGGGACCAAATCATCCTGCATGTCACCGTACCAGTTAAAAATGTCCACAACACTTTGGAACGAATCCTGCAAAGCAAAATTGTTGAACGACAGCAGTCAATAGAAGCTCCGAACCAAAGAGCGTTCAGTAACTCGTGATACCGCGTCTCTCGTGTTAGCAATAGGCACTCGCATGATTTTCCTCCCACTTAAAGTAAGCTTGCTAATTTTGAGGCCACTGACGGTTATGTGTGAGATTTCATGTGAACTTGAAACATAAACAAGGAACAAGATGCTTGGAAATAACTAAAACAGTATAACTAAAGTAATAGTGTACGTATATAAGTGTCAAAGACGTGAAATTACCTGAATATCACCGTAATTTCGCCATAAGTTGCAGTGTTTTGCAATTTTCTTGTAATTTGGCTGGGGATAAAGAAGATGGTTATTAGAAAAAAATAGAAAAAAATATGTAGCTTGTTGTAATTAGACGTCGGGCATTTAAAACTAAACGTTACGGGTTGCAGGCGAGTATGTTCTACATTTCTCCAATGTTCTTATACCGTAAAACTCCGGTTATAAGCCCTGGGCTTATACAACTTCGTAAGGGGTTTTGGGTGGGCTTATAAACAGGAGGGCTTATATTCGGGGAGGAGGAGGGGGAGCTTATTAGCGGAATAAAAAAGTGATTTGAAACGAGCCACGTTAGTGTTGATCGAAATACGTTTTTAAATTAAAAATTTATAGTAAAGCAACATTTAGCTCTTTTCAGTACTGCCATCCAGCGGTGAGGGGCTTATATCTAGGACGGGGGAGGCTTACCAGGGGGGCTTATAAGCGGGGGTGGGGGTTTATCGGAATTTTACGGTATAGCAGGAGTGCTTTTAAAACGTTTATAATACATTGGCCTATTCATATACTTTGTGATAACGTTCACGAAATGACAAAACTTAGCCAATCAGAGTGTGGGCCTGAATTTTTAGCCAATCAGAGTGCATCTCGTTAATAATGAGTTTTGACACGTCCCTCGGAAACCAATGGAAATAAAATCAGGTAAAATACTAGCTACAGCTGGGATTTGATTTGAGTGGGAATCCGCATGCACCAAAACAAAGTAGGATCAACAGTATTGATTTTAGAATGATACAACTTAATCACTGACTTGGTAAATGTAAGACTTACTGTGATATTCATATAGACTTGATAAGCGGGCCAACTACACGAGAACATGATAGGCCGACCGGTTTTATTCAGCGCCCTGGCAAATTTTGGATATCCTTTGTCCATTTTTCGTGGGTTGGCATAGCAACCGTCTAACTTGAGATAATCAACTCCCCAGTCTGCAAACGTCTGGAGAAAAAAGGAAATCGGAGACATGCTGAATTGGTGAGTCAACATGGTCAATGTATGAAGCCTGCAACTAGAAAAGGAACCCGGCAATTCTTAGTAACCTGTGCGTCTTTCTTGATATGTTTGATACTTCCTGGGTACCCTGCACATGTCTTGGTTCCATAATCTGCAATGTGCATAAATGAGTTTCAAAAAGATTAGTAAAAGATAACAAAAGAGAACACCCCACCCCCACCCCCACCCCCGCAAAACTGACAAAAAAGCAAAATGTTGCTTTTACCTGCGTAGATCCCAAGTTTGAGCCCCCTGGAATGAACCTGTAAAAAAACGATGCATATCTTCTTGATTCGCTCTATCAATTTTCCTGAGACGGTATTTCGAGTGAAGAAAGTACTAATAAACAACACAAAATAATAGGGATCGAGTCGATCGCGATTGGGAGTGCTCCGACAGCGATGCATCGATCGCAAATTCAACTATCGATAACAAGCACGATAGTTTCATTAACTATCGATAGTTATGATAGTTTTTCAAATGTTGTCCTGTAGCACTTTTTCCTTGATTGAAAAATGCCTCTCTTGTTCTCTGCCGTCGTTTCTAGGCTTTCCGTTCGTTGTTTCAGAATCCGTACTGTATAACAAGCCATAAAAGCAAACTTCACGGATGTTGCTTGTCTCCAGGGCCTTATCCGTGTTAAAAATGGTGGTTCGAATATTAACTCCATTCCCTTCTTGGAGAAAGAAATGATTACGACGCTATTAAGTCGCTAATACTATCGCAATAGTATCACTACTATCGCAATAGTATTGCAATAGTAATTCGACTATCGCAATACTATCACAATAGGCAAAATGAGCCCAATAGTCACCCCTACAAAATAAACTGTTTGACCTACTTACATAATCTGCCAGCTTTTTTATGCCATTTGGAAATCGTTTGGGATCAGCCTGCAGGCGACCGTCTTTTGTTCGGTTCATTGCTGTCCAGCAGTCCTATATGGAAAGTTTAAAATAATGTTATTCAGAAACTGATGAAAACAGTGGACAAACCAAGTTATCAGTACAAGAGAGGGTCATTTCTTGATGGTTATGGCACGACGTCATTTTGGATTTCATGACGTCACACCGTATGTACCAAAACGCTATTGTCTGGTAAAAAAGTTTTTCCACCATAAAATTCTTTTTTATAACGGATTTTCGTTATTCCTCTTTCATCTTCGATATTTAGTGTTCAATCTACTTGTGCGAAGAGGGATCGAAAGGAATCAAAATAAAATAGGAATTGGTATTTGGGTTAGTGTTCCCCATCACTGGGAAAATGGGATTGGGTTACTGGGACTAGGAACCACAAACTAAAAGAAAAACAATGGAACTGGGACTGGGATTTGGAAAATTTGGGAAAACAATAGGCTGGGAAATGGTATTTATACCCCCCCCCCCCTTTCAGGACGCTTTGTGAAATACTGTGTGAAAACGTCATTAGCTGATATACAAATCCACGTTCAAAAGTTTTGTATTGCGCATGCAGTCCAGCAGTTCAGTTTGAGCTTCTTTTCTACAAATTCTCGTCCCCAGGGCCGCTTGGCCCTCTTAGCCGGCTGAGCCTGGGGCACAAGGAACGAGGGGCACAAGGAACACATGATATGGTGGCTAGACCTTTAACAAAGGAAATTTAAATCTGGCAAATCAAATAAACCGTTTCAAAATTCCTTTGTTGTAAGGTATTTTACAACGGTTGATTTGATTGGCTAGATTTAAATTCTCTTCGTTAAAAATCTAGCCACTAGGCCTAGACAGATTGTGCTCGCAAAATCATGAAAAGTTGCTCTTTTTTAAGCCAAAAAGTTGCTAAAATGTTGCCCAAAAACCCCAAAAAGTTGCTACTAAAACTTCAAAAGTTGCTACTTTAATATATTAGTATTTCATACAAATATTATTAAATATCATTAATCATTGTTCTTTTTGGATAATTGGAACTTAAGAAAGTTCAATATATTAATCTGAAGTGTATATCTTGGGCACATGTATATTATAAAAGGTTTGCACAGTTGAAGAACACGCTGCCGACGCTGGGCAACCAGGCCAAGAAAGCCTGGGCGACCAGGCAGTGGTAGTGAACCGAAAATAACTGGGGACGAGGTGGGCTTATGATGTCCTCTCAACACCTCCTCGACACCCGTTCCCTGCTAGTATGCAAAGTATCAATGTTTTTACAGAAATAGATGGTTCCTTTTCAAAATTTCAATCAAATGTTAATTTTTGTGATTCTTATAAGCCATATCAATACAAAGTTGCTCAAAAGTTGCTCAGAAAGCCAAAAGTTGCTCAAGGTTGCTAAAATTGGAAAAAGTTGCTCCAAACGCCAAAAGTTGCTCAAAAGTTGCCGAGCACAATCTGTCTGTGCCTACTAGCCACCGAATCATGTGTCCAGAGCCACTTGTTCCTTGTGCCCCACGCTCAGACGTCTAAGAGGGACAAGCGTCTCTGGGGACGAGAATGCTTTTCTACAGTGTTGTGGAGCACTTACATCAATGCAGACATACTGATAACCAGCAGCTCTGTATCCACCGTAATACATTGCATCAGCCATTTCCATGTACAACCTCTCGCTATCAAAGGCATTAGACTGTGTTAGCTGCTATGTCCTGCACAGAAAGTCACTTATATCAAACCACACAACTCGATCTGCAACACGGTTCTGTTGTGTCTATTTACCTGATACAGTTTTGAGGATCATTCTCACAGTCCGTGACGCAACGGAATCGCTCCCACGACATCCATCCCACTACAAACGTAGAACAGAAAAAAAAGTTTAGCGAGGAAATTGCCCGAATTCCGTCATTCTGGTACGATATTTTACCGGTACGGTTTAGAGCTTATTAAGAAGTATGTACCATGCATATGGCATCTTTGTCGCGTTATGTTGCCTGCATTAATATAATGAACACTTTTATTTGCGAAAGGGCCAACGGACAATACGAAGAACTGATCCTGGTGGATCTGATCAGCAAAATGTATAAATACGAACAAATAGTAAAACAACAGAAAGGCTGACCGTACAGTAGCCATATTGAACTATTATAATTTCCTTCCAATATTTCGTCAGGCACGGCCTGACTTCATCAGGTTCATATAATGCCCGTGGCCATTACAGGAAAATCCAGCCCCGACTATTAGCCAATCATAGTGCGTGTTATATCTTTACAAGCTCTAGCCTTACAAAACAATAATAATAATTTAGAGAAACCATTCATTTGAGTGCCTTTATTTTGTGCAATGAAAAAAAAATTAAATAGGAGCTGTCAAAATAATAAATCTAAGACTGTCTGACAAATAATTCTCATCAAGTCGGTTGACGAAAATTTTTTCCTTGTTTGACAACTGACGGCTAAAATTTACACCAGTTTAAAACTCCATCACGACCTACTAGTTTCACTTAGAGTAAAATAATTATAGCACTGATTTAAAGAGACTGAAAATCACAACGATAAAGCTCTGTTAAGCGAAGAATGTATCGCATATCTGGATCAATAAATCTTAAGATAAAACACCTTCATTTAATTTTCTTTCAGTGTTTAAACGTTCCCTTAACAGGTACCAAACAGAGACAAAGAAAGCAATCTTTTCTCGGTGACTTGTTATTAATTATAAATAAAGGCCACATAAGTGACAATGTGTTGTAGATTTCATGTGTTGTATAAACGTCGTTGTCATCTAGATTATAGCAACTTTATATAAGTCGTATGCAGTCTATGCAGTTAATCTACGGATAAGATACTCTAGATATTTGACTGAATCGTAGAAGGCACAGTCATACAGATGAGAATCTGCGCATTCATTACTACTTACTCGGTGGAGTGAGTGCTAGTCCATTGTTGAGCGAACGAACGCGCTGTAGAAGCCAGAAAAACAGACATAGAACCACCGCTTCTCTTAAAACTGACATGGCTGTTACAAACTTAGCAGATTCCTTTCAAATGAAGGAGTTGAAAGCTCCTGTTTATTCGAAGGACATGAACGGTGACCTCAGTACAAAATCATTATTACTGGTTAAAGCTGTCTTTTATAGCTAGAAAAACTGGCACCATAAAACACAATTATGTGATGTTTTGATCTTAGGCAAGAAACTTGAAATAAACTAGGTACTGGCGAATTGCTAGGGTAAACTGACAGAATGCTGGGGCATGTACTTAAACCCGAAACAACCGGTCGTTTCGTTTCGGTGGTTTCTTTCCGAAAGAAACCACCGAAACGAAACGACAGAAACTAGCCAAACCACCAACACGAAAACGCCGAAACAACCAAAACGGCCGAAACGAGCGAACGAAACAAATCACCGAATCAAGCAAAACCCATTACAAATACTGAGACCTAACCGTAAACAGGCTAACCGGAGTGTTATTCAGGCTAAAACTGGGCTAACCGGAGTTGAAAGTGCAATCCGGTTAGCCTAAATAACACTCCGGTTAGACTGAACTAGTTTGGTTTATTTATAATTACTGACCGATTTTTTACGGTTAACATATTTTACGGTTAACGGTTAAAATTTTCTAATTTTTACGCCTAACGGCTAAATTTTTGGCCGTTTTACGGCTAACCCCATTGAGGCCCTCTCGTTTCGGCCGTTTCGGTTTTTTCGGCGGTTTCGTTTCAGTGGTTTCGGTTTGTTGCAGTTCATTTAAGTCCATTGGACATGATTTTATTTTTTTCAATCTTATTGTCCTGTATCTTTTTAGGTTTTTTGTAAATTCACTCAACCGAACATTTATTCTAATAAACTAACTTGACAGTGGGACTTGTTAGCCGAACATTGTTTATTATAATTTCTGACGTATACAACAAACTTACAAAAAAAGCAATTGTAAATTTGGTTCTGCACTTTAGCCTAGGATCAACAAAAATGACACTTGATTTTCGATTGGAAAACGTTGCTTCGGGCCGTGTTGAGAATAACATAACACCGAGACTTACCTTGTCTATTTCGTCTTTTCAAT
>NC_135758.1:4961940-4987638 GCF_052425735.1 Oculina patagonica | reverse complement strand
TTCATGAACATTGAAAAGACGAAATAGACAAGGTAAGTCTCGGTGTTATGTTATTCTCAACACGGCCCGAAGCAACGTTTTCCAATCGAAAATCAAGTGTCATTTTTGTTGATCCTAGGCTAAAGTGCAGAACCAAATTTACAATTGCTTTTTTTGTAAGTTTGTTGTATACGTCAGAAATTATAATAAACAATGTTCGGCTAACAAGTCCCACTGTCAAGTTAGTTTATTAGAATAAATGTTCGGTTGAGTGAATTTACAAAAACCTGAAAAGATACAGGACAATAAGATTGAAAAAAATAAAATCATGTCCAATGGACTTAAATGAACTGCAGCAAACCGAAACCACTGAAACGAAACCGCCGAAAAAACCGAAACGGCCGAAACGAGAGGGCCTCAATGGGGTTAGCCGTAAAACGGCCAAAAATTTAGCCGTTAGGCGTAAAAATTAGAAAATTTTAACCGTTAACCGTAAAATATGTTAACCGTAAAAAATCGGTCAGTAATTATAAATAAACCAAACTAGTTCAGTCTAACCGGAGTGTTATTTAGGCTAACCGGAGTGCACTTTCAACTCCGGTTAGCCCAGTTTTAGCCTGAATAACACTCCGGTTAGCCTGTTTACGGTTAGGTCTCAGTATTTGTAATGGGTTTTGCTTGCTTCGGTGATTTGTTTCGTTCGCTCGTTTCGGCCGTTTTAGTTGTTTCGGCGTTTTCGTGTCGGTGGTTTGGCTAGTTTCTGTCGTTTCGTTTCGGTGGTTTCTTTCGGAAAGAAACCACTGAAACGAAACGACCGGTTGTTTCGGGTTTAAGTACATGCCCCAGCATTCTGTCAGTTTACCCTAGCAATTCGCCAGTACCTAGTTTATTTCAAGTTTCTTGCCTAAGATCAAAACATCACATAATTGTGTTTTATGGTGCCAGTTTTTCTAGCTATAAAAGACAGCTTTAACCGGTAATAATGATTTTGTGCTGAGGTCACCGTTCATGTCCTTCGAATAAACAGGAGCTTTCAACTCCTTCATTTGAAAGGAATCTGCTAAGTTTGTAACAGCCATGTCAGTTTTAAGAGAAGCGGTGGTTCTATGTCTGTTTTTCTGGCTTCTACAGCGCGTTCGTTCGCTCAACAATGGACTAGCACTCACTCCACCGAGTAAGTAGTAATGAATGCGCAGATTCTCATCTGTATGACTGTG
The DNA here is from genome assembly GCF_052425735.1 of Oculina patagonica. Classification (NCBI taxonomy): domain Eukaryota; kingdom Metazoa; phylum Cnidaria; class Anthozoa; order Scleractinia; family Oculinidae; genus Oculina; species Oculina patagonica. The sequence continues at coordinate 4,986,442 of NC_135758.1, read as the reverse complement.
CCTTCTACGATTCAGTCAAATATCTAGAGTATCTTATCCGTAGATTAGCTGCATAGACTGCATACGACTTATCTAAAGTTGCTATAATCTAGATGACAACGACGTTTATACAACACATGAAATCTACAACACATTGTCACTTATGTGGCCTTTATTTATAATTAATAACAAGTCACCGAGAAAAGATTGCTTTCTTTGTCTCTGTTTGGTACCTGTTAAGGGAACGTTTAAACACTGAAAGAAAATTAAATGAAGGTGTTTTATCTTAAGATTTATTGATCCAGATCTGCGATACATTCTTCGCTTAACAGAGCTTTATCGTTGTGATTTTCAGTCTCTTTAAATCAGTGCTATAATTATTTTACTCTAAGTGGAACTAGTAGGTCGTGATGGAGTTTTAAACTGGTGTAAATTTTAGCCGTCATGCAGCTGTCAAACAAGGAAAAAATTTTCGTCAACCGACATCGATGAGAATTATTTGTCAGACAGTCTTAGATTTATTATTTTGACAGCTCCTATTTAATTTTTTTTTTCATTGCACAAAATAAAGGCACTCAAATGAACGGTTTCTCTAAATTATTATTATTGTTTTGTAAGGCTAGAGCTTGTAAAGATATAACACGCACTATGATTGGCTAATAGTCGGGGCTGGATTTTCCTGTAATGGCCACGGGCATTATATGAACCTGATGAAGTCAGGCCGTGCCTGACGAAATATTGGAAGGAAATTATAATAGTTCAATATGGCTACCGTACGGTCAGCCTTTCTGTTGTTTTACTATTTGTTCGTATTTATACATTTTGCTGATCAGATCCACCAGGATCAGTTCTTCGTATTGTCCGTTGGCCCTTTCGCAAGTTAAAAGTGTTCATTATATGAATGCAGGCAACCTAACGCGACAAAGATGCCATATGCATGGTACATACTTCTTAATAAGCTCTAAACCGTACCGGTAAAATATCGTACCAGAATGACGGAATTCGGGCAATTTCCTCACTAAACTTTTTTTTTCTGTTCTACGTTTGTAGTGGGATGGATGTCGTGGGAGCGATTCCGTTGCGTCACGGATTGTGAGAATGATCCTCAAAACTGTATCAGGTAAATAGACACAACAGAACCGTGTTGCAGATCGAGTTGTGTGGTTTGATATAAGTGACTTTCTGTGCAGGACATAGCAGCTAACACAGTCTAATGTCTTTGATAGCGAGAGGCTGTACATGGAAATGGCTGATGCAATGTACTACGGTGGATACAGAGCTGCTGGTTATCAGTATGTCTGCATTGATGTAAGTGCTCCACAACACTGTAGAGAAGCATTCTCGTCCCCAGAGACGCTTGTCCCTCTTAGACGTCTGAGCGTGGGGCACAAGGAACAAGTGGCTCTGGACACATGATTCGGTGGCTAGTAGGCACAGACAGATTGTGCTCGGCAACTTTTGAGCAACTTTTGGCGTTTGTAGCAACTTTTTCCAATTTTAGCAACCTTGAGCAACTTTTGGCTTTCTGAGCAACTTTTGAGCAACTTTTGTATTGATATGGCTTATAAGAATCACAAAAATTAACATGTGATTGAAATTTTGAAAAGGAACCATCTATTTCTGTAAAAACATTGATACTTTGCATACTAGCAGGGAACGGGTGTCGAGGAGGTGTTGAGAGGACATCATAAGCCCACCTCGTCCCCAGTTATTTTCGGTTCATTACCACTGCCTGGTCGCCCAGGTTTTCTTGGCCTGGTTGCCCAGCGTCGGCAGTGTGTTCTTCAACTGTGCAAACCTTTTATAATATACATGTGCCCAAGATATACACTTCAGATTAATATATTGAACTTTCTTAAGTTCCAATTATCCAAAAAGAACAATGATTAATGATATTTAATAATATTTGTATGAAATACTAATATATTAAAGTAGCAACTTTTGAAGTTTTAGTAGCAACTTTTTGGGGTTTTTGGGCAACATTTTAGCAACTTTTTGGCTTAAAAAAGAGCAACTTTTCATGATTTTGCGAGCACAATCTGTCTAGGCCTAGTGGCTAGATTTTTAACGAAGAGAATTTAAATCTAGCCAATCAAATCAACCGTTGTAAAATACCTTACAACAAAGGAATTTTGAAACGGTTTATTTGATTTGCCAGATTTAAATTTCCTTTGTTAAAGGTCTAGCCACCATATCATGTGTTCCTTGTGCCCCTCGTTCCTTGTGCCCCAGGCTCAGCCGGCTAAGAGGGGAAAGCGGCCCTGGGGACGAGAATTTGTAGAAAAGAAGCTCAAACTGAACTGCTGGACTGCATGCGCAATACAAAACTTTTGAACGTGGATTTGTATATCAGCTAATGACGTTTTCACACTGTATTTCACAAAGCGTCCTGAAAGGGGGGGGTATAAATACCATTTCTCAGCCTATTGTTTTCCCAAATTTTCCAAATCCCAGTCCCAGTTCCATTGTTTTTCTTTTAGTTTGTGGTTCCTAGTCCCAGTAACCCAATCCCATTTTCCCAGTGATGGGGAACACTAACCCAAATACCAATTCCTATTTTATTTTGATTCCTTTCGATCCCTCTTCGCACAACTAGATTGAACACTAAATATCGAAGATGAAAGAGGAATAACGAAAATCCGTTATAAAAAAGAATTTTATGGTGGAAAAACTTTTTTACCAGACAATAGCGTTTTGGTACATACGGTGTGACGTCATGAAATCCAAAATGACGTCGTGCCATAACCATAAAGAAATGACCCTCTCTTGTACTGATAACTTGGTTTTTCCACTGTTTTCATCAGTTTCTGAATAACATTATTTTAAACTTTCCATATAGGACTGCTGGACAGCAATGAACCGAACAAAAGACGGTCGCCTGCAGGCTGATCCCAAACGATTTCCAAATGGCATAAAAAAGCTGGCAGATTATGTACGTAGGTCAAACAGTTTATTTTGTAGGGGTGACTATTGGGGTCAGTTTGCCTATTGTGATAGTATTGCGATAGTCGAATTACTATTGCAATACTATTGCGATAGTAGTGATACTATTGCGATAGTATTAGCGACTTAATAGCGTCGTAATCATTTCTTTCTCCAAGAAGGGAATGGAGTTAATATTCGAACCACCATTTTTAACACGGATAAGGCCCTGGAGACAAGCGACATCCGTGAAGTTTGCTTTTATGGCTTGTTATACAGTACGGATTCTGAAACAACGAACGGAAAGCCGAGAAACGACGGCAGAGAATTGAACAAGAGAGGCATTTTTCAATCAAGGAAAAAGTGCTACAGGACAACATTTGAAAAACTATCGTAACTATCGATAGTTAATGAAACTATCGTGCTTGTTATCGATAGTTGAATTTGCGATCGATGCATCGCTGTCGGAGCACTCCCAATCGCGATCGACTCGATCCCTATTATTTTGTGTTGTTTATTAGTACTTTCTTCACTCGAAATACCGTCTCAGGAAAATTGATAGAGCGAATCAAGGAGATATGCATCGTTTTTTTACAGGTTCATTCCAGGGGACTCAAACTTGGGATCTACGCAGGTAAAAGCAACATTTTGCTTTTTTGTCAGTTTTGCGGGGGTGGGGGTGGGGTGTTCTCTTTTGTTATCTTTTACTAATCTTTTTGAAACTCATTTATGCACATTGCAGATTATGGAACCAAGACATGTGCAGGGTACCCAGGAAGTATCAAACATATCAAGAAAGACGCACAGGTTACTAAGAATTGCCGGGTTCCTTTTCTAGTTGCAGGCTTCATACATTGACCATGTTGACTCACAAATTCAGCATGTCTCCGATTTCCTTTTTTCTCCAGACGTTTGCAGACTGGGGAGTTGATTATCTCAAGTTAGACGGTTGCTATGCCAACCCACGAAAAATGGACAAAGGATATCCAAAATTTGCCAGGGCGCTGAATAAAACCGGTCGGCCTATCATGTTCTCGTGTAGTTGGCCCGCTTATCAAGTCTATATGAATATCACAGTAAGTCTTACATTTACCAAGTCAGTGAAATAAGTTGTATCATTCTAAAATCAATACTGTTGATCCTAGTGACTTATGTAACTATGCAAGGACCACTCTGACAAACAGGATCCTACTTTGTTTACTCAAATCAAATCCCAGCTGTAGCTAGTATTTTACCTGATTTTATTTCCATTGGTTTCCGAGGGACGTGTCAAAACTCATTATTAACGAGATGCACTCTGATTGGCTAAAAATTCAGGCCCACACTCTGATTGGCTAAGTTTCGTTATTTCGTGAACGTTTATCACAAAGTATATGAATAGGCCAATGTATTATAAACGTTTTAAAAGCACTCCTGCTATACCGTAAAATTCCGATAAACCCCCACCCCCGCTTATAAGCCCCCCTGGTAAGCCCCCCCCCCTCCTAGATATAAGCCCCTCACTGCTGGATGGCAGTACTGAAAAGGGCTAAATGTTGCTGTAATGTTTAATAAACAAGCAGGAGTGCTTTATCAAATTTAAAACACGAGGCGCAGCCGAGTGTTTTAGACTTGATGAAGCACGATCTGCGAGTTTATTGAACGGCTTCAAAGACATTCCTAAATAAGCGTGTCCCAATAGAGTTCATATCATCGATGCCTCTGTGGCGTTGGAAATTAGCATACGAAAAAAATATTACGTAGAAAATAAGTATGCAAGAAAATCAAATCTCACACGTGTTTTGAACTGAACGAAGAGGACATGGCGTCCACTTCCAGGGCTTTTCGGAAGCCTAAAAATGCCCAGGAAGAGAGGAAATTATCAGAAAGTGCTACCCCAAAGTCAACACAGGCAGCGACAAAGTGGTCCTTGAAAATTTTTCGAGAATGGCAGAATGGTAGGAAAAACAGAAGTCCAGCAATCGAGCCTTGCGCCTTCAGAACTGACAACTCTAAAGTGCAATGCTTGGACACTGACATAACCAGTATACGACGGCTGAGTCATTGAACTTTTGGCAGATTAAATTTGCCGAAGAAGTGTGCAAAGAGAATGGTGAAAGGTACAGAATTTTTCTGGATCTGTATTTAACAACTGTACTATTAATTTTGTACAAAAGTAAATGTACTGCGTGTGTTAAGAACATTGAATATTCACCACCATTTGTTGTTTCAGTTGATGTATTGTTATTAATATTCATAAATCACGTGCAGTGACTTTATATCTGATAAAACACCGCATACTAATAAGGAAGAGGTTTTATCAATATAAAGTCGATCCACGTGACGTATTATCGACCAGTTGATAGGTTGATGGGCTTATGAATTATTAATGAGTTTTTGAATGACTATGAATTTTTAATTTAAAAACGTATTGCGATCAACACTAACGTGACTCGTTTCAAAACGTTTTTTTATTCCGCATATAAGCTCCCCCTCCTCCTCCCCGAATATAAGCCCTCCTGTTTATAAGCCCACCCAAAACCCCTTACGAAGTTGTATAAGCGCAGGGCTTATAACCGGAGTTTTACGGTATAAGAACATTGGAGAAATGTAGAACATACTCGCCTGCAACCCGTAACGTTTAGTTTTAAATGCCCGACGTCTAATTACAACAAGCTACATATTTTTTTCTATTTTTTTCTAATAACCATCTTCTTTATCCCCAGCCAAATTACAAGAAAATTGCAAAACACTGCAACTTATGGCGAAATTACGGTGATATTCAGGTAATTTCACGTCTTTGACACTTATATACGTACACTATTACTTTAGTTATACTGTTTTAGTTATTTCCAAGCATCTTGTTCCTTGTTTATGTTTCAAGTTCACATGAAATCTCACACATAACCGTCAGTGGCCTCAAAATTAGCAAGCTTACTTTAAGTGGGAGGAAAATCATGCGAGGGCCTATTGCTAACACGAGAGACGCGGTATCACGAGTTACTGAACGCTCTTTGGTTCGGAGCTTCTATTGACTGCTGTCGTTCAACAATTTTGCTTTGCAGGATTCGTTCCAAAGTGTTGTGGACATTTTTAACTGGTACGGTGACATGCAGGATGATTTGGTCCCAGCAGCTGGCAAAGGACACTGGAATGACCCTGATATGGTCAGTGGACTCTCGGCTCAATAAAGCATGACCCTTTGTCTGAGTGCCATACTACCCGTCTAACTTGTTTTCAAAGGATCTCTGGTTTTGCTATTCTATTTTGTTTAATCGTAGCTTGTGTGTGTGTTATCATAACTTTCTCAGTCTGCAGGGCCTTCTTTGCAATCACTGGGCAAATAGAAAGCAAGAGCCCATTTGTAAAAAGATATATTTGATGCTAAAACACCATAATTTTCCGCAATAAAAACCAGTCGTACTTAGCCTTTTTTTGTTTAAATTATTTCAGTTGATCATTGGAAACTTTGGCCTGAGCTATGAGCAGTCCAAGCTGCAGTTTGCTTTGTGGGCAATAATGGCATCTGTAAGTATTTAACATGGACTCCTATAGCAATTTGAAACCCAATACTAAAACCTAAGTAGTCACTGCCTTCGTGTTTAAGGAAATAAACCAATCAGAACTCTAGGAAAAGGCGTGCAACCAGTGGCGAGGGCGGGAAAACATGTAAACGAAAGCCTGTGGCAAACGCCAGAAAGATGTAATTCGCGGCAAGCGAGTGAAAACATGTGTCCTGTGGCAAATGCGTGAATAACTTTACCAGTTGCCCAGAGGGAATGGACGTAACATGACTAAATTAAAACGCGGGAGAACTTCAAAAGCTAAATTTCTCGCTGCTGTTTAAAGCAAGTTGTGCGAGTAGAGCTCGCACAACGTAAATGAAAAACATTCGTACGTTGTCTCGAGAAAGTAATTTCCTACTAAACCCAGTTGTCGACTATGAAATAATGATAATGAAATAATGATAATGAATTTATATAGCGCATTTTTCATATGTATATGTTCAAATGCGCTGTGCCGTACACATACTTTAATTTGCTACACAAGGCCAGACCACAACACCGGGAGCTTCGTGCCCTACTCTTTGCGAACTATTAAATAATGCTAGGCTATTATTGAAAAAAAAACTCCAATCAGAAGCAATAAATCTTGTATTAACAGTTTGTAAACTTTGTCAACAGCCTTTGTTGATGTCTAACGACTTGCGCGACATCGATTCAAGATCCAAAGACATTCTTCTCAACACGTGAGTAAAACAGTTACATTTCTGGCCAACCGGGTACATTAAACTATTTCACTTACTGAATAACTCTTATTAACATACTGCGCACTTTTTATTTGTAAGAGATCTGGAGTTTAAGTCGTGAGTTTAACTCCAACTCCTCGGTCATAGAAACAGCACTCCCCCCCCCCCCCCCAGACAGGGATGTGCTCGTCGGAAATTTTGAGAAAAGCCTCTAAAGGAGAGCAATCTGGGCGTGGCTCAAGCTATTTTTGACGAATTAAAGAACTCAAAATGCTGAAAATAGAATTATATTTCTCTATTTCTTCGGATGCAACCCGTTTAAAAACCTTTAATTCACATAGGAGTCCCCTGGGAAAAAGGCTCGTGTTAGTTAATTTGGGATTCTAACTATACAGACGTTCCCACAAGCTGCAAGCTTTAAAACAAAAACCGTATAGTTACCCTTTCAGATTAAGTGCGTACAATCACACTTCAGTCGGCCTTTTAAGCAAACCGCACGTTGCTTATAATTATGTCTTCTTACAGAGAAATCATCGCCGTAAACCAAGACAAACTTGGGAAGCAAGGAAAGCGCATAACAAAGGTAAAGTATAATGACAAATTTAAGAAAAATTATAGCGTTGTGCGTATGTGTCGAAGAAAAGCGAAGGATTTTCATATACCATTTGTTTTTGTTGTTTTTTTTTGGGTGAAATACGCGGTTTCCATGTGGGAGGCGCGGTGGCCTAATGGTTAGCGCGCTGGACTCCGGATCAAGCGTTCCGGGTTCGAACCCTGGCCTGGGTCATTGTGTTGTGTTCTTAAGCAAGACACTTTACTCTCATAGTGCCTCTCTCCACCCAGGAAAATAAGTGGGTACTCGCCAGTAACCGGCGAATAAATGCTGGGGGTAACCCTGCGATGGACTAACATCCCATCCAGGGGGGAGTAGAAATACTCCTAGTCGCTTCATGCTACTGAAACTGGGATAAGCTCCGGCCTGTATGGGCCACTAGGCTCGACGCAGACTTTACCTCTTACGCGGGCTACATGGTGTTCTGGTGTCAACGAAATAAATCGTGGTGGAATTGTCCGTGCACAACGGGAAATACAATCCCAAAAATCTATCAAAAAGCTTGGTACATTAAGTGCATTTGTTTATTGTTGCTTTTATCTCTCTAAAAACTGCAGGACAATACATCGTTTACGGAGATATGGTCCCGTCCCTTGTCAGACTGTGGCAGTGTTGCAGTAGTTCTTCTTAGTCTGAGATCGGATCTGCCTTCTAACGTGGAAGCCTCATTTTCTGATGTAAGTATATTTCTGTTTCCCTGTGGTCCCTTCCCCGTCGTGGGGGGGGGGGGGAGATTAATCGAGACTGCTGATGTACGGGGGACCATCACGGAGGACATAGTTTGTTCATGGTTTGATGCTGACTGGTTTTTGATGTTATTTTTCAAGACGTTTCGCCTTGTGCTTAATTAAACCTTCATCAGTTGAAGGCTTAATTTCAACTGATGAAGGCTTGAGCACAAGCCGAAACGTCTTGAAAAATAACATCAAACACAGTATAGCGGGATTTTACGAACCTCGTCCCCAGGGCGCTTTTCCCTTCAGAGCGGGACGGCCGCTCTGAAGGGAAAAACGTCCTGGGGACGAGTTTGGGATTTTACAGTAAACAACAATTAATGCATTATGGCCCACGTACCACTGCTAAAGTGCAGTTGAAACGACGTTATCTCGGGCTAATTTCTTGATTCTCATAGTACGGTCCCTGAGCTCTCCCTATTCCACAGGGCGAGAAACAGGGCGAGTTTATTTTTACAAGGAGAGTTCAAAGACTCACTGAAGACTAGACTACGATTCCTAAATACTATGTCCCAAAACAAGAGTGAGCTGCTTTTCCTTGTCACGCGAGAAAGTGCTCGCAGTCTATCCCCAACGAAGCACAATTACATTAAATCAGTAAGCAAAGTATCCCGCCGAGGCTGTATCCTAGGTTTTGGAAGGTACAATACATCCCACTCTGGATGAAGTATCCCTGGGCAGGAACTCCGGCAGTTCCAGTAGCCCAGTAATGGATGTTTCTCTAATCAGCCCGACCATGGATTATGGTGTGCCCCATCCAGACCAAGTAACCGGGGTTATATCCCCTTCTGACCCTTGGGATATAGCCCCTATTGCTACTAACTGTTCTTTTTTGCAATGACAGGTTGGGATTTCAACAAAAAGTGCCTGCGTACGCGACCTATTTGCCCATCAACCATTAGGAATGTACAATAAATCGTTCACGGCAAAAGTGAACCCCAGTGGAGTGGTCATGGTCAAGTTGACGCCACTCTGCGAAGACAAACATACTAATAAAAAAGACAGCCATAAACGTTGTTGCTTAACGAGCTGTTGATTAAATTTTATGCATTTTCTACTGTATTTTCACGAAAACATCAATAAAATTAACCAAAGAACTATCCAACAACAACAAGCTTTATTTGCATGACTGTAAATTTGTTACAATATTGCAAAAGCGTAAACTTATTTAGTAATAATAATAATAAAAATAATAAAATAATAATATATAGTAAAAAAACAAAAATGATTCATATAAAATTAATTACATTGATAGTATTTTGTTACGTAAATCAAAACAAGATGATATAAATTTAATCAATTGCATGGTCACAAAATGATCGGGAGAATTCATTAATTCTAAAATCAAGTCAGGCACTGGTAGTTGGCTGACATTTAAGATGATAGGCTGTATTGTCTTGTAAAAGTTATTTCTTATTGTTGCATATTTGGAACAATAAAAGAGAAAATGAATTTCATCTTTGGTTTTATTACAATCACAGACCGGGCAGAGCCTATTATGTCTGGGCGTATTGTTATATCTGCCTAGTTCGATCATTAACTTATGATTGCTAATACGTAATTTAGCTAATGTTCTCCTACCAGAAACTCTCCTAGTTAACTCTAGATAATTGGAGGTAGCATATTCGTTCTTAAAAGATCTATAAAATTCTAGTTTTTGAGAATGCTGTAGAGTATGCTGCCAATACGAAATATATTTCTGTTTCATTAACTGCAGTGTCTTGCTGTGTCTACTAAATCAGGATTAAAATTACCAAAATAAAAATATTCGGATATCTTCATAAGATTAGAGTAAAAACTATTTTTACCAGCGGTGTGAAGTTCTAATGAAATTAAAAAAGACTGTCTAACAAAAGAATCCGGTTGCTTTTCTTGGAGATATATCAAATAATTGAGGATTCTTTGATTAATGGTGATAAGGAGAGGAAATCGACCAAGCTCAGCTCTACATGCAACATTAGAAGCCTTATTACTGACTTCAAGATAGCGTTTACAAAACTGTAGATGTGTTCTTTCAATTTGTGAACCATCCCAGGCCTTAAAATCAGATTTTACATAACCACCCCAAATTTCACTATTATAGAGCAGAATTGGAGATATCATTGCATCAAAGATTTTACAGGCAAGAGAAGGTTTCAATCTACTAAAATTTGTGTGTCGTCTCAAACTAAAAAGTGCATGAAGTCCTTTCTCTTTTAGGTGATCAAGTGAGATTTTAAAATTTCCTGTAGAAGATATTTTGGTTCCTAAATAAGTGTAATCTTGTACAACATCAATTGTTTGATTTCCTATGTAAAATACATGTTCAGTACATTTTTTCGCACGTTTTTGAAAAACCATTATCTTGGTTTTTTTTGGGATTTACGCTCAACATCCACGTGTTGCAGTATGTGTCTAATGTGTTAAGACAGTTTTGCAAATCTGTTTTGGAACGTGATAAAATAATTAAATCGTCGGCATATAGTAGAGCGTTTAATTTTGTACCGTTTGGTAGGACAAAAGGATCAGACAGAATATTTTCAAATGAGAACGGTAAATCGTTAATATTTTAACTTTTTAACTTTTAACTTTTAACTTTTAAATTTTTAACTTTTTTAACTGTATTATTTTGGCACCTTCAACACATTTTCCTGGTGGACGTTCCTCTCTGGTTGGCAGCTTCCGAGAAGACAAGAAGCAGGCGACCAGAAAGTAGGGCTCTCCACAAGTTGCTCGGCAACTTTTTGGCAACTTTTCATGATTCGAGCAACTTTTTCCCCTTCGAGCAACTTTTTTCCTCTCGAGCAACTTGTTGCATTTTGAGAAATTTCCAGACCGAAGATCTCCGAAGATTATCCGAGTGTTGTTCAACGGCAATACGAACGTTTCCGAAGATTTACGAAGTTTGCCGAAGACTTTCGAGGAACATCTGAAGACATTTCAACTTTCGGCTCATTTTGCATTAAAACATTACAAAACTCATCAGCAAACATGACGTCATTGGTATCTTCACGATTTTTCTCAGTTGAAGAACTCCTTGTTATTTAACAAATTTCCCCCTCAATATGTTATTTAGATACTTCTTTTGCTGTAAAATTGCATAAAACCGCTTAGAAATCTTACTCTCAAAGGGAAATTAGCATATATTTAGAGAAATTCTCGTGATTAGAAGTAGCGTTTTGGATTTTTTTTGAGCAACTTTCGAGCAACTTTTATTGTCAGAAGTAACTTTTTTAGATTTTTGGAGCAACTTTTGAGCAACGTTTTGAGAAATTACGGGCAACTTTTTGGAAATCTAGAGCAACTTGTGGAAAGCCCTACCAGAAAGGGACGGCTGAAATTCAGGCCGATACTTCGGCTTCAACTGAAAAACGATAGATACTGTTGGAAATAAGTACATGTATTAGTGGAAATCCTTAATTTGGAATTGATAAAATGCAATCTTGTAACCCGGGGTGGGGGTACTCCCTATAATGGCCTATACAGGGAGGCTCCGCCCAAAAGGTGTACCTTTTTCAGGCTTCAGGTATATAAAAGGGTAGGGATTTCACAACTTTAGGTATACGAAAGGGTATTGAGATCTGTCATTTTGGTTTTTGAAAGGGCCTTTCATTAAAATATTTCGAACGGATGCAATTTATGGCTGTATTATTTCAATTAATTAAGCGCTACTTGAAAATGACAAGAAAACGTCATTGAAAAGACGAAATAGACAAGGTAAGTCTCGGTGTTATGTTATTCTCAACCCGGCCCGAAGCAACGTTTTCCAATCGAAAATCAAGTGTCATTTTTGTTGATCCTAGGCTAAAGTGCAGAACCAAATTTACAATTGCTTTTTTTGTAAGTTTGTTGTATACGTCAGAAATTATAATAAACAATGTTCGGCTAACAAGTCCCACTGTCAAGTTAGTTTATTAGAATAAATGTTCGGTTGAGTGAATTTACAAAAAACCTGAAGAGATACAGGACAATAAGATTGAAAAAAATAAAATCATGTCCAATGGACTTAAATGAACTGCAGCAAACCGAAACCACTGAAACGAAACCGCCGAAAAAACCGAAACGGCCGAAACGAGAGGGCCTCAATGGGGTTAGCCGTAAAACGGCCAAAAATTTAGCCGTTAGGCGTAAAAATTAGAAAATTTTAACCGTTAACCGTAAAATATTGTTAACCGTAACAAATCGGTCAGTAATTATAAATAAACCAAACTAGTTCAGTCTAACCGGAGTGTTATTTAGGCTAACCGGAGTGCACTTTCAACTCCGGTTAGCCCAGTTTTAGCCTGAATAACACTCCGGTTAGCCTGTTTACGGTTAGGTCTCAGTATTTGTAATGGGTTTTGCTTGCTTCGGTGATTTGTTTCGTTCGCTCGTTTCGGCCGTTTTGGTTGTTTCGGCGTTTTCGTGTCGGTGGTTTGGCTAGTTTCTGTCGTTTCGTTTCGGTGGTTTCTTTCGAAACGAAACGACCGGTTGTTTCGGGTTTAAGTACATGCCCCAGCATTCTGTCAGTTTACCCTAGCAATTCGCCAGTACCTAGTTTATTTCAAGTTTCTTGCCTAAGATCAAAACATCACATAATTGTGTTTTATGGTGCCAGTTTTTCTAGCTATAAAAGACAGCTTTAACCGGTAATAATGATTTTGTACTGAGGTCACCGTTCATGTCCTTCGAATAAACAGGAGCTTTCAACTCCTTCATTTGAAAGGAATCTGCTAAGTTTGTAACAGCCATGTCAGTTTTAAGAGAAGCGGTGGTTCTATGTCTGTTTTTCTGGCTTCTACAGCGCGTTCGTTCGCTCAACAATGGACTAGCACTCACTCCACCGAGTAAGTAGTAATGAATGCGCAGATTCTCATCTGTATGACTGTGCCTTCTACGATTCAGTCAAATATCTAGAGTATCTTATCCGTAGATTAACTGCATAGACTGCATACGACTTATATAAAGTTGCTATAATCTAGATGACAACGACGTTTATACAACACATGAAATCTACAACACATTGTCACTTATGTGGCCTTTATTTATAATTAATAACAAGTCACCGAGAAAAGATTGCTTTCTTTGTCTCTGTTTGGTACCTGTTAAGGGAACGTTTAAACACTGAAAGAAAATTAAATGAAGGTGTTTTATCTTAAGATTTATTGATCCAGATATGCGATACATTCTTCGCTTAACAGAGCTTTATCGTTGTGATTTTCAGTCTCTATAAATCAGTGCTATAATTATTTTACTCTAAGTGGAACTAGTAGGTCGTGATGGAGTTTTAAACTGGTGTAAATTTTAGCCGTCAGTTGTCAAACAAGGAAAAAATTTTCGTCAACCGACATCGATGAGAATCATTTGTCAGACAGTCTTAGATTTATTATTTTGACAGCTCCTATTTAATTTTTTTTCATTGCACAAAATAAAGGCACTCAAATGAATGGTTTCTCTAAATTATTATTATTGTTTTGTAAGGCTAGAGCTTGTAAAGATATAACACGCACTATGATTGGCTAATAGTCGGGGCTGGATTTTCCTGTAATGGCCACGGGCATTATATGAACCTGATGAAGTCAGGCCGTGCCTGACGAAATATTGGAAGGAAATTATAATAGTTCAATATGGCTACCGTACGGTCAGCCTTTCTGTTGTTTTACTATTTGTTCGTATTTATACATTTTGCTGATCAGATCCACCAGGATCAGTTCTTGGTATTGTCCGTTGGCCCTTTCGCAAGTTAAAAGTGTTCATTATATTAATGCAGGCAACATAACGCGACAAAGATGCCATATGCATGGTACATACTTCTTAATAAGCTCTAAACCGTACCGGTAAAATATCGTACCAGAATGACGGAATTCGGGCAATTTCCTCACTAAACTTTTTTTTTCTGTTCTACGTTTGTAGTGGGATGGATGTCGTGGGAGCGATTCCGTTGCGTCACGGATTGTGAGAATGATCCTCAAAACTGTATCAGGTAAATAGACACAACAGAACCGTGTTGCAGATCGAGTTGTGTGGTTTGATATAAGTGACTTTCTGTGCAGGACATAGCAGCTAACACAGTCTAATGTCTTTGATAGCGAGAGGCTGTACATGGAAATGGCTGATGCAATGTACTACGGTGGATACAGAGCTGCTGGTTATCAGTATGTCTGCATTGATGTAAGTGCTCCACAACACTGTAGAAAAGCATTCTCGTCCCCAGAGACGCTTGTCCCTCTTAGACGTCTGAGCGTGGGGCACAAGGAACAAGTGGCTCTGGACACATGATTCGGTGGCTAGTAGGCACAGACAGATTGTGCTCGGCAACTTTTGAGCAACTTTTGGCGTTTGGAGCAACTTTTTCCAATTTTAGCAACCTTGAGCAACTTTTGGCTTTCTGAGCAACTTTTGAGCAACTTTGTATTGATATGGCTTATAAGAATCACAAAAATTAACATGTGATTGAAATTTTGAAAAGGAACCATCTATTTCTGTAAAAACATTGATACTTTGCATACTAGCAGGGAACGGGTGTCGAGGAGGTGTTGAGAGGACATCATAAGCCCACCTCGTCCCCAGTTATTTTCGGTTCACTGCCACTGCCTGGTCGCCCAGGCTTTCTTGGCCTGGTTGCCCAGCGTCGGCAGCGTGTTCTTCAACTGTGCAAACCTTTTATAATATACATGTGCCCAAGATATACACTTCAGATTAATATATTGAACTTTCTTAAGTTCCAATTATCCAAAAAGAACAATGATTAATGATATTTAATAATATTTGTATGAAATACTAATATATTAAAGTAGTAACTTTTGAAGTTTTAGTAGCGGCAACTTTTTGGGGTTTTTGGGCAACATTTTAGCAACTTTTTGGCTTAAAAAAGAGCAACTTTTCATGATTTTGCGAGCACAATCTGTCTAGGCCTAGTGGCTAGATTTTTAACGAAGAGAATTTAAATCTAGCCAATCAAATCAACCGTTGTAAAATACCTTACAACAAAGGAATTTTGAAACGGTTTATTTGATTTGCCAGATTTAAATTTCCTTTCGGTTAAAGGTCTAGCCACCATATCATGTGTTCCTTGTGCCCCTCGTTCCTTGTGCCCCAGGCTCAGCCGGCTAAGAGGGGCAAGCGGCCCTGGGGACAAGAATTTGTAGAAAAGAAGCTCAAACTGAACTGCTGGACTGCATGCGCAATACAAAACTTTTGAACGTGGATTTGTATATCAGCTAATGACGTTTTCACACAGTATTTCACAAAGCGTCCTGAAAGGGGGGGGGCGGTATAAATACCATTTCCCAGCCTATTGTTTTCCCAAATTTTCCAAATCCCAGTCCCAGTTCCATTGTTTTTCTTTTAGTTTGTGGTTCCTAGTCCCAGTAACCCAATCCCATTTTCCCAGTGATGGGGAACACTAACCCAAATACCAATTCCTATTTTATTTTGATTCCTTTCGATCCCTCTTCGCACAAGTAGATTGAACACTAAATATCGAAGATGAAAGAGGAATAACGAAAATCCGTTATAAAAAAGAATTTTATGGTGGAAAAACTTTTTTACCAGACAATAGCGTTTTGGTACATACGGTGTGACGTCATGAAATCCAAAATGACGTCGTGCCATAACCATCAAGAAATGACCCTCTCTTGTACTGATAACTTGGTTTTTCCACTGTTTTCATCAGTTTCTGAATAACATTATTTTAAACTTTCCATATAGGACTGCTGGACAGCAATGAACCGAACAAAAGACGGTCGCCTGCAGGCTGATCCCAAACGATTTCCAAATGGCATAAAAAAGCTGGCAGATTATGTACGTAGGTCAAACAGTTTATTTTGTAGGGGTGACTATTGAGCTCATTTTGCCTATTGTGATAGTATTGCGATAGTCGAATTACTATTGCAATACTATTGCGATAGTAGTGACACTATGCACCATTTTTAACACGGATAAGGCCCTAGAGACGAGTCACGTCCTTGAAGTTTGCTTTTATAGCTTGTTATACAGTACGGATTCTGAAACAACGAACAGAAAGCCGAGAAACGACGGCAGAGAACAAGAAAGCATTTTTCAATCAAGGAAAAAGTGCTACAGGACAACATTTGAAAAGCTATCGTAACTATCGATAGTTAATGAAACTATCGTGCTTGTTATCGATAGTTGAATTTGCGATCGATGCATCGCTGTCGGAGCACTCCCAATCGCGATCGACTCGATCCCTATTATTTTGTGTTGTTTATTAGTACTTTCTTCACTCGAAATACCGTCTCAGGAAAATTGATAGAGCGAATCAAGGAGATATGCATCGTTTTTTTACAGGTTCATTCCAGGGGGCTCAAACTTGGGATCTACGCAGGTAAAAGCAACATTTTGCTTTTTTGTCAGTTTTGCGGGGGTGGGGGTGGGGTGTTCTCTTTTGTTATCTTTTACTAATCTTTTTGAAACTCATTTATGCACATTGCAGATTATGGAACCAAGACATGTGCAGGGTACCCAGGAAGTATCAAACATATCAAGAAAGACGCACAGGTTACTAAGAATTGCCGGGTTCCTTTTCTAGTTGCAGGCTTCATACATTGACCATGTTGACTCACCAATTCAGCATGTCTCCGATTTCCTTTTTTCTCCAGACGTTTGCAGACTGGGGAGTTGATTATCTCAAGTTAGACGGTTGCTATGCCAACCCACGAAAAATGGACAAAGGATATCCAAAATTTGCCAGGGCGCTGAATAAAACCGGTCGGCCTATCATGTTCTCGTGTAGTTGGCCCGCTTATCAAGTCTATATGAATATCACAGTAAGTCTTACATTTACCAAGTCAGCGAAATAAGTTGTATCATTCTAAAATCAATACTGTTGATCCTAGTGACTTATGTAACTATGCAAGGACCACTCTGACAAACAGCATCCTACTTTGTTTTGGTGCATGCGGATTCTTACTCAAATCAAATCCCAGCTGTAGCTAGTATTTTATCTGATTTTTTTTTCCATTGGTTTCTGAGGGACGTGTCAAAACCCATTATTAACGAAATGCACTCTGATTGGCTAAAAATTCAGGCCCACACTCTGATTGGCTAAGTTTCGTCAATTCGTTAACGTTTATCACAAAGTATATGAATAGGCCAATGTATTATATACTGTTTCAAAACACTCCGGCTATATAAGAACATTGAAGAAACGTAGAAATTACTCGCCTGCAACCCGTACTTTTCAGTTTCAAAAGCCAGCCGTCTTATTACAACAAGCTACATATTTTTTTCCGATTTTTTTTCTAATTACCACCTTCTTCATCCCTAGCCAGACTACAAGAAAATTGCAAAACACTGCAACTTATGGCGAAATTACGCTGATATTCAGGTAATTTCACGTCTTTGTCACTTACATACATATATTTCTTTAAGGTTGGTTCTCACATGATCGCTCCGATCTTTTCTATCACAACGATCGTTTGCAAATAATGAGACGATCGTAGGCGATCGAAGCGATTGGAAGCGATCCGGGGTTCTCTTATGAACGTCCCGATCGCCTGGTATGAGCGAAGACCTACGTAAAACAATCATTTTGGCCTTAGATCCAACACAATGGCTGATATTGCAGATTTACGGCGAAGAAGGAAAAGAGAAGCTAGAAGTAGAGAACACGGGCGATCTAAGCGATCGTGATCGCCCCAATCGCCGCAGACGGTGTAATGTTCTCATATTATCGCTCCGATTGCAGAAAACTTTTTGAAGTGATAGAGACGATAGAAACAATCGGGGCGGTTATATGAGAACCAGCCTTTTAGGGAATTTAAGTTATTTCCAAGCATCTTGTTCCTTGTTTTTGCTTCAAGTTCGCATGCAATCTCACACATAACCGACAGTGGCATCAAAATTAGCTAGCTTACATTTTAGTTGGGGGTGGGGGGGGGGGTCATATGAGGGCCTATTGCTAACACGAGTTACTGAATGGACGCTTTTTGGTTCGGAGCTTCTATTGACTGCTGTCATTCAACAATTTTGCTTTGCAGGATTCGTTCCAAAGTGTTGTGGACATTTTTAACTGGTACGGTGACATGCAGGATGATTTGGTCCCAGCAGCAGGCAAAGGACACTGGAATGACCCTGATATGGTCAGTGGACACTCTCTTCTTTATACCACGCCAACTGTGTGCCATTCTATTCGTATAAAGTATTTCTGGTTTTGCCATTTTATTTTGTTTAGACTTAGCTTGAACGTGTGTTATCAAAACTTCCTCAGTTCTCAGAGCCTTCTCTGCAATCGCTGAACATGGAAAGATATATTTGATGCCAAGGTGCCATATAATCTTCCGCAATGAAAATCAGTCGTACTAAGTCTTTTTTTGTTTAAATTATTTCAGTTGATCATTGGAAACTTTGGCCTCAGCTATGAGCAGTCCAAGCTGCAGTTTGCTTTGTGGGCAATAATGGCATCTGTAAGTATCTAATATGGACTTCTATAGCAATTAGAAACCCAAAACTACAACCTAAGTAGTCACTGCCTTCGTGTTAAAGACAACAAACCAATCAGAACTCGAGGCAAAGGCATGCAACCAGTGGTAAGGGCGGGAAAACACGTAACTAGCGAAATGCGCGCAAAAACAGACAACCTGTGGCAAACGCAAGAAACCTGTGGCAAGCGTGTGAAACGTGTGTCCTGTGCTTATAAACGCGTGAATTACTTGACAAGTTGCCCAGCGGAAATAGACATAACATGACTAATCTGTGAAAAGCGTTGAGAACAGCTAACTCTCTCGCTGCTCCTATTGAGTGAAGCAAGTTGTGCGAGTAGAGCTCTCACAACTTAAAAAAGTCTCTCAAAAAAGTCGCGGTTTTTTATTTAATCTAGTTGTGCCCGCTTTCAAATAAATGTTAGGTGGTTATTTGATACATAACTGCTTCAATCAGAAGCAACAAATCTTGTATCAACAGATTTAAACTTTGTCAACAGCCTTTGCTGATGTCTAACGACTTGCGTGACATCGATCAAAGATCCAAAGACATTCTTCTCAACACGTGAGTAAAACAGTCACAGTTCTGGCCAACCGGGTACATCAAATAATTTAACTTCACCAACGTACTCCTGACTCGTCCCCAGTCTGACTCACGACGGACTCAAAAGACGACAAGGGAAGAGTCAGCTACGCCCTCTATATTTGTAAGAGATTCGGTGTTTAAATCCATTATTGATATCCTGCCATTGATGCCAATAGCTGGATTTGCTGGGTTTGTTCTCGGTAGTCGCGAGGTTAACTACAACTCCTCGGTCATAGAATTAAGCCCCTAAAGGAGATCAATCTGCGCGTGGCTCAAGTTATTTTTGACCCATAAAAGATACCAAAATGCTGAAAAAAGAATTCATATTTCTATATTATCGTATCGTGTGCAACCCTAAACGAGGCCTTGAGGACTAAAAACCTTTCATGTGGGAGTTGGTAGTTGAGATTCTAACTATGCAGTCGGTCCCGCAAGCTTTACAACACAAACCGTATAATTACCCTTTCATATTAAGTGCGTACAACCTTACTTCAGTCGGCCTTATATTCACTCATTAAACAAACTGCACGTTGCTTATGTTTTCTTACAGAGAAGTTATCGCCGTTAACCAAGACAGACTGGGAAAGCAAGGAAAGCGCGTAACAAAGGTAAAGTATAATGACGTATAATTATGACAAATTTAAGGATAATTATGCCGTTGTGTGTATGTGCCCAAGAAAAGCGAAGTATTTTCATGTGTCTTTGGGGGTGAAATACGCCGGCTGCATGTGGAAGGCGCGGTCACGTGGTTAGCGCGCTGGACTCCGGATCGGGCAGTCCGGGTTCGAGCCCTGGCCTGGATCATTGCGTTGTGTTCTTGGGCAAGAGACTTAACTCTCATAGTGCCTCTCTCCACCCAGGTGTATAAATGGGTACCGGTGAATTAATGCTGGGGGGTAACCCTGCGATGGACTAGCATCCCATCCAGGGCGGAGTAGAAATATTCCTAGTCGCTTCATGCTACTGAAGCCGGGATAAGCTCCGGCCTGTACGGGCCACCAGCTTCGACGCAGACTTTACCTATTTCGCGGGCTACGTGGGTTTCTGGTGTCTAAGAAATAAATTGTGGTGGTATTAATCGTGCACAACGGGAAATACAACCTCAATCACCTATCGAAAAGCTTGGTACATTTGAATGCAACTTTTGCCTCTTTATTTGGTCATTTGACCAACTGTTTAAGCCTTTGTTTATTGTTGCTTTTATCTCTCTAAAAACTGCAGGACAATACATCGTTTACGGAGATATGGTCCCGTCCCTTGTCAGACTGTGGCAGTGTTGCAGTAGTTCTTCTTAGTCTGAGATCGGATCTGCCTTCTAACGTGGAAGCCTTATTTTCTGATGTAAGCATATTTCTGGTCCCTTCCCGTCGTGGGGGGAGAGATTAATCGAGACTGCTGATGTATGGGGGACCATCACGGAAGACATAGTTTGTTAATGGTTTGATGCTGACTGGTTTTTGATGTTATTTTTCAAGACGTTTCGGCTAGTGCTTAATTAAACCTTCATCAGTTGAAGGCTTAATTTCAACTGATGAAGGCTTGAGCACAAGCCGAAACGTCTTGAAAAATAACATCAAACACAGTATAGCGGGATTTTACCAACCTCGTCCCCAGGGCGCTTTACCCTTCAGAGCGGGACGGCCGCTCTGAAGGGAAAAACGTCCTGGGGACGAGTTTGGGATTTTACAGTGCAGTTGAAACGACGTTATCTCGGGCTAATTTCTTGATTCTCATAGTACGTACGGTCCCTGAGCTCTCCCTATTCCAACGAAACAGGGCGAGTTTATTTTTACAAGGAGAGTTCAAAGACTCACTGAAGACTAGACTACGATTCCTAAATACTATGTCCCAAAACAAGAGTGAGCTGCTTTTCCTTATCACGCGAGAAAGTGCTCGCAGTCTATCCCCAACGAAGCACAATAACATTAAATCAGTAAGCAAAGTATTCCGCCGAGGCTGTATCCTAGGTTTTGGAAGGTACAATACAAGCTAATACATCCCACTCTGGATGAAATATCCCTGGGCAGCAACTCCGGCAGTTCCAGTAGCCCAGTAATGGATGTTTCTCTAATCAGCCCGACCATAGATTATGGTGTGCCCCATCCAGACCAAGTAACCGGGGTTATATCCCCTTCTGACCCTTGGGATATAGCCCCTATTGCTACTAACTGTTTTTTTTTTTTTTTTTTTTTTTTGCAATGACAGGTTGGGATTTCAACAAAAAGTGCCTGCGTACGCGACCTATTTGCCCACCAACCATTAGGAATGTATAATAAATCGTTCACGGCAAAAGTGAACCCCAGTGGAGTGGTCATGGTCAAGTTGACGCCACTCTGCGAAGACAAACATACTAATAAAAAAGACAGCCATAAACGTTGTTGCTTAACGAGCTGTTGATTAAATTTTATGCATTTTCTACTGTATTTTCACGAAAACATCAATAAAATTAACCAAAGAACTATCCAACAACAACAAGCTTTATTTGCATGACTGTAAATTTGTTACAATATTGCAAAAGCGTAAACTTATTTAGTAATAATAAATAAAAATAATAAAATAATAATATATAGTAAAAAACAAAAATGATTCATATAAAATTAATTACATTGATAGTATTTTGTTACGTAAATCAAAACAAGATGATATAAATTTAATCAATTGCATGGTCACAAAATGATCGGGAGAATTCATTAATTCTAAAATCAAGTCAGGCACTGGTAGTTGGCTGACATTTAAGATGATAGGCTGTATTGTCTTGTAAAAGTTATTTCTTATTGTTGCATATTTGGAACAATAAAAGAGAAAATGAATTTCATCTTTGGTTTTATTACAATCACAGACCGGGCAGAGCCTATTATGTCTGGGCGTATTGTTATATCTGCCTAGTTCGATCATTAACTTATGATTGCTAATACGTAATTTAGCTAATGTTCTCCTACCAGAAACTCTCCTAGTTAACTCTAGATAATTGGAGGTAGCATATTCGTTCTTAAAAGATCTATAAAATTCTAGTTTTTGAGAATGCTGTAGAGTATGCTGCCAATACGAAATATATTTCTGTTTCATTAACTGCAGAAACATTGTCACTTTTGCTGTGTCTACTAAATCAGGATTAAAATTACCAAAATAAAAATATTCGGATATCTTCATAAGATTAGAGTAAAAACTATTTTTACCAGCGGTGTGAAGTTCTAATGAAATTAAAAAAGACTGTCTAACAAAAGAATCCGGTTGCTTTTCTTGGAGATATATCAAATAATTGAGGATTCTTTGATTAATGGTGATAAGGAGAGGAAATCGACAAAGCTCAGCTCTACATGCAACATTAGAAGCCTTATTACTGACTTCAAGATAGCGTTTACAAAACTGTAGATGTGTTCTTTCAATTTGTGAACCATCCCAGGCCTTAAAATCAGATTTTACATAACCACCCCAAATTTCACTATTATAGAGCAGAATTGGAGATATCATTGCATCAAAGATTTTACAGGCAAGAGAAGGTTTCAATCTACTAAAATTTGTGTGTCGTCTCAAACTAAAAAGTGCATGAAGTCCTTTCTCTTTTAGGTGATCAAGTGAGATTTTAAAATTTCCTGTAGAAGATATTTTGGTTCCTAAATAAGTGTAATCTTGTACAACATCAATTGTTTGATTTCCTATGTAAAATACATGTTCAGTACATTTTTTCGCACGTTTTTGAAAAACCATTATCTTGGTTTTTTTGGGATTTACGCTCAACATCCACGTGTTGCAGTATGTGTCTAATGTGTTAAGACAGTTTTGCAAATCTGTTTTGGAACGTGATAAAATAATTAAATCGTCGGCATATAGTAGAGCGTTTAATTTTGTACCGTTTGGTAGGACAAAAGGATCAGACAGAATATTTTCAAATGAGAACGGTAAATCGTTAATATTTTAACTTTTTAACTTTTAACTTTTAACTTTTAAATTTTTAACTTTTTTAACTGTATTATTTTGGCACCTTCAACACATTTTCCTGGTGGACGTTCCTCTCTGGTTGGCAGCTTCCGAGAAGACAAGAAGCAGGCGACCAGAAAGTAGGGCTCTCCACAAGTTGCTCGGCAACTTTTTGGCAACTTTTCATGATTCGAGCAACTTTTTCCCCTTCGAGCAACTTTTTTCCTCTCGAGCAACTTGTTGCATTTTGAGAAATTTCCAGACCGAAGATCTCCGAAGATTATCCGAGTGTTGTTCAACGGCAATACGAACGTTTCCGAAGATTTACGAAGTTTGCCGAAGACTTTCGAGGAACATCTGAAGACATTTCAACTTTCGGCTCATTTTGCATTAAAACATTACAAAACTCATCAGCAAACATGACGTCATTGGTATCTTCACGAGTTTCTCAGTTGAAGAACTCCTTGTTATTTAACAAATTTCCCCCTCAATATGTTATTTAGATACTTCTTTTGCTGTAAAATTGCATAAAACCGCTTAGAAATCTTACTCTCAAAGGGAAATTAGCATATATTTAGAGAAATTCTCGTGATTAGAAGTAGCGTTTTGGATTTTTTTTGAGCAACTTTCGAGCAACTTTTATTGTCAGAAGTAACTTTTTTAGATTTTTGGAGCAACTTTTGAGCAACGTTTTGAGAAATTACGGGCAACTTTTTGGAAATCTAGAGCAACTTGTGGAAAGCCCTACCAGAAAGGGAAGGCTGAAATTCAGGCCGATACTTCGGCTTCAACTGAAAAAAAGATAGATACTGTTGGAAATAAGTACATGTATTAGTGGAAATCCTTAATTTGGAATTGATAAAGTGCAATCTTGTAACCCGGGGTGGGGGTACTCCCTATAATGGCCTATACAGGGAGGCTCCGCCCAAAAGGTGTACCTTTTTCAGGCTTCAGGTATATAAAAGGGTAGGGATTTCACAACTTTAGGTATACGAAAGGGTATTGAGATCTGTCATTTTGGTTTTTGAAAGGGCCTTTCATTAAAATATTTCGAACGGATGCAATTTATGGCTGTATTATTTCAATTAATTAAGCGCTACTTGAAAATGACAAGAAAACGTC